>NC_069500.1:706478149-706840649 GCF_027579735.1 Bombina bombina | reverse complement strand
ACATCTGGTGAGGCAATGACAAGAGGCATATATGTGTAGCCACCATTCACCAGCTAGCTCCTAGTAGTGCATTGCTGCTCCTGAGCCTACCTAGGTATGCTTTTCAACAAAGGGTACCGAAATAACAGAGTAAATGTAATAATAGACATACATTGAAAAGTCTCTAAAAAATTGCATGTAAGTTTAATTTTGGCTTTCATTTCCCTTTAACCAAATAAACATGTTAATGTAACATAAGGAAATATAATTGCTCTTCTAAGCAACAAAACCCAGACTTTTATTACCTCTATAATAACCGATGCATGTCCATAATGCTCCTTCTGATACCCAGTTTTATTGTGTGTGTGTGTGTGGTGTTTTTTTATGTGTTTTTATTTTTATTTTTGGCTGATAAAATGCCTGTGCTACCCTTGAGCTTGCTCTTCCTCTATCTTACTCCACAAGATGTTTAATGGATAACAGGCATCATTTTCTTTAAAGGAACACAAAGGTGAAGTGTACAGCACTGATCAGTGGTTTCCTAGGCTCAAACAGGAGTATTGTGTGTGTGTATTGTGTGTGTGTGTGTGTATAAAGGGGGCAATGTCTGACTTAATACGGCTAAAGCACTTATTTATTTGCTTATTTATTTGCACTGCACAAATGTTACGGCTTCATTTTTATGTGCAGGAATTTTGTTTTCCCATTGTTGGTAATAACCAGGAGTTTTGTTTTTGTTTTGTTTCTTTCCAGGTACGAGAGTTGGTTCTGGACAACTGCAGAGCGCAAGATGGCAAAATTGAGGGTCTTACTGCAGAGTTTGTCAATCTAGAATTACTCAGCCTAATAAATGTATTATTGATGTCCGTCTCAAATCTTCCCAAGCTTCCCAAGTTGAAAAAGGTAATTGCAAGCTAAAGATTAATTTCAACCCCTTCCTACTGTAGACATTGACCTAGATTTGATAAAAACCCATTATTTCAATTTAGCTATTCCTGCAATTGTCTAAATGGTCTTTTGCCAGATTTTTCTACCTAAATGGAAAGAGTCCACAGCTGCATTCATTACTTTTGGGAAATAAGAACATGGCCACCAGGAGGAGGCAAAGACACCTCAGCTAAAGGCTTAAATACTCCTTACACTTCCCTCATCCCCCAGTCATTCTTTGCCTTTCGTCCCAGGAGGTTGGCAGAGAATTGTCAGAAGTTTGTTTTTGTCTCTTATGGAGGGTAGTGCTCTTCGACATGGGACAGGAGCTTTAAGTAATCCTATAAGTCTCTAAGTGAGGGTCTGGATGAAAGTTAGAGTTCAGAGATGCAGTAAGAGTCTTTCCGCGAAACCATCCCGACTCACAGTTCCATTAGCAATCGGCATTGTCGAACTTTGCTTCGCTGCCTGCTTTCTTCTCTCAAGTCCATGGCGGAGGCGCTGCTACTATTCGTCGCACTTGAAGGGTCGTGTTCCTGTTTGACGGCGTAGATTCCGGTAAGATCATTTAATTTTACTTCATCAGAATGTACTGTAATGTAACTTTTGGTTTCCCGTAAGGAACTATCTTGCGGGACTTAAGTATATTTATATGGCCTCAGTGAGGCTCCTTTGGTATCTTGGAATCGAGGGTTAATATCCCCCAAGGGGATTATTGAACAGGGGGGGATTTTAATCATGTTTGTTATGTGATTCAATCTGCTTATGTGTAGTGTTAACTGGGCTCTTGGCTAGAACATAAAGGCCTTTGATAGTGTCGCGACCTTAGGTTGGGCGCGATTTTTGGACTGTACAGTTCACCTTGTGAATGGACATGTTTTTACGTCCTGGTCTTCCATTTCCGCATTCCTGACCGCGTGGCGACTGAAAAATTTGAGTCTGCTAGTGTCTGGTTCTAGGAGGTGGTGAGTGCCCCAGCCATTGTGGGTGTCAGGTGCTGTTTAAGTTTTTTCTTTAGTCCATATTATGTAATTCTCTAATCTAGTTATGGAGGATTCTGATGCTGAGTCTGTTCAAATTTCAGTTTCAGGTTCTTCGACTTGTGAAGAATGCAAATTGGGCCCTGTTGACACAGGTCAATCATTTATGTTCAGTATGCTGAATTAGAGCGCCCTGTTCCTCGGGCTCAGGGAATCAGGGGTCTGCTGAGCCATCCGCCTCTGGGGGTTCTGTCCTTCGAGAAGCGAGTTCCCTACCGCTCCCGACTACTACACATGCGGGTAACCCAGATTATGTTTATCCCTCCTTACAGGGCGGCTTTTTCCCCCCCTTGAGGTTGCAGCTCGTTTTCGCTTTCACATATTTTTGCCGATTATGCATCTGCAAAGTCCAGACGTTTTATTTGCATTTGTGCTCGTGCCCAATTGTCCCGGGTCTACCGGCCTTGGGTGGGCCTATACAGTTCCCTGTGGGTGCAGCTGTTCCTGAGTGTTGTGCCTTTCGTTACAGAATAGCACGTCTTCGCTTTTTACTCAGACACGTTTGAGTTATTAGAGGATCCTATCCTTAACGGATACAGGAATCTGCAGTATTCTACTTCGAATGGCTCACCTCATTAGACATGAGGGGATGACGTAATCTCCAAACTATCTGCTTATTGAGGTCCTTCCCAGTTTTTTGTTGGAAGCTCAGGGTTCCGTTTGGCAGGTCCTGCGGTTATGCCTGTTTTCGTCCTGGGCGTTAACCTACGGGTTGCCTTATATTTTCTTTTATCCGGTTAGGATGCCTTTTATTTACTATTGTGTTTCCTTTGGAAACATCTGGGATTGATTCCCTATGGTTGCTTCTTTGGAAGTTTGTAAAGGGACTTGTTAGTCCTATGTATGTCTGTTTTACATTCCCCTCTGAGGGAGGATTTTGGCAGCTTGACAGTTATGACCTCAGCTGCGGCTGGTCCTGCTGGGATTCAAATCTTCTGTCCTGTGGCTTATTCAGACACGTGGCGCCTGTTCTGCCTAGCTGGTCCGGTGGGGCACTGAGTGCTCACAATTTATTATTTGTGTGTTTCTTGTTTTTCTTTTTAAGTTCAGCTAAGCTCTCTTAAAGGACCCATATGGCAGAAAGGATTGTGTCGGTCCTTCTTCAGCTTTTAATCTGATTGACTGGGTCAGTGGAGTTCCGCTGCGTCACTCTTTTTGCTCCGATTTCCTCGGGGCCTCGAGTTTCTTTCCCCTCTTGGGAAGATTAGAGGTTTAGCGCCTCCTTACCGCCGTTTTGGGTGGTTTGGCCTTCTAAGGCTCTGGAATTGTCCTTGGACTTGTTCCTGCTGTGGTTCTCTTCTTGAGACCTTTCGGACTTCGTCCGTTCCTCGGGGTCCTGGTTCCCTTCGGGAGTTGGTTCCTTTTGTAGGGACATGGGCAGTGTGGTCTCCTTGAGCTTTGTTTAGGGTTTCTTCCCAGGAGCATCCTTCATCTTCTGCTCTGATTTTAGGGGGTGATGTGGAGACTAGCCTTTGTTCGAGTGACTTTGTCCTCGAGGTATCCCCTTGTTCTCTAGTGACCTTCTTTCGGTCTTTGCTTTCTTAGCTCTTTGGAGCATTGGACTCTGGTAAGGGGTGGTCTCGTCTTTGGCGGGACTTGCAAGTTTTTCTCGTTGTCCATTTTACTTTGGACATTGTATGGTTATCTCCCGGGGTCTGGGTTTTATATCAGACGGATTTCAGTTTCTTGTTTTAGGGGACTCGGACCTCCTCGCTCTGGTTCTTCCGGTGGCTGAGGTTCTTACTCAGCGCTTCCTTTGTGGATCCCATTGCGGGTTGTACCGGACTGTTAGGATCTAGAGCTGGTACGGGGTTCCCCAGTTCCAGGAAACTTGGGCTGTGTCTTATGGTTTGGCTAGTTGAACTGGTTCCGGCTGGTGAGGTAGCTCAGTTGGTAAATGCCCTGACTACAAAAAAGCCTTTGTAAAAGATCCAAGGTCACAGGTTCAGATAATGGCAGGGCCGACTCAGCCCTCCTTCCTTCCGAGGTCGATAAATGAGTACCATTGAATTTGGCAGGTTTTTCTGGGTGCCGATGCCCCTTGGGCTTGCCTTCGCCTATGGTCGGTTTCCCTTGGTCGGCTTGCTGATCTAGTGTGATGGCTTTGCTGCTCTGCTAGCAAAACCCACTGCAGCTATGGCACCTTCTCTGGTGCTAGCAAGTTAAAATCTTCAGGGGATTCCTTCCAGATCAGGGCGTTAGAGATTTGTCGGGGGGCTTATATCCTTCTTTCGGAAGGTGTTCCCTATCTTAGGGCTTTTCCTGTCTTCAGGAGGTTGGGACAGACTGGTTAACCTATTTCGGAGAGAGGTACGCTCTGTGGGTTGTTCTGTCCATCTGGAGAGTTGCTGGCTCTGCCTTGAGTCTATGTTGGGCCTTAGCTAGATCTCTAGGTCTACGGACTCCATGGGTTGTTCGGGTTGGCATCCGAGCACTGTTGGAATGGCTGTGCCATCTTTCCGCTCATTGTTGAGCTGGGGTTTTTATGGTTCACTGGTTTCGGACCTGCCGATGCTTGGGTTGGCCTGGCTGGAGGTAGGTCCTGAGATCGGTTGTTCTCGGATCTTGGGGGCGCATTGGTCCTCGTTGAGGTTCTGGGCTCTCCTTTTATTTTCAAGACCTATGTGTAGTTCTGGCGGTTCGGTGGCTTAGAGTGTGCCTTCTGTAGTGGAGGTTTAGCACTTGGTAGCCGCTTCTAGCAAGTATTCTTCTGTGTCATCCTGAGGATGGCTGCGTGTTTTTGACTCAGGTGTTTACCTTCGTCTGGGTCTGCTACATGTAATTTTTCCTGAAGTTTTCAGTGTTCTGAGCTCGGAGGATGTTTAGTCTCCGTTTTCAGTTGTCCCTAGGTGCTGGTTGACTTGCTGCTTTGCAAGTGAGGGGTTGCTCTTTTGAAACCAGCTGCAGCTGTCTGCGTCTTGATCGTGTGCTAGCTAGCTGTTCCAATTCTTTGCAGGATGTTGTGGGAACCTTTCTCTGTTCTGCTGCCTGGTTGTAAACCTTATAGTTTCTATTTGGATTGGGCGTTGCCTCCTATTATTGTCAGGACCCATTTGGGTCTTGCGAGCTTGGTTTTAATTTTAGGGTTCTCCTTTTATGGCGTTTATGGTAACCTTCGGTTTCCATTTGGTTCTTCCTTGCCTTATTCCTTTGGGAGTTCAGCTGGGGTTCCCTTCGCTAGTAAAGGGTGTATGTTGGGTCACGATGTCTCCTGGTGGACTGTTGGCTCAGGTGAGTCAGAGTTGTGGTTTCTAGCAAGGCTTCTGGGCTATCTGCTGGTCAGTGTCCTTGGGGCCTTTTTCCCTTCCTATTTTCTCGGCTTCGGCTTAGGTTTTTTTTGTTGGGTAGTGGTTTTCAGGCCTGGTGCCCTCAGAATGGGCCCCCTACTGTACCCTTCCGTTTTGGCATTCAGTGTCCTCTATAGCTTGGTTATTGTTTTCCCAAAAGTAATGAATGCAGCTGTGGACTCTTTCCATTTAGGAAGAAAAACATAAATTATGCTTACCTGATCATTTTCTTTTCTTCCAATGGAAAGAGTCCACAGCTCCCCACCCGTCTTTTTTTATGTGAGGCTTCTTGTTTTTATTCTTCTGGCACCTTTTCACCCTGATATTTCTTCTACTGTTCCTTGTTCCTCGGCAGAATGACTGAAGGATGAGTGAAGTGGGGGAGGTATTTAAGCCTTTGGCTGGGGTATCTTTGCCTCCTCCTGGTGGCCAGGTTCTTATTTCCCAAAAGTAATAAATGCAGCTGTGGACTCTTTCCATTGGAAGAAAATAAAATTATCAGGTAAGCATAATTTTGTTATTTTTCAAAATATGTCTTTAAAAGTCTTATAGCTAAGGAATCTTCAGTATGTTTTCACTGACAATATGAGAATAATGCAGCAAAGTGTAGTAATCTTAGAATGTGAGTTTTATTAAATTCACACTGCATTTTACACCACAATATATACAAGTTTAAAATGTGTTAATTTAAATTCATATCCTGCTATATATGCCATGCATAACATACACAACACAATATCGTTTTGTATGTTTATGGTCACTACAATAACTATGTACTGTATCACAGCTGCAGTATGCTTGGTTTAGATTTCACCACTTATGACACAGCCTGTTTTTTTTGCCTCCAATGGCAAACGAGATTCTACCACATGCGACATAGTCCCAACAGCTACAATTTTGTCATCCCAGTGAAAATATGATAGTGAACCATATAAGTAGTTAGGAATGCAAATGTAAATGACATTTCTTTCTAGTGATGCACCGAAATGGAAATTCTGGACCGAATCCGAAAATCCAGGATGCACTTAGCCGAAAATCGAAACTTATACCGAAAATGTATTTTTAAAAAAAAATATTTTTGCATAACTAGAGCCAATAAAAAAAGCCCACACTTTTATTAAAAGTAACACACTAAATTTGGCCAAAAATATCTTAAAACAATAATATGCTACACAATAATTTTATCAAGAAAAAAAAAAACAGGCAAAAAATAATGCAATTTTCGGCCAAAATGTTTCTGCGACCAAAATGTTGGTGCGTCCCTACTTAAAACAATTAAAAATATCAATATACTGTATTATTCTTCATTTAGTTCTATGTAACAGAATCATATTTAACAGGGTTTTTTTTTTTTACCAATTATCCAAATAAAGTACAGGTGGCCCTCGGGTTACGACGTTTCAATTTGCGCCGTTTCAGAATAACAACCTTTTTTTTCAGTCATGTGCAGTAATTAAAATGGCCAGTAGGTGGAGCTGTCTGCTTGTTTTGCAGCAAAGTTATGCAACTTAACAGGTCTGAAATTGATCTGTGTACACAAAACAGACATTAGCTATCGAGCAGCCACTTCCCTATTATCTTACTGTCCAGCTGCTTGAGGTGAAGGTGCCTAACTGCCTATTAATCACTGCAGATTGAAATGCATAGAATAGGTGCAGACCCAATATTATCTAACATGCTAACAATGCAGAGAACTGATTGCAGAAAAATGCAAGTAAAAAAACATTTTTGTTCATTAAACTTAGTTTGATGATGATGCAGTCTGTTGTGTGATTATTTAATTAGGTGCTGTTAGCAAATGTTTTTGTTCATTAAACTTAGTTTGATAATGATACAATCTATATTATTAGGTTTATAATGCTGTTTAGCATTTAAAGTCTTAATTTCAAAGCTTTAAAAATAATGTATTAGGTGTTACTTATGACAATTTTGTGAGGGGCCTTGAACCTCCCTCACTTCCCATTGACTTACATTATAAACTTGGTTTCAGTTTACAACGGTTTCGATTTACAACCATTCCTCCTGGAACCTAACCCCGGCGTAAACTGAGGGCTACCTGTATAGTCCTAGAAAACTCATTGTATGCAGAACAGTAAGTCAAGTAATAAACTTAAACAGCAGCTCTAAGCTAGCATTAAATTTGAAACATGCTACACAATAATTTTACCGAAAATAACAGGCAAGAAAACCGAAATAGCCAAAAATGCCATTTTCTCCAACATTGGTGTGTCCGGTCCACGGCGTCATCCATAACTTGTGGGAATATCTCTTCCTCAACAGGAAATGGCAAAGAGTACAGCAAAAGCTGTCCATATAGTCCCTCCTAGGCTCCGCCCCCACCGCAGTCATTCTCTTTGCCGTTGCACAGGCAACATCTCCACGGAGATGGTTAAGAGTATGTGGTGTTTAGTTGTAGTTTTTATTCTACTATCAAGAGTTTGTTATTTTAAAATAGTGCTGGTATGTACTATTTACTCTGAAACAGAAAAGATGAAGAGTTCTGTTTGTGAGAGGAATATGATTTTAGCAGCAGTAACTAAAATCGTTTGCTGTTTCCACATAGGACTGTTGAGATGAAATAACTTCAGTTGGGGGAAACAGTTAGCAGACTTTTCTGCTTAAGGTATGACTAGCCATATTTCTAACAAGACTGTGTAATGCTGGAAGGCTGTCATTTCCCCTCATGGGGACCGGTAAGCCATTTTCTTAGTCTCAAACAGAATAAAGGGCTTAATATGGGCTATAAAACTGGTAGACACTTTATAGGCAAGATCGATTGCTTTATTTGGGCATTTTATACAGATTGAGGTGGAATTTCACACTTATAAACTTTGGGGAACGTTTTTTAACGTCAGGCACTGGTTTAGACACCTTTTCAGTCGGGAAGGGCCTTCACTGTAGTAGGCTGAGCCTCATTTTCGCGCCATTACTGCGCAGTTACTTTTGAGAGCAGGACATGCTGCTGCATGTGTGTGGATCTGAAAGTAGTTGAAAAGGTTCCTAGAAGGCTTCATTTGGTATCGTATTCCCCCCTGGGTTTGGTAAAGTCGCAGCAAAGGCTGTAGCTGGGACTGTAGAGGGGTTAAATCTGTAACCGGCTTCGGTTTCTTCATTTTAAGGGTTAAAGCTCTGAAAATTTGGGTGCAATACTTTGAATGCTTTAAGACACTGTGGTGAAAATCTGGTAAAATTTGAACAATTCCTTCATTGTTTTTCACATATTCAGTAATAAAGTGTGCCCTGTTTAAAATTTAAAGAGACAGTAACAGTTTTAATTAAAACGTTTTTTTGTACTTTATTGACAAGTTTAAGCCTGTTTAACATGTCTGTACCTTCAGATAAGCTATGTTCTGTATGTATGCAAGCCAATGTGTCTCCCCCTTCCAAATTGTGTGATAATTGTGCCATAGCGTCCAAACAAAGTAAGGACAGTACTGCCACAGATAGTAAGGTTGCCCAAGATGATTCATCAGATGAAGAGAGTAAAAATAGTTCTACTTCATCTCACTCTGTGTCTACACCAGTTTTGCCCACGCAGGAGACGCCTAGTACTTCTAGAGCGCCAATGCTTGTTACTATGCAACAATTGGCGACAGTAATGGATAACTCCATAGCTAATTTTTTATCCAAAATGCCTGCATTTCAGAGAAAGCGCGATTGCTCTGTTTTAAACACTGTAGAGCAGGAGGGCGCTGATGATAATGTTTCTGCCATACCCTCACACCATTCTGAAGGGGCCATGAGGGAGGTTTTGTCAGATGGGGAAATTTCAGATTCAGGTAGAATTTCTCAACAGGCAGAACCTGATGTTGTGACATTTAAGTTAGAGCACCTCCGCGCACTGCTTAAGGAGGTGTTATCTACTCTGGATGATTGTGACAACCTGGTCATTCCAGAAAAATTGTGTAAGATGGACAAGTTCCTAGAGGTTCCGGTGCACCCCGACGCTTTTCCTATACCCAAGCGGGTGGCGGACATAGTGAACAAGGAGTGGGAGAAGCCCGGCATACCTTTTTGTTCCCCCTCCTATATTTAAGAAATTATTTCCTATGGTCGACCCCAGAAAGGACTTATGGCAGACAGTCCCTAAGGTCGAGGGGGCAGTTTCTACACTAAACAAGCGCACTACTATTCCTATCGAGGATAATTGTGCTTTCAAAGATCCTATGGATAAAAAATTGGAGGGTTTGCTTAAAAAGAGTTTTGTTCAGCAAGGTTACCTCCTACAACCTATTTCGTGCATTGTTCCTGTCACTACAGCAGCGTGGTTCTGGTTCGAGGAACTAGAAAAGTCGCTCAATAGAGAGACTCCGTATGAGGAGGTTATGGACAGAATACACACACTTAAGTTAGCTAATTCCTTTATTTTAGATGCCGCTTTGCAGTTAGCTAGATTAGCGGCGAAAAATTCTGGGTTTGCAATTGTGGCGCGCAGAGCGCTCTGGCTAAAGTCTTGGTCAGCGGATGTATCTTCCAAGACAAAACTGCTTAATATCCCCTTCAAGGGTAAAACCCTTTTTGAACCAGAGTTGAAAGAGATTATCTCAGACATCACTGGGGGTAAGGGCCATGCCCTCCCACAAGATAGGCCTTTCAAGGCCAAGAATAAGTCTAATTTTCGTTCCTTTCGCAATTTCAGGAACGGACCGGCCTCCAACTCTGCAGCCTCTAGACAAGAGGGTAATGCTTCGCAGACCAAACCAGCTTGGAAACCGATGCAGGGCTGGAACAAGGGTAAACAGGCCAAGAAGCCTGCTGCTGCTACCAAAACAGCATGAAGGAGCAGCCCCCGATCCGGGACCGGATCTAGTAGGGGGCAGACTCTCTCTCTTCGCTCAGGCTTGGGCAAGAGATGTTCAGGATCCCTGGGCACTAGAAATAGTTTCTCAGGGTTATCTTCTGGAATTCAAGGAACTACCCCCAAGGGGAAGGTTCCACATGTCTCACTTATCTTCAAACCAAATAAAGAGACAGGCATTCTTACATTGTGTAGAAGACCTGTTAAAAATGGGAGTGATGCACCCAGTTCCAATTGTGGAACAAGGACTGGGTTTTTACTCAAATCTGTTTGTAGTTCCCAAAAAAGAGGGAACCTTCAGACCAATTCTGGATTTAAAGATTCTAAACAAATTTCTCAAAGTACCATCGTTCAAAATGGAAACTATCCGAACGATTTTACCTTCAATCCAGGAGGGTCAATTTATGACTACCGTGGATTTAAAGGATGCGTATCTACATATTCCTATCCACAAAGATCATCATCAGTTCCTAAGGTTCGCCTTTCTGGACAAACATTACCAGTTTGTGGCTCTCCCATTCGGGCTAGCCACTGCTCCAAGGATTTTCACAAAGGTACTCGGGGCCCTTCTATCGGTTCTAAGACCAAGGGGCTTTGCAGTGGCACCTTACTTGGACGACATTCTGATACAAGCGTCGTCTCTTTCAAAGGCAAAGACTCACACAGACATCGTTCTGGCCTTTCTCGGATCTCACGGCTGGAAGGTGAACATAGAAAAAAGTTCCCTGTCTCCGTCGACAAGAGTCCCCTTCTTGGGGACAATAATAGATTAGTTAGAAATGAAGACTTTCCTGACAGATGTCAGAAAGTCAAAGCTTCTAAACGCTTGTCAAGTTCTTCACTCTGTTCCACGACCTTCCATAGCTCAGTGCATGGAAGTAGTAGGGTTGATGGTTGCAGCAATGGACATAGTTCCTTTTGCGCGAATTCATCTAAGACCATTACAACTGTGCATGCTCAAACAGTGGAATGGGGACTATACAGACTTGTCTCCAGTGATCCAAGTAGATCAGAAGACCAGAGACTCACTACATTGGTGGCTAACCCAGGATCACCTGTCCCAGGGAATGAGCTTCCGCAGACCAGAGTGGGTCATCGTCACGACCGACGCCAGTCTAGTGGGCTGGGGCGCGGTCTGGGACTCCCTGAAAGCTCAGGGTCTATGGTCTCGGGAAGAATCTCTTCTCCCGATAAACATTCTGGAACTGAGAGCGATACTCAATACTCTCAAGGCTTGGCCTCAGCTAGCAAAGGCCAGATTCATAAGATTCCAATCAGACAACATGATGACAGTTGCTTACATCAACCATCAGGGGGGAACAAGGAGTTCCCTGGTGATGAGAGAAGTGACCAAGATCATAAAATGGGCGGAGGATCACTCCTGCCACCTATCTGCGATCCACATCCCAGGAGTGGAAAACTGGGAGGCGGATTATCTGAGTCGTCAGACATTCCATCCGGGGGAGTGGGAACTCCACCCGGAGATATTTGCCCAGTTGACACAATTATGGGGCATTCCAGACATGGATCTGATGGCGTCTCGTCAGAAATTCAAAGTTCCTTGCTACGGGTCCAGATCCAGGGATCCCAGGGCGACTCTGGTGGATGCATTAGTAGCGCCTTGGACCTTCAACCTAGCTTATGTTTTTCCACCGTTTCCTCTCATTCCCAGGCTGGTAGCCAGGATCAAACAGGAGAGGGCCTCTGTGATTTTGATAGCTCCTGCGTGGCCACGCAGGACTTGGTATGCAGACCTGGTGAATATGTCATCGGCTCCACCATGGAAGCTACCTTTGAGACAGGATCTTCTGGTACAGGGTCCATTCGAACATCCAAATCTAGTCTCTTTCCAGCTGATGGCTTGGAAATTGAACGCTTGATTTTATCTAAGCGTGGGTTTTCGGATTCTGTGATAGATACTCTGGTACAAGCCAGAAAACCTGTAACTAGAAAGATTTACCATAAAATATGGAAAAGATATATCTGTTGGTGTGAATCCAAGGGATTCTCATGGAGTAAGATTAAAATTCCTAGGATCCTTTCCTTCCTACAAGAGGGTTTGGATAAGGGATTATCAGCGAGTTCTCTAAAGGGACAGATTTCTGCTTTATCTGTCTTCTAACACAAACGACTGGCAGCTGTGCCAGATGTTCAAGCCTTTGTTCAGGCTTTGGTCAGGATCAAGCCTGTTTACAGGCCGTTGACTCCTCCCTGGAGTTTAAATTTAGTTCTTTCAGTTCTCCAAGGGGTTCCGTTTGAACCTTTACATTCCATAGATATTAAGTTGTTATCTTGGAAAGTTTTGTTTTTAGTTGCTATTTCTTCTGCTAGAAGAGTTTCTGAGTTATCTGCTCTGCAGTGTACTCCGCCCTATCTGGTGTTCCATTCAGATAAGGTCGTTTTGCGTACTAAACCTGGTTTTCTTCCAAAAGTTGTTTCCAACAAGAATATTAACCAGGAAATAGTTGTGCCTTCTTTGTGTCCGAATCCAGTTTCAAAGAAGGAACGTTTGTTACACAATTTAGATGTAGTCCGTGCTTTAAAGTTTTATCTAGAAGCAACAAAGGATTTCAGACAAACATCTTCTCTGTTTGTCGTCTATTCTGGTAAAAGGAGAGGTCAAAAAGCTACTGCTACTTCTCTTTCCTTTTGGCTGAAAAGCATCATCCGATTGGCTTATGAGACTGCCGGACGGCAGCCTCCTGAAAGAATCACAGCTCACTCTACTAGGGCTGTGGCTTCCACATGGGCCTTCAAGAACGAGGCTTCTGTTGATCAGATATGTAAGGCAGCGACTTGGTCTTCCCTGCACACTTTTGCCAAATTCTACAAATTTGATACTTTTGCTTCTTCGGAGGCTATCTTTGGGAGAAAGGTTTTGCAAGCCGTGGTGCCTTCCGTTTAGGTAACCTGATTGGCTCCCTCCCTTCATCCGTGTCCTAAAGCTTTGGTATTGGTTCCCACAAGTAATGGATGACGCCGTGGACCGGACACACCAATGTTGGAGAAAACAGAATTTATGCTTACCTGATAAATTACTTTCTCCATCGGTGTGTCCGGTCCACGGCCCGCCCTGGTTTTTTAATCAGGTTTGATAAATTTATTTCTTTAACTACAGTCACCACGGCACCCTATAGTTTCTCCTGTTTTTTCTCCTGTCCGTCGGTCGAATGACTGGGGTGGGCGGAGCCTAGGAGGGACTATATGGACAGCTTTTGCTGTACTCTTTGCCATTTCCTGTTGGGGAAGAGATATTCCCACAAGTTATGGATGACGCCGTGGACCGGACACACCGTTGGAGAAAGTAATTTATCAGGTAAGCATAAATTCTGTTTGGCCAAAACTTTCTGCGGCTGAAATTTTGGTGCATCCCTATTTCTTTCCTATGGCATGGAGAGTCCACAACTTCATTCTAATTACTAGTGGAAGCAAAGAGGATGGCGAAGATGGTGTCTGAAGATATTTAATCCTTTTATGGGTACTTTTCCCTGCAAGCAAGGATTGGGGCTTTGCTGTGTCCATGTCATTCTCTTAAGTAAGAGTAATGGGGGCTTTTAGCAATTAGAAGGTGGCGAAGTAGTGTCTGCTTTACTTTTAACACCTGTGCTACCCCTTTGTAGAAAGACAGGGTTGGTTTACTCTGTTTCGTTTACTACAGGCCCATGACAGAGAGTGGAGTGTCTGTCACACCTAAGTAGCCCAGCAGCTGGATCCAGAGGTAAGTGCCTTTGCCTTCTAGGTACTGAAGGACAGCACTTTAGAGGTTAAATCCTCAAATGGATCTATTTAGGACAAAATCTACCTTTTTTTTTTTTAAGATATATTCTCTGGGCAGCTCTGCAGGCACTTATGTATGTTAAACATATTAGACTTAAGGGGTTAATGAAAGATAACTGCTTAGAAATTACTCCTATTTTGAGACTTGCTGAAGGGTTAATAGGGTTTTGAGGACAATTCTTCTCAAAGGTATTCCCCTATTTTCTTCATAAATGGAAAGAGTCCACAGCTGCATTCATTACTTTTGGGAAATTAGAACCTAGTCACCAGCCAAAGGCTTAAATACTCCTCCCACTCCCCTCATCCCCCCAGTCATTCTTTGCCTTTCGTCCCAAGAGGTTGGCAGAGAAGTGTCAGTAGTTTTCAATAGTCTCTTATGGAGGGTAGTACTCTTCGACATGGTACTGGAGTTTTAAGTAGTCCTGTCGGCCTCTCAATGAGAGCATGGGTGAAAGTTAGAGTCCGGAGATGCAGGGAGAGTCTATCTGCGAAACCATCCCGACTCATATTAACAGCAAGGCCGCCATCAGGGGGTGACAGGGGTGACTCCTGTCAGGGGCCCAATGAGCCAGGGGGGCCCCATGAGGCAAGAACTGAAAAATTTTCTTTTTTTATTTTTTTTTAATTTTGGCAGTCACCAGTGGGTACTACAGCAGAGAGCTAATTGAGCATGGGAAATGTTATTACAAGGAGTAAAGTATTAGCATTTGAGAGGATTTCTTAGTGTGCACTTTGTACAGTGTGTGCCTGAGTCAGACGGCAGATCACTTTCATTTGAAGAGGAGGTAGGACTTACTTAGCAAATGTTTTTTATTTATTTGTGCAATTTTGGATTGTAACTTCATTGTGGTAGTAGTTGTATGGTGGGGCTAGGGGTCCATAAAAACACATTTTTTTAGCAGCAGTGTATTTATGATTGTTTGACAATGCTGTAGAAATTCTATATTTAAAACCATGCAGAAATGTTTCCTCCTCAATACACAAATGGTAGATGCCCTTTTGGCAGATATATATTACATTCCAGTTTACTGCCCCTTTATGCAAGGACTTTCCAGATGCAAGGAGGCATTTTATCTAAGATTTTTACATCTGCATAAAATTTTATACTCTCAGACTAAGATTGCTCAGTGTTTGAAATGAGACAGGTTAACTTAAAACTGTACAGCTGACTTAGTTTTGAAATACATACCAACAAGCCTAAATCCTGCATTTAACCAGATCTAATGGTATGAGTACCACAGCTTATGGTCCCACCAAGACCATATAGAGTACAGCATTTTCAAAATCCATAAGTACAGCTGACAGATGGGAAAATGTGTACACTATATTTGAAGTGGTGCTCTTGGTTGGGGAAAATGGGGAAAAAACAAACAAACATACGTCAACCTTTTAAAGGTACTTTTCTTCATCTAGCCATCTACCCAGCTCATTAATGTACAATTTTGAATTCACAGAATTATTTTTGTTTGCACATTTACAAATATGATTCTTTAAAAAGTTATCTCTTAATTTCTGTAATTTCTGCAATTTTATTATCATGCATATCACACACTGTTGATTTAGGGGATACAAGGTGCATAAATGTTTCCTCCTGTGAGTGTTTCTGTGGGTGTATGTGTTTGTCTTTGTGCTTTGGTTTGTGTCTCTATGTGTATGTATTTTTTATCTGTGGGTCTCTCTGTGAGGGTGGGTGTGTATGTCTTTGTGCATTTTCTGTGGATGTCTGTGAGGGTGTGTGCATATGTCTTTGAGCTTTTTCTATGGGTGTCTCTGTGAGGGTGTGTGTGTATGTATGTCTGTGTTTTCTGTGGGTATCTCTGTGAGGGTGTGTGTATGTCTTTGTGTGTTTTCTGTGGATGTCTCAGTGAGGGTGTGTGTATGTATGTCTTTCTGTGTTTTTCATGTGGTTGTCTCTGTGTGTGTGTATGTCTTTGTGTGTTTTCTGAGGCTGTCTGTCGGTGTTTCCTTGGGTGTATGTGCAAGTTTGAGTTTGTGTGTGTGTGTCCATTGTCTGTTCCTTTTTAGGACATTTTGACCTTACTACTAATTATTTGCATCTTTCTACAGACTTTGAAACTAACAAGACCTTTCCGGAAGTAACCAATCCACCATTTAACCTTTAAATTATTGTTTAGGCAGTTCAGGGCCCTTCCTTTCAGCCACTGCATGCTGTTGTCATAATTTAGTTGTCATCTTCCTTTACAAAAAGATAATCAGAATCTCCTTTTTTTACAAAACTGTAGTATACCTCATTACTTGTCAGGTCAATGTAAACAAGTGCTAAGTGTCTGTTTGTGTTTCTGTGTCTGAGTGTGTTTCTTTGCGTGTCTGCTAGAGTGTCTATATGTGAATCCTTATGTGTGAGTGTGTTTGTGTGTTTCAGTGTATGTTACTAACTTTACAACATTTCCAAGTTTAAAAAGACAATTAAGAATAAAGTGCATATACGTTTTAGTCACTTGGTCAAAAATTGCACATGTCAAAGGAGGGTGGGGGGGCCCTGATCAATGGTTGAGTCAGGGGCCCCAAAATTTCTAGTGGTGGCCCTGATTAACAGCTCCACAAGAAATCAGCGTTGACGAGTTTCGCTGCCTGCTTTTATCTCTCAAGTCCATGGCAGAAGCAACGCTACTATCTGTCACACTTAAAGGGCTGTGTTCCTGTTCCACGGCGTAGATTCCGGTAAGATTGTTTCATTTTACTTTCATCATGGATGTATTGTAATTACAACTGTTTATCCGAGAGGGGCTACAACCTTTCTGGGATAACTTTAACATAGGGTCTCAGTGAGGCTCCTTTTTGTATCTAGGAATCAAGGGTTAATATCTCCTGAGGGGGGTTATTGAACAGGGGGGTTTATAATCATGTTTATGTGATTCTGTCTGCTACTGTGTAGTGTTGCTTCGGCTCGTGGCTATTTTGGAACGTAACAGCCTATGTCTAGTGACGCGGCTTTTACGGTCGGGCGCGTTTTTACATGGACTGCACGGTTTACCTTGTGACTCTATTTCCGCATTTCTGACTGTGGCGATGGAGAAATCCTGGTCCGCTGGAGAAGGGTGTCTCTGATTCAGAGTCTACTTCTTGCGAAGAATATGAATTGGCCCGGGTGATACATGCCCATCAGTTATGTTCCAAATGCCGGTTTTGAGTGCTCTGTTCCTCGGGATCGGGGAATCAGGTTCCCACTGAGCCATCCGCCTCTGGGGATTCTATTTCCCACGAGACGAGTTCCCTACCACTAACTCTTACTACGCATGCAGGTAACCAAAACGCTACTTATTCTTCTTTTATTCTTTTGCACTAACGTTTGGCAGATTTGCCAGACGTCCAATCTTTTGTTCAGGCTCTGGTCAGAATCAGACCTGTGTTTAAACCTGTTGCTTCTCCTTGGAGCCTTAACCTTGTTCTTAAGGCTCCATTTGAGCCAATGCATTCTGTAGATATTAAATTGTTATCTTGGAAAGTTTTATTTCTTCTTGCTATTTCTTCTGCTCGCAGGGTTTCTGAGATTTCGGCTCTGCAGTGTAATTAACTTTATCTTATTTTTCATGCAGATAAGGTGGTCCTTTGTACTAAGCTGGGATTTCTTCCTAAGGTAGTGTCGGATCAAAATATTAATCAGGAAATTGTTGTTCCTTCCTTTTGTCCTAATCCTTCTTTCCAGAAGGAACGTCTTTTGCATAACCTGGATATTGTGCATGCTCTAAAATTTTACCTTCATGCAACTAAGGATTTTCGGCAATCTTCTGCCCTGTTTGTTGTTTTCTCTGGTAAATGTAAGGGTCAGAGGGCCACTTCCACTTCCTTTCTCTCTGGTTGAGAAGTGTTATCCGGTTTGCTTATGAGATAGCTGGACAGCAACCTCCTGAGAGAATTACTGCTCATTCCACCAGGGCTGTCTCCTCTTCCTGGGCTTTCAAAAATGAAGCTTCTGTGGAGCAAATTTGCAAGGCTGTAACATGGTCCTATCTGCATACCTTTCAAAGTTCCTTTGGGAGAAAAGTTCTTCAAGCGGTGGTGCCTTCTGTTTAGGTCTGCCTGTCTTGTTCTCTCTCCCTTTTTCATTCTGTGTCCTCTAACTTGGGTATTGGTTCCCACTAGTAATTGGAATGAAGTTGTGGACTCTCCATGCCATAGGAAAGAAAACATTTATGCTTACCTGATAAATGTATTTATTTTCGGGCATGGAGAGTTCACGACCCCGCCCTTGTTTAAACTCTTTGTATGTATTTTGTAGAAACCTCAGGCACCTCTATACCCTTGTGTTATCTTCCTTTTCCGTTTCCCTTTGGCTGAATGACTGGGGGTTATGGGTAAGGGAAGTGACACTTAACAGCTCTGCTGGGGTGCTCTTTGCCTCCTCCTGCTGGCCAGGAGTTGAATATCCCTCTAGTAATTAGAATGAAGTCGTGGACTCTCCATGCCCGGAAATAAATACATTTATCAGGTAAGCATAAATTTTGTTTTTACATTTCTATCCCATGCTGTGTAACCTAAGTCTTGCATTATCAAAGTGGTCTAAACTATACATTTTCTTTGGCGTATTTTAAATATTTCAAAGCTGTGAGTATTGAAAAAGCCATTTACTTCTGCAAAACATCATCAGATCTGCAGTTTGTTTGTAAGCTTTTCCATAAATAAACAGAGGGTGCTGCATAACATTGAATAGTATCTTCTGGACAACACACAATAGGAAAAGATATAAACTCAAATGTGTGTGCCACTTCAAATTGCTGAAATCACAGGTTGCGATCATGCCATCATCCCATCTCAACTGTGACTCAGTTAAAAACCGTTGTCATTCTTTACCCAATGGTTTAATGCAAGAACAGATTTAATCCAAATCTGACATTTATTGAATGAAAGCAAACAGAAACATCACATACAATGCATTACTCAACCATCTACATTTGGGCCATTTTTTCAGGCATATTGTCATAAACTACACTTTAGTATATAAGCAATCACAGCCAGTGATCATTAAGATTACTGATTAGCATGAGCGCATCATAAAACTTCCATAATACCAAAAATGTACAAAATACCTGTCAACATAGGAGAACAATATACTGCTTGAATTGTTATGAAGGAGCTGTTTCACTCATCTCAATATCTTATAATAGTTTGCAACCTAATAAACAGTTTATAAAGGAAACATACCTATATGTCAGATCTGCTTTCATATAGATGTAGCAGATTGCCAGTTGCCCATATGGAGGGACTAAAGCTTATTGATTGACAGAATATACCTATTATATGATCTTTCACCCAAATTGGCATAATATACAGGTAATATACAGGATGTAAAACAGGTTCACTACTTCCAACTTGCCTTCTTCCTTATAGAGTGCAGAGTAGTGGATGTGTTTAGCTCTTAGGGGACGTGGAAAGTGGATAACATTAAACTGCAAATATCTCATTTTTAAAATTAATATTGCAATTGTAATTCTTTAGTATGCAGAATTAAAATTGTATATACCCATATTCCTATTAAAAGTTAAAAAGCAATTAATGTACTATCAATTCATTCCTAGATTTGATATGATACATCTAAGATTTATAAATTCCTTGCAACAGTTCTAAATATATATACAGGGCTCAACAAACCCAGGAGCCAAGGAGCCACTGACTAGCTAATGTGAACAGTATGTTTCTGTACTAATTTTGTTTTCATGTCTGTCCCCCTTTCTTTAGCTTGAGCTGAGCGACAACAGAATTTCTGGAGGTCTGGATGTACTAGCAGAAAAATTGCCCAACCTCACACATTTAAATCTCAGTGGAAATAAATTGAAAGACATTAGCACCTTGGAACCCCTGGTAAGTGGTTGGACTAAATCTTATATAAAAGGGTCACCAATAAAACATGCAATTTAAAAAAACAAAAATCAACTTCCATAAGAGTGCAAAAAGAAAAGTATCTCATAGGTATATTGCAAGCAATAGCGCAACAATAATATACTCTGTGTTAAACAACGGCAAATAGGTTAAACACATAGGTAAAGTCAGTTCCACAGCAGTACTGGGACCAAGCTGAACACATCTAGTGAGCCGATGACAAGAGGCATGTGTGCGACTATGTAGCTAGCTCCCAGTAGTGCATTGCTGCTCCTGAGCATACCTAGGTATACTTTTTAAACAAAGGTAGTAAATACATTTGATAATACAAATGACATGCTCAAACTACAACATGAAAGTTACATTTTGCCTTTCATGCCCTTTTAAATCATGTTTTTTTATGTGCACATTTTCTGACTCGCCAGCTCCTACTAAGCATGTGTAAGAGCTTACTGTACATACAGATATGCAATTCAGTGTTTAATAGTTATTTAAATATTTGTTTATAGCAGTTGCAGTCCCTTTTAATTGGGAATAGATATACATATTGGCAGACTATAGATATATGTAAATATATGGAAGAGAGAGCCCAGGCTTGTTTGTGACTGCTATGCAGTATGTGTAATATATCTGATATATTTTTTGGCAACTGGGTTATTGTTAGGCCACCAATTTAGAGATACACAGAAATGTATCCTGATCAACAGAACACATTCTCATGACAACTACCCTGTCCCTCCAGTTTTCTAAAGTTTCTGCTTGAAGACGGCTGCTTTCCTTGGAGCTCTTAAAGAGTCTCTAAACCCTCTTTTTCCAATCATGTATACTATGAGTATGACCATGCCATCTGCTGCTTCAGTGGCTACAAGTAGTATTTGGCACACTCCATATTCTCCCCTTTTCTACAGGGTGCACCTAGCTCCTGTTGTAAATGAGCAGTGCACAGAACACTCACACATGCCCTTCCTATAGGGTTGGTACTTAGAATCTAAAGCAGTATCAGGTAATTTACAGTAGTGACTACAATTTAGCCACAAGAGGGCACTCTTCTCTTACTTAAACATTTCTGTCAAAGTGCTTTCTGGTGTGCAGCATAGGTTTACTTTCTGCTGTTTCATCAAGTGGTCTGCATCTACACATCACATTCAGATACAGTAGTTTCACTCCAGTCATGTGTACTACAGGATTCTATACTTTCACCCACTTTATATTTTGCTTTAGTCTTCAAAAAACAAACAAACAGATGTACCATTCAGTCCCTATTTCAAGAATCATTGTTGGATAATCAATATAACCACCTTTCATTTATATCTTCAACTCAGTTACACTTATCTGTTTGCTTAATTGAAGGTAGTCCTTTCAATTTTAATATTGAGAACCAAGTCTTTATCAACCCACAGTTGATGGGTCATGGGGAACACATATAGGGAAAACAATTTTACAGTGAACTGTCCCTTTTAATCATGAAAGTTTAATTTTGCGTTTACTGTGTTAAGTTTAGTGTTCCTTTTAACGTACATAGAAATTGTCAATTTGGGGAATAGGATTATCCTGCCTAAACTATATCTACACAATCTACAGTTAAATGGAAACTTTTATATTAATCTTAAGTCATTTATATTGCAAATTGTATAAATAAATATTATCTGCCATGATTATCTTATTTAAGTTATATAGGTAGTAAAAAAAACAAACAAACATAGCTATAAAAATGTTACAGGAGGAACTGTGATTCTTGCTTACATAAGCCTTACATTTTATTTCATTGGTTTCAATTTTTTTGTGTAGTTAGACATATGCATGAGACATTTATCAGACAATATTTTTCTATTCCTAAAGTCAACAGCAGTTTAAGATTGGATCTAGCATAGTAATAATGAAGGAAAATGTCTGGTTTAAAAATAAAATGTATAATGGACAAGTGATTCATGCTTTGAACCGTACTGTGGTAACTCTGTTTACTGTGTCTGCAGACAAGTAACATGGGCATGTGATATGTGTCCTAAAACAGTTCTTGCTGCTGTTAAATGAATTTCCAAATCCTGAAGTATAAATAGAAGTCCCCTGGCAGCCGTCAATTTAGTAAATCATTTATAAGCACGTTTAATTTTATTATAAACTATACTACTTATTGTATATTATAATATTTAAAAATGTACGTTTAATGGTTATTTTGCCTTTTCCTCTTATCTAGCAAATTTGTTGCTTCAGTATGATGTATTTTTATAATTAATGGATTTCCTCCAACCAAGAATTGTTCATCTTTTTCAGTTTTGTTTTTAAATAAAACTGTTCCAGTGCTGTAACGTGCTAAAGTAGCCATATCAAAGCAATCTTGTCCTTTTCAACACCATTACAAGTTCATACATTTGAGAAATTATTGACATGCATAACCTTGTTTGTGCTGGTGATATTTAGCTTCTGAGAGTGATTGTGGGTAAATTAGTTTTATGATGATGGTCTATTAGCCTTACCATGCAAATAGACCTATTAAACTAATCAAGCAATCTGTTCTATTTATTGCTGAAGCAATGGCATGTTCAACATAATTGAACCTATTTTAGAACAAAAGTCTACTGCGTTACAATTCACAGAAGCCCGCAAGCCGCGGCTCCTAGAATTTTATTTCTGGCTCATAATTATTTTGGATTATTATACAAACATCTAAATACAAGTACCCCTTTTAAAATGTCTGACTGTAGCTATACAAAGGAGAGTAATTGTGTAATGTCTCCTGATTGTTGCCTTGACAAGGTAAGTTTACATCTTTTAAAGATGATGTTGTATCTTTTCAGAAAAAGTTAGAGTTTTTGAAGAGCCTGGACCTGTTCAACTGTGAAGTAACAAATCTAAATGACTACAGAGAGAGCGTATTTAAGCTAATTCCGCAGCTCACTTACTTGGATGGATATGATCGTGAAGATAAAGAGGCCCCAGACTCTGATGCAGAGGCTGATGGTGATGGTGTAGACGAGGAAGAAGAGGAGAATGAAGGTTGATTATATTTCAGTTGATAGAAACAATCAAAACCAGGTTGAACACCTGGCACAATATTTGCATTTTTACTATTCATTTACACGAGAATTATAACTTTGGATACAGATTTCATCTGTTCACTGTTAGTACATTATTATGAATTTGGTCTCTATATTCCACAATTTACCACATGCCAGTGTGTCAGAAAAGTCACACTTGTTTTTTAAGACCCCTTACACCCCCACCATGATGGTTTCTTCAATACACTATACAAAGTGCTAAGCCAGAGAAGAAAGTTATGTGGTCTTTTAAAACTTTGTGGATTTCAGATTCCTGGAAAATCATATACAAGTACAGTTTCCAATTGACACCCCAGCAAGTGATGTATAAGAAAAAAATTATATGCTTTAACAAATATTTAGAAGCATAAGAAAACACTTTGAAACAGTAGATTGTAGGATTTTTTTTTTTATTCGTTTTATTGTGGTGTTATATTCTAGTTACGTAAACCAATTAAAAAACACAACAAGTTTAATTAAGGGGTTTTATTAGGGAAAGACATGTAGTTTAATTATATATTGTCGTTTAGCCAATATGCTATAAACATCATGTTGGTGCCAGGTAATTCTTTAATGGAACAGTGTTTGGTTGTAGAATGGAACACACTTGAACTGATGAGTAGTTTAGTTAAATTACTTGTATTCTTCCTGCTCAGACTGTTCCTCCGCTAAACCATATATTTGAATAAATTGTTTTCCTGAATTACTCTGATTTATTTCTGTGGTATGAGATTACACAAACTGCCTAAGTGAGAATTTGTAGTGAACACAGTGTATATATGATTAATAGCCTGTGATAGTTAATCTCTCCCCCCCCCCCCCCTCCCACACACATGCTAAAAAAAAGGGTTACTATGGGGGGGGGGGTTGTAGTTATTCCTCAGATGTGAACTTCATTTATCATGTCTGTGAGGGGGTGGAGTAATTCATGAGGAGGGCATAATTTTACTCATTATGTCAAATGCTTTGGACTATTCTACATATAATTTTAATTATCAGTTATTTGTAGAGCACAAACGGGTTCCACAGCACTAAAGACATGGATCTAATATGCAAGGTGACAGTTATGAGAAACAAAGGGATAGATAGATATATCTATATATACATTTATTTCATTGGCTCCTGAAATGTGTCTAGATCCTCTTAAAGCTGGTTCGCAAGTTTTATTTAAGTTCTACATAACCATATGCCTCTTCTGGTTTCAGGTATAATAAAATCTGATTTGAAAATACTAATTGGAAAAAGGCAACTCAATACAATCTTGTACTAGTGTTAGTGGATATACAGTTATAGTTGTTAACACTAATATTATTGTTTGATTTCCACAATAAAGTGTAAGGTTTTCTTTTTAGAACAAGAAGAGTTGGAGGAAGATGAAGATGAGGAAGGTGAAGAGGAAGATGAATTAGATGAGGAAGAAGACGAGGAGGAAGATGATGAGGAGGTAGGGGAGGAAGATGATGTAGAGGAAGATAGCGGTGAAGAAGAGGTTTGTAATCATATTATTATTTAAATAGTAGCCTATACATTGTAGATAGCGCTGTACGCGTTGTCATTATCCATAATAATAATTATAGCATTGTTATGATAGTTTTGTTCTGTGATGTCCCAATAAGTAAAACTTTCTGATCCTGTTTTAGCAGATGATAATCATATCACCTCGTTTGCATCATTCTATCATTAAAGGGACACTGAACCCCAATTTTTTCTTTCGTGATTCAGATAGAGCATGCAATTTTAAGCAACTTTCTAATTTACTCTCTATTATCAATGTTTATTCATTAACTTGCTATCTTTATTTGAAAAGGAAGGCATCTAAGCTTTTTTTCTTGGTTCAGAACTTTGGACAGCAATTTTTGATTGGTGGATGAATTTATCCACCAATCAGCAAGACAACCTAGGTTGTTCACCAAAAATGGGCCGGCATCTAAACTTACATTCTTGCATTTCAAATAAAGATACCAAGAGAATAAAGAAAATGTGATAATAGGAGTAAATTAGAAAGTTGCTTAAAATTTCATGCATTATCTGAATCACGAAAGAAAAAATTTGGGTTCAGTGTCCCTTTAATGCATCTATATTCCAGAAGAACGACAATGTATCACAGTTTAAGTAGCATCTAGCCCAGGATTACAAATATTATTTTAAAGATGAGAAGTTGCTGTTAGATTGTCTATTCATAGATATACTGTAGCTGTGTTGTGATTTTTACTGATTTTCGGCTGTAGAAAACTTGTTTGGTTTCCAAATTCAGGACTTCTCATACATGTGACATTATATCTGAAGTGCACGCTTTCATTATAAAAGGTGTAGAAGAAAGGAAAAGAATCGTTAAGTGTTCTCTCCAGGACCTTTTTAGCGGGTGCACCTTAAAATTTTAGCCAATATTAAGCTAAAATGAGTTAATATTGAAAATGTTCCATTTTTATTGCACAAATTATCATTTAAATACATTTGTTACATTATGCAATTAATTTGTGCTTTGGATAGCAGAAAATTATATAATAGAAAAAAATTATACTGCCCCCACCAGGCTACTTCATAATGCCACCCGGCTGGCTAAATTTTCTGTGGAGAACACTGTTGTGTTTGTCAAATTTTGATTAGAAATTTATACATGATACTATAAGATATTTGGACCCTAAAACTAGACAAACAAAAATCCATATATTTTATCCACATACACGTTTGTGAAGGGACATACAAGTTTAAACAGAAGAATGCTCTAATGCATTGATGCATTCTATTATTGCACTTGTATATAACTGTGTTTAATCTCTGCAAAGTCCGCTCCTGAGCAGCAATGCACTACTGGGAACTAGCTGGTGACAGGTAACTATGAGCTCACACTAATGCATTGCTGCTCCGGAGATTACTTTTGCAGCTATTTAAGCACATTTAGAACTTTCTTTTTGCACTTTTATGCCCCTTTTTCTTCATAAAAAGGAAGAGTCCGGGGGGGCGTGTCCGAACAACGTTCTGAATAGGACGTATACACTGTAGGCTCCAGAAGAAATCTCTTTAATCCACCGATTTTGGAGACTTTAACGGCTACAATACATCAATATCTCTAGGATTTGTGGTTGCCTATCTTACGGTGGCTATATTTCTATCTTTGCTGGCTGTTTATATGACCCAAGAGCCTCAGACCGGACAACTAAGACCTAGGGCGGTGGCCTATTAATAGGTAACGACTCCCCCCGGCTCCTCCGGGTTATCAGTGCTGGCAGCAGGTTTCTGCCTTACTGTTCTACTTCACATCGCTAAGCAGAAAAAATAACTTACAATCAGCAATCTTGCAAAAGACCGGGTCTTCAGGTTGTCGCACACAAGATTGCTTTCAAGATGGCGACTACATGGGAGATGAGCCGGGAGCAGGAGCTTGACCAACGCTTTGCTAAACTGGAGAAACTACTCCTTAGAATCTATCACCGATCACTCCCACTTGACAGCACTCAGAGCACCCTGCCTCCGATAAACAACTTACCTATGGAAGAACCAATACGACCACCTATACCATACCCAAACAAAGATGGCGACCGGAGAGGGATAACGGCAGAGAGAGCCCCTCAGCCCGCAGAAAATCTTCCGGCACACCCACAGAACAGGGGACCTCACACAGCAGTACAGGCCGATGGGCTTATCCTTAACAGCAGGGAGGCAGTCATTGATGGCATCTTATTGCGGCCAGCGCAGAAAGGTCCCGGCACGGCTACAGGATTAACATATGCTACTCGACTATCCGGTAAGAGCACTTTTATCCCTCCAGCTGCCGGAGGGCTGGCATTGACCGGTCTGGGTACTCAGAAGGATTCTGTCACTGACATTAAAGAGTTACCGCAGACGACAAGGTATACCCTTGTACAAGCACTGGCGGCACTTGGTGATACTGGGACTTACACAAACGCCAAGCCTAATCAGAAGAGCCACATAAGGTGTAATATACACCAGACAACAGCCTGGATGATTACCTCTTTTGATCCTGGGCCGAGGGAGATTGTGTATGAGAATTTATCTCCCTTTTTGAACTTAGAGGAGAGGGTTGAGTATGGGAAGGACTGCATTTTTCTATGGCCACGCAAACTGAGCAGTTATAGTGAGACACTGTTCAACAGGCCAGTAGACTCGGGGGGCTGACAAAAAGCAAACAAGTGCTATAACAAAAGTGCCTGTGTATTTTCCTGTTCATTGGAGCCTACGTTAAGGCTCCTTAGTAATTCCCTGTTGTTTTGATCTGTTATGTCATGTTATCATTAGCATATTATAAGCTCCCCAAAATGTTTTTATGGTGTATGTACTTATAACAAAACGGGGGTTGTCAACATTTCATTGATAGTCCAGCCCAGTAAGTAGAGATCTAATGTATTCTAAAACATACTATATGACAGGGGGAAGATATATCTGTGTACATCTCATTTTTATCTACTACCAAGCTAAAAGCCCATTTCCATATTATACCCTGTGGGTAGAGATCTAAGGTATACTAACACACACTATTTGACAGGGGAAGATATATCTGTATGCATTTAATTCTTATCTACTAACAAGCTTGCTTGCCATATATGAACATTACATGTGCGGGACGCAATCTGTTTATATAATGTTTATATTTTTGAAATGGCCCAAGATGGCTTGGACCTGGTTTAGCTCTGTTTCTGCTTAATTTATAATGTTTTGCAACTAGTTTTTGTTGTTTGTTTGTTTTGTTCAAAATGATTGTTTTTTGTTTTTATTATACATAATCCCTACACCTATGCTTACAATGCAGCAAGGAGGATCCATGAGTGGTCCGCATTATTATTTGAAGGGACAAAAATGAGGATAACTATTCAAGGTCTTTAAGCATGATTTTATATTATCAAATTGCCACTGTATTGTACATTTATATAGAAGCATGTATACTGTATCGTATAATTCCTCAATAAAAAATTTTATAAAAAAAAAAAAAAAAAAAAAAAAAAAAAAAAAGGAAGAGTCCACAGCTCCATTTATTACTTTTGGGAATTCAGAACCTGGCCACCAGGAGGAGGCAAAGACACCCCAGCCAAAGGCTTAAATACCTCTCCCACTTCCCTCATCCCCCAGTCATTCTTTGCCTTTTGTCACAGGAGGTTGGTAGAGAAGTGTACAGAAGTTTGAGATAGTCTCTTATGGAGGATAGTACTCTTCGCAATGGGACTGGAGTTTTAAGTAATCCTGTCAGCCATGCAGGGAGAGTTTTCCTGCGAACCCATCCTGACTCATATTAACAGCTCCTTGATAATCAGTGTTGATGAGTTTCGCTGTCTACCTTTCTTCACTCAAGTCCATGTCAGAAGCGAGGCTACTATCTGTCACACTTGAAGGGCCGTGTTCCTGTTCCACGGCCTAGATTCCGGTAAGATTGTTTCATTTTATTTCAATACGTGATGTATTGTTAAAGAAAAAGGTAGGGTCCCAGTGGGACTACTTTTATCTTAAATGAGGAATCATTTGTTAATATCTCCTGAGGGGGGCTATTGAACAGGGGGGACTTTAATCATGTTTTTTGCGATGTGGTTCTATCTGCAATGTGTAGCTATACTTAGGCTCTCAGCCTTTACAGAACATAACAACCTTCTTTTTAGGACGTGATCTCTCAAGATTGCGCGCCCTTTTTGTGCCTGGCACGGTGCACCTTGTGACAGGTGCAATTGCGTTGTTTTTTTCACTTCCGTATGCTGACTGTGTACGACGAGAGTCTAGCTTGTGGGTTGTCTGGTTCACAGGAGGTGGTGAGTGCCCCAGCCATTGGGGGTGTCAAAGTGTGCCAGTTAGTTTTGTCTTTTTGTAATCCCAAGATTTTGGAGGATTCTGATATGAGTGACAAGGATGCCTCCGATACGTAGGATGTGTTTTGTGATGAATATGAAATGGACTGGGTAATTTAATGCCCATCAGTTATGTTCCGGGTGCCATTCTAGAGTACTCTCTTCTCCTGAGTCTGAGAGCTTAGAGTGCGTTGAGCCATCCGCCTCCAAGGTTTCCATGACTCGTGAGGCATGTGCCCAAGACCCTTTACCGGCTACGCACACCTGTGTCCCTATGTCCTTCACTCCTTCTCCGGAGAGTGGCTTGTTTCCCCCGGAGGTTACGGCACGGTTCCACATGGCCATTTCTATGGCGCTGTCTCATTTATATTTCCCAAGTGAAGTATTTCTCCGATACTGTCCGTGCTCCGTTAACCTAGGTCCATCGAGCGTGGGATCGCCCGATTCAGTTCGACCTTCTGGGGAAACGTGGCCCCTGAGGCTTCAGGGGCCTCAATCTCAGAGCCGAGGTCTTCAGTAGATCCGGCGGAGGATGACTTTGCCTTCCATTATAGGCTGGCTCGCCTTCGGGTTCTTTTAAGACATGTTTTAGCAATGTTAGAGGATCCCAGTCCTAGTGGGCAGAGGGATCCGAGGCCTTAGAAATTGGATGGCAAAATGGATATGACGTTAAGGGATGGAGCCAATCTCCTTATCGTCTTCATTTTATTTGTTTTTCGGTTCCATTTCTGAGCTTGGGTGAATAAGGCCTCTACTCGGCTGGTCCTGTTGTCGTTCTCATCACCTTGGGCGTTCACCCGATGGGTGCTGGACCCGATGGGTGCTGCCTTTCATTTTATTTGTGATCCGGATGGATCTGTTTAATTTGTTTTTCCTTAAGCTCAGGTCTGTTAATTTCGTTTTTATGAATGTTCTTCTCTGTAACAGATACTTGCGACTCGTGGTCTTGTGGGCACTCCCTCGGAAGTTGCGCATGTTGAATATTAGAATTTTCATTTCTGGTTCATTTATTGATCCTTCGGGGCAAATTTTGTTGGACTGTTCCAGAGTGTCCTTATACCAGACGGCTC
Organism: Bombina bombina; assembly: GCF_027579735.1. Lineage (NCBI taxonomy): Eukaryota > Metazoa > Chordata > Amphibia > Anura > Bombinatoridae > Bombina > Bombina bombina. The sequence goes on along the minus strand of NC_069500.1, from coordinate 706,811,109 downwards.
TTTTTCAGCTGTTACCAGGGTTCATGTTACCTTCGTGGTGCTGAGGATGCCTCTAGACCTATTCTATGGACTCCAGGCTCGGATCCTATTGATGTATGAGGCCTGTGGTTTATATGCAACTTCTCCAGATGGAGGATTGTGCGTACCACTCTAAGGGTGGTCTGTTCGGGCTACTCACTTTTGCAGACGACTCTAGGTTCTTCAGGTCCCCGGAGACTTAGAACCATAATTTCCATTAAATGGAATTTGGGAGATGTGTGTGACCCGTTTTAGGTGATTAACGTTTGGTTTTCACTCGGTTCTTCCAGGCGCTGTCTCTTTAGCCTAGTGCGCTTTTTCTTGCGATGGTGGAGCATCATCCTTCCCCACTTTTAGGGAAGGATGATGCTCTGTTTTTCTCTGTTCAGAGTCATGTTACTCTTGGAGGTAGTGTGCAGGGGTTCCCTGCCTTCTGTGGGAGTTGCAGCTCCAACGTTTGCCTGCTAAAGGTAGTTTTCCTTGAATAATAGCTTTTTCAAGCTCTCTGACTGTCGTCTATTCCTGCTAATACCCTCGGTCCGACTACGGTCTTTGCCGTTCGGGTGTGTTGCGTCCTCGATGTTACGCTAGCCTTGGGGCTTGTCAGTAGCGGTGTCGAGGTTGTGTACGGAGGGCCGCCCTTCGAGGGTCAGGCAGTTTTCCTTTTTTCCTCGATACTCCGTTTGGAGTTTCGTGGGCGGTGCCTTGCGTTACTTCTGAGATGGCGAGCAGGGCCCTGGGTTATCATTTTTCTTCCGGTATTGATCTTACCCTGCCTGTGTGTGTATCACTTGTTGCCGCTTGCCTACGAGATTTTTTGCGATCCATTGCACTGGGTGCTGTGTCTCAGACTGTTCAGGAGCCCTTCGTGACTCTTGGGTTTAAGGCTATCTAGATCGCCAAGTCTTCGGACTTTAGAGGTGCGCTCCTCCTTGGAGGAGGCAGTTTAGGGTTCTCTCTGAGATTGGATCTTTTCATAGTCCATTGTCGAGAACCCTTGTCTTGGTCCACGTCTCTCCATGGATGGGTGGGGACGGTTCGCTTCACACTTGAAGTTGTGGCCCTGTGAGCCCCCTTCGTAGGGACTGGGGCTATGCGAGAGATGCTTTTGTGACTGTGGCTCAGACTTTAGGCCTTTCTGACGGCCCCCTACCTGTCTTCTGGTGCATTTACGATGTCCCTGTAGACTCCAGGTGCTTTTCAACTGGTAGTTTTTTTTTCCGTTGTTCATTCCCTTCTCTTCCAGAGTAGGGTTTGGGTTCTCCGGGTTCGGAATTACCTTAGTATCGTGGAGTCCTCCGGGTCCTTGGTCCTGCCTTGCAGGGTTTTTTTCCCCTTCCTGTGTTTCAGGTTCCTGGGAGGGGAGCTGTGATTTAGTGTCTGGTTCCTCCGTTACTGCAGCAGGAGGCTGAGGGTTTTGCTCCCCTTGGGGGCTTCCACTACGTGTATCCAATATATGGATGCTGAGGTTTTTGGGGGACTTCTTCCCTTGGCAAGTGTGCCCTTTTTCTGCCCACGACTGCGTGTGGGGGGGGTGTCGTACCAGAACACAATGTTTCTCCTTACTCACAGTAGCATGCCGTTTTGTAGCAGCGGTCTAACAGGGGATTTTGTTCCTCGTTTGTTCCTTGCCTGTAGTCTGGGACTCTTGTCTTCGGTCTTTTGACTAGCCTTTGGGCTGGGACCGTTATCCCAGAGGGAAGGTTAAAGATCAGTTACTCTAGGCAGTGTTGACCATTTCTGCTGTTGGCCCTTTCCTTGAGGGAGGTCTTTGGATGTCCTCCTTTCTACCGTCGTCTGGTGCCAGGAGGGGGCGCTTCTTGGAGCCGCTATTCGGTGGGCTGTACGCCCTTGGTGGTTTACAGTTGGAATCATCCCCAGCGATTTGCTTAGTGATTGTGTATCCAGTTACAACTACTTGCTTTTGTCTGGATGCTAACTAGCTTGACGTGCCTTTTTAGGAGGTTTGAGTTAGCGATAAGGTCAGCCTTCCTTTAGGAGGCTGGTCATTGAGAGTACCTGTTCAGACGGTTTGAGTTTCTCTGGGAGAGCTCTGTTCTAGCTGCTGGGATATTTATCCTGTTCCTGCTGTCTCCGCCTATCTAGCCTACAGATCTAGATATGTTATGGAGCATCAGGGACTCTGAATTTTCTGGAGTACTTTAGGGTATGGTATGGGATTGGGGGATGAGGGGTTTTTCTCGAGTCCTTTTGAGGACGTTCCCTCTGTATGGATCCTTCTTTTTGGGTCCTTGTGTTCTAGGGAGTTTGTCTCCCTGGGAGTTGCCTTTGTAAAGACAACCATGGGTTGCTTTCTAGGTGTTGAGTGGGAAAACTTCCTTTGGATTTCCTGGTCTCGGGTTCCCTTTTGGGGGGCAGATGCGGTCCTTATCTTTAGCCGGGTACATTCTTGGGTGTCGTGTCCCGTAGGGCAGACATTTCGGAGGCTGTTTGGACTTGACAGACTCTAGGTCTGAATGGCCTTTAGTTCGGCTTTGCTGGTGGTGTAACTGATGTGCAGTTACCTGGGCTCAGGTTTTTCTCTGCATCGTTTGTACTTACATTTTTTTGGGTGTTGAGTAATTCAGGCTGTGGTGCCTTTCAAAGGGGCCGCCTTTTGTACCCACCCGTTATTTGCATTCAGTGTCCTCTAGCTTTGGTATTGTTTTCCCAAAGTAATGAATGCAGCTGTGGACTCTTCCCTTTTAAGAAGAAAAACATAAATTATGCTTACCTGATAATTTAATTTTCTTCTGAAGGGAAGAGTCCACAGCTCCCGCCCATGTTTTTATCTCTATGAGGCGGCTGTAGTTCTTCTGGCACCTTTTTTCACCCTGATATTTCTCCTACTGTTCCTTGTTCCCTTGGCTGAAGGGGATGAGGGAAGTGGGGGGAGGTATTTAAAGGACCAGTCAACATAGTAGATTTGCATAATCAACAAATGCAAGATAACAAGACAATGCAATAGCACTTAGTTTGAACTTCAAATGAGTAGTAGATTTTTTTCTGACAATTTTAAGTTATGGCTTTTCCACTCCCCCTGTACCATGTGACAGCCATCAGCCAATCACAAATGCATACACGTACCATGTGACAGCCATCAGCCATTCACAAATGCATACACACTTATTCTTGCACATGCTCAGTAGGAGCTGGTGACTCAAAAAGTTTAAATATAAAAAGACTGTGCACATTTTTTTATTGGGCGTAAATTGGAAAGTTGTTTAAAATGACATGCTCTATCTGAATAATGAAAGTTTAATTTTAATTTTGATTGAGTGTCCCTTTAAGCCTTTGGCTGGGGTGTCTTTGCCTCCTCCTGGTGGCCTGGTTCTGAATTCCCAAAAGTAATGAATGCAGCTGTGGACGCTTCCCTTCAGAAGAAAATGAAATTATCAGGTAAGCATAATTTATGTTTTTAAGAGAAGAAAAACATTCAGCAAAACAAAAACAAAGAAGACAAACGTAGCATGTCACCGCTAAGGTATACATCATTTTTATTTTATGAAATACGAAGTTCTGGCCTTTAAATACAGTATTACAAATTGCATTATTTAACTAGCTGCTGAACGCTTCGCTATAGTCCGCAGAAAATAATGTAGTAGTAGTAGGCAATGAAATCTGCTATTGGCAGATAATTACAATAGGGTTAATAAGTGGTTTCTTACAAGCTGGGTCCCTAGCTTTCTGTGTATTTGTTCATTACATTGTGACTTATTGATAATGTAACAATTCAAGAAACAGTTAGAAATAAGGGATCTATGCACATCGATTCAAGGATAATAAGGGGAAAACTGCAAGCTTATAAGCAAATCGCATCTCTTCTTCATACAGGTATTTCTGTAGTTTACTTAGACCCAACAATCTGCCTTTAATCTGTGTTACTATGTAGATAATTTAGAATCAAGTACAATTATTCCAGGTTTTATAAAAAAAAGTTACAGCTGAGGGTCTGAGTCTGAAGAAATGTCCATTACTTTAGAATGTGAACAGTTAAAGGACATAACAATAACATCCGTCTTACAAATTCAGGATAGAGCATTTTACACAACTTTCCATTTTACTTCTACTATCAAATGTGCTTAATTGTCTTGGTATCCTTTGTTGAAGGAGCAGCTATGCACTACTGAGAGCTAGCTGAACATATCTGAAGATGCAATCGGCAGCTAGCCCCCTGTAATGCATTGCTCCTGAGCCTACCTAGTTATGTAAAACAAAGGATACCAACAGAACAAAGTAAATTAGATAATAAAAGTAAATTGGAAGTTGATTAAAATTGCATGTTCTATGAATCAGGAAAGCTTAATTTTGGCTTTAGTGTCCCTTTAACTTTTCACATCACACAAGTTATGTGAATCTAGAATTTTTTATACCTGCTACTAAACCGTATCTTTGTCTAATTCATTTTTCTTTTGTTTATCCTTTGAACATTGCATCTCTGCAACACTTAACATTTATGTGGTATTGTTTGCTTGAATACTTTCCATTGGACTGGTGCAATTTAAGTTATTTTTATTTAAAGTGCAATGTTACCTTAAACACCATTTTTATATTTATAAACCTTTTTAACTAACAAAAGGGTCTCCCTCCTGTAAGGTTAATACAAAATAGTGCATTTGTACTTATTGTTCTGGATTTTTGCATCAGGAAGAAGACTTTGGACATGATGGGGAAGTAGAGGAAGAGGAGGAGGATGAAGAGGAGGAGGAAGATGAAGGTCTGTTTTAGGCTTAATTTGTTTTGACTGAAGACGTACTCTAATATGATAACCTATTAATAGATGAACACATTCTAGTTAGCATAGTTTACCACACTGGGTTTAATTTAAAGGAACAGAAAACACAACATGCCTAATTAAACAACTTTTCAACAGATTTCTTTATTTACTCTTCCCTTTTTCATGAATTTAAGCTCTGGAAATGGTAGATTTTCTAATTCTCAGAGATGGGAATGCATCCTGCTACATTCTCAAGATTAACCCTGCTTTACATCTTTCCCTAATTGTCTTTAACAGATAACTGCAAAACAATTCACTTTATACTATAATTATGGCAGTGGCTGGCTTTAACTGCAGACTCGAGCCTGGATTGGCTCCTCCAAATAGGGCAATTAGTGGGTGGAGCTTGGCTACTTAAAAACAAATGCAGCAAATAAGATACTTTGTTTGAAAAATGTTTTGACTTGGCTGATAGATTTCTATAGCAACACACAGAAAAGTATTGTAATCACAAGGTGTTTACCGTCCCTTTAATTCTATATTCCATTTGGAATTCTGAAACAGTTTAGATCAGTGTTTCCCAAACCCAGTCCTCAGGACCCTTACTCAGGCCAGATAATAATTATATCTTAACTAGAGCACAGGTGAAGTAATCAGCTCACCCATCAGCTGATTATTTCACCTGTGCTCTAGTTAAGATATAATGAATATCTGGCCTGAGTAACAGTCCTGATGACTGGGTTTGGGAAACGCTGCTTTAAATAGAAAGAGCTCAAAAATGGCTAGATAAATATAAAGTAAATACACAAATAGATTGTCAGAGTAACAGGGTAAGCAAAATTCATAAGTTTGAAGGGAGAATGCATCTCTGTGTCTTAAATTAAGTTTATTTCATTGCAAATTTATAATAATCTAAATGTTATTATCTTGTTAAACATTTAAAGCAATATTACATTAAAACAAATAGTCTGTCTAATTTAAAATATATCTTTAAGGGCATTGAATCTGAAAAAGTATTTTGAGACTATGAAACTTTTAATTGACTGTGCTTTCAAGGTGGTCTCTGCTTCAGGCGTCCACTTGCAATAGTAGTGTAAGTGAAAGATGCACAGAGAGAAACAAAAGCTAATAACAGTTGTGTCAAATTAGGATATCTAAAAGATAGATTATACTCTTACAAACAACTGACACACAGTTGAGGTTGTGTAGGGGAAGTAAGGGTAGTATACAGATGATTTTAGTTTTTTTGTTCTGTGAGAAAGATGAAAGATTTTCTATAAGAAATGTAATTTTTCACTAAACAAGCATCTTATTTTATTGATTTTTAGAAGAAGAGGAAGCATCAGCTGGAAAGGGTGAGAAAAGAAAGCGAGATACAGATGATGATGGTGATGAAGAGGATGATTAAGATGACATTAGGGAAAAAATAATGAATAAGGACCTTAATGGATTATACAGTATTGATTGAACTGGCCCTACCCATGGATATGAATGATAAACTGATTTGTGCAACAGTCGTAGCAGTTATATAAAAAAAAGTCCCCATTCCTGAGCACCCAAAGAGCCAAAGAGTTGTTACTGTGACATTCCTACAGCCAATAACACCTACTGGACACTTACAAGATGGTTTATAATTAATTTTCAAAAAAAGGCAAAAAAAAAAAATATATAAATCTTTTCGGCTAGACAGAGTGGGTCAATGCTTTTACTATTATGTTGGGGTTCTTAAGGGTTCCAAGTTAGAACACTGAGGGTGTGATTGGTGAGTCATGATTGTCAATGGCTACCTGTTTATTAGCGGTTGAAGCACCATTTTTACTTTCTGTACAACGGGAAAAACTTTGTAAATAAAATCTTAACATTTTGGGTCTGTTTTTCATGCTTTGCTTCCCTCCCCCCCCCCCCCCCCCCCCCCCCCCCATTTTTTGTTTTCTAACAGTTCAATATTTTTTTACAGTAGGTTGTTTATGCAGTAACTGCACATGATAAACTATTTTTTAAGAACATGAGTGAAATAAACCTATTACTGTTTGGTAAACTGTAGTTGTATGTATACATTTCTCAATAATAGTTATACATGTGGTTTTAGTGGTGTAGTCCATTTACCTGAATCTATTAAAGTGGTGTGTGTGTGTGTGTATGTATGTATGTGTGTGTGTATATAATATATATATATGTGTGTGTGTGTATGTATATATATATTGTGTACATTATATTGTCATTATTTCACACAAAGCAGTAGCAAATTTTACACTTTGGCTAATATCAAGCTACCATTTGCAGAGAGTTGCAAACTATTCAACTAGAAAACATTGCCTACTTCCTTATTCCTTTTCTTTCTAATGACACGGTGTGTCCACGGATCATCTAATTACTATTGGAAATATCATTCCTGCCCAGCAAGAGGCGGCAAAGAGCACCATAGCAAAGCTGTTAAATATCACCTCCCTTCCCTCCAACCCCAGTCATTCTCTTTGCCTATGTTAGAGCAAGGAAGTGGTAAAGTTAGGTGTTAGGAAAAAAGTTTATTAGTATTTTATTAAGCAGTGCAAGATTGTTCTGCTTTGTCCTAGGGTGTAGCCGTAGTCCATATCAGTCTCTTCAGAAGAGCAGTGGTGGCTTTCAAGCAATGGGAACTTGTGGGGTACAATCCTCACTGTGCCTCCTATTTATGTATGCTGCCCTAACCGTGCAAGCCTGAGTAAGATTACTCAGTCTTTGTTTCTATCCACAGGTCCATGTGAGGGAACTGGCCTCTCAAACCTAGTGAGCTGCCGTGCTGCCTGTCAGAAATCTTAAGGTAAGTGCTAACTTTATTATTTTCTGGGACACGCTGCAGAGAAAATAGATAGCACTTTATCATACATAGTGGGACAAGTCACATTTGTCTATGAGAGGGGAATGTTTATTAAGGGCAGCAGTAGCAGGCACTGGGGACGAGGAGACTCTTGGCTCAGTCATGGTGGTGTGTTTTTTTACTTTACTCCCGACGGCTGTGGTAATACATTAGCCGATCGGGAGTTTCATGTGGTTACGCCTATGATGGGCGGAGTTAGCTACGGCGGCAGCTTCTATTGCGCATAACAGAAAAATAAAGCAGTTATTTTTTTCATTTTAAAATTATTTTTTTTAAATATATTTTTTTATTGAGATTATAGAGAGTTAAAAAACATAATTCGTCCATTTCCATTGACAGAGAGTGCACATGTATGTGTAGAATAAACAGTTGATATGTTACAAGATAATCAATACAGTAAGTTTGCAAGCTGAAGAAAAACATGTCAGTAATAATTTCGTTGAGGAAAATAGTAAATAACTAGATAGGTAAGTACTTGCTGAAAATCTCTTCATGCGTGGTAATATATAATCACTTATGGAAATACTCATCATTTAGCTGTTGGTCAATGAATGAGAGAATCAATGGACTATTCTTAATGGAATCTCTTTTTTGGTGGAGTAAAAGTTTAGATTGAAATAGTAAATATAAAAGAAAAATTAGGGGGGAGATCAGCGGGCGAGAGCCGCTCGATATTTAAGAGGGAAAGGGGGGGCGTGGCCAAGGGATTTAAAAACAAAAATTGTTATGGCAAGTATAATTGGGCTAATTAACAGGCATATATCTTTTAGGACCTACATAAAACTAGAGAGACGTATAGGAAAAAAGGCTAGGGCACATCAGAGGGGTATTCCCAAACGAATTTACATTGTAGGGGGTGTATAGAACCATATATTATTGTCTTGAGTATCAGCTATATACCATCTATACATAACAAGATGAGTCATTGCCTGAAAAATGGTAACATTTAGATGATGCAAATGGATAAGCATCTATTAACGTGAGAGAAGTTAGAGCATACATTCCCCAGTAAATAAAGTACTCAAGACCTCTGCAAATATACAAACAGGGGACTAAGTACAGTTCATGTTCACTTTTATATTGGACATAAGGTATAGGATGGCTAGATGTTTAACTTAGAATAGGAACCTGGTATACAGTAATATTCGTATTGTAATGATACTCTTATGCAGTAGTTTGTGAGAACACATTTTTCAATCACATCAACAGTTATGTTAGTATTCCTTCCAAAAGTGTCAGGTACAATGATAATAAAGAGATTGTGTTTATATCTACTAGTAATATAAATAAAGTGTAAGAACAAGTAGATAGACAGTTTAGATGGTAATTGTATCAGTATGACAAACTCTGAACCTCAGAAATATAACCCCTTGAACAACATAGGCATATAGATTCCACTGAACAGTAACATAATTGAGCCCATCAAAGTAGATATATAAGAGCCCAAGATTATCTGAAAAACACACAGACCTTATAAGTTCAAACATCTCTGACCGGATAAGACATAGCAAACTAAACAGAATGAGGTTGCTCAGTCAACCAAAAGGTTTATAGTCTAACTACCTGAAAAGGACATCAAAGTCAGCTGTAGAAGTTAAGAGGAGGTACAGATTATGTCAACCAGACTGATTAATTCCTTTAATAGGTTTTGGGCTAGTGGGGTTCACATGAGACTATATGCTGTTAATGATAGTATAGGCTATTATATAGTATAAAACTCGTTATTTCTAACACCTTATACTGTCCAAAACATCTAAGCCGCCTAAAGGAGATGCAAAAGATATGTGAGTGAGCACTTAATGAGGGCCTGGTTATAATCTTTTAACAGGTATAGATTAGGGTACAAGGATAAAGGATATCTCCCAGTCTCAGTTAAAAAATAATAGAAAATGAGGTAGAGTTAGGAACAATGTAAAACAAAAAAATCTTGGTTAGGTTGTGAAATGGGAGCGAGTATAATAAAAACAAAAAATCATCAACAGATCTGTGGGGTATCCACATTAAGTACCATATTAGGTGGAGGGTTATGGTGATGGGAGTCTAGAGACCCTTATCTTGAATTGAAATAAGTGGGAGCTGATGCCATACAGCCATTAGCGCAAAAACACAATTCTGTCTGGGGCTTATGTGTGTCCAATCTAAGTATGGATTGAACTATGACCTCACTATAAGCTTATATGCAGTTAAAGTCAGGGAAAAAGGTGCTGAGGTAGTAGGTGTTAGGGTGGCGTTAGAGAAAGCCTAGTGCAGGACTGTTGCTGTAGGTGAGTTATAGGTGAATAAAGGAGCATATATAGGAATATAAAACTTAGCCTTATAAACATATGAGGTATGGCACTAGAGACAAGTAACATATCTATCAAGAACAATGCAAGTTTAAACAGTTATCTGCTCCATTACTCTCAGTTAAGCAAAGGGAAGGCCGTATTTAAGGTCCTGCAAATCAAGCAAGTTATATAACAGAGAAACATACTAAATAAAAAGTCTTAAACTGGAATAGAATGAACCTCAGGGTTGGGGTGGGCATATAGTCACCATGGATCTATCAAGGAGGTAGGCTATCATACCGGGGTATCAGTCCAATAGTGTAAATAAGTTTAGCCCACTCCTCTCTTCCTAAACCCCCAGGTCTCAGCCGGAGTAGCGAGATTGTATCTTCTGGATCCAACATGTAAACTTTGCTGCTGATGCCGACTACACACCTCCGTGCTGCGAGTCGGAATTATCAGGGTGCCTGTATGTCCGTAATTGCTACCAGACCACCAGTGAGCTTCAAGGAAGTCCCCATCATACTGAAAAAGGGTGTCAGCCAGATTTATCAGCCGCTCGGCTACTGCCTTCATTAAAACAGGAGCAGTTATGGATAGTAGCGCTAGAGGTATTGCGCTAAACTGACTGTTGTGTATGAGCTGGGGCTCGTGCTGCGATCTGGTGGGGGTGCCAGGTGGGATCCCTAAAGTGGGCTGAATCACTGTAGCGTCTGTACGGATCTTCCTATGTGGGTATGCTGTTATGTTTCCCGGCCGTATAAGACCTGCCTCTATGATCAGGCAAGTGCTGAAGTCCTTCAGGTCGTAGTCGCTCCTGAGAAGGAGTCTGGGATAGCCTGAATCGGCATAGGAGGCCTGTGTTGTCTGGGACTGCAAAATCTTCACCGGGAAAGTAGTGGGGAACTCAAACGCTGTCTGAGCCTCAGTTCTCAGCACTACAAGATCAGCTAGTTGACGGTCGCTTCGATCCTGGAGGGCAGTCCCAGAGGTAGAGCTGAAACAGTTAGGCTGCGAAATCTGATGTTGCAGTGCTTTAAGGCCCTCCGGCAATGTCTCCTGTAGTGGGACTTCAGGCTCCGTGCAATCTGAGGTGCCGCTAACTGCTCCCGCCATTGCTGTTGCTAGGGTATCGGACAAGTCCAAAAAAGTGATTGTCTAACTGACGGGTCAAATCTTGTAAAAGGACCTGCAGCATTCCCTGATCTTCCTCCATGTAAGCCATATTTATCTGCTGGTTGGTAGATCATCCAAGATCAGTAGTTATAGTCGGCACACCGGGAGAGGGTGTCGAGGATCGTGTGTGCTTAGGCCTTATCAGTCTGGATCAAGTTATAGAGACAACAAAATTCGCAAAGCTAGGTAGTTTCTTGATCAGCCAGCTCTCATATAGATAGCTGAGCCAAATTTTATCAGATATGCAGATTGATTTTCAGTAAAAGTAGAGTTATTTGAGGTCTCTAGCAGGAGAGCACGTAATTTGCGACCTCTCCCGGTGCTGCCTGGTCACGCCCCCTTCATTTTAAAATTTAAATAAAATATCAGTTTCTTCTGTTATGTGTGATCAGTCCACGGGTCATCATTACTTCTGGGATATTATCTGCTCCCCTACAGGAAGTGCAAGAGGATTCACCCAGCAGAGTTGCTATATAGCTCCTCCCCTCTACGTCACCTCCAGTCATTCTCTTGCACCCAAAGACTAGATAGGAGGTGTGAGAGGACTATGGTGATTATACTTAGTTTTTATAACTTCAATCAAAAGTTTGTTATTTTACAATAGCACCGGAGCGTGTTATTACTTCTCTGGCAGAGTTTGAAGAAGAATCTACCAGAGTTTTTTATTATGATTTTAACCGGAGTAGTTAAGATCATATTGCTGTTTCTCGGCCATCTGAGGGAGGTAAAAGCTTCAGATCAGGGGACAGCGGGCAGTTGAATCTGCATTGAGGTATGTAGCAGTTTTTATTTTCTGAATGGAATTGATGAGAAAATCCTGCTATACCGATATAATGACATGTATGTATACTCTACACTTCAGTATTCTGGGGATGGTATTTCACCGGAATTACTCTGTAAAAGTACATTAAACCTTTTAATAGGTATTTAATTCATGTTAAACGTTTTTGCTGGAATGTAGAATCGTTTGCATTTCTGAGGTACTGAGTGAATAAATATTTGGGCATTATTTTTTCCACTTGGCAGTCTGCTTGTTTTGATTATGACAGTTTCGTTTCTCTCTCACTGCTGTGTGTGAGGGGGAGGGGCCGTTTTTTGGCGCTCTTTGCTACGCATCAAAAAATTTTCAGTCAGTTACACTTATATTTTCTGCATGATCCGGTTCATCTTTGACAGAACTCTGGGGTCTTCAACTTCTTTGAAGGGAAGTAGATTCTCTCAGCAGAGCTGTGAGATTTAATAGTGACTGTGATTTAAAACGTTGCTCTGTAATTTTTATGTTTAAAATTTAATTAGTGTTATTTTACTAATGGGAACAAACCTTTGCTAAAAAGTTGTGTTGTTTGTTAAGAGTGATGCTATAACTGTTTTTCAGTTCATTATTTCAACTGTCATTTAATCGTTTAGTGTTTTTGAGGCACAATACGTTTTTATTAAATAAACTTGTAACCGAGTTGCATGTTTCTTGCTAGTGTGTTAAACATGTCTGATTCAGAGGAAGATACCTGTGTCATTTGTTCCAATGCCAAGGTGGAGCCCAATAGAAATTTATGTACTAGCTGTATTGATGCTACCTTAAATAAAAGCCAATCTGTACAAATTGAACAAATTTCACCAAACAGCGAGGGGAGAGTTAGGCCGACTAACTCGCCTCACGTGTCAGTACCTGCATCTCCCGCCCGGGATGTGCGTGATGTTATGGCGCCTAGTACATCTGGGCAGCCATTACAGATAACATTACAAGATATGGCTACTGTTATGACTGAAGTTTTGGCTAAATTACCAGAACTAAGAGGCAAGCGTGATCACTCTGGGGTGAGAACAGAGTGCGCTGATAATTCTAGGGCCATGTCTGATACTGCGTCACAGCTTGCAGAGCATGAGGACGGAGAGCTTCATTCTGTAGGTGACGGTTCTGATCCAAACAGATTGGATTCAGATATTTCAAATTTTAAGTTTAAATTGGAAAACCTCCGTGTATTACTAGGGGAGGTCTTAGCAGCTCTCAACGATTGTAACGCTGTTGCAATACCAGAGAAAATGTGTAGGTTGGATAAATACTTTGCGGTACCGGCGAGTACTGACGTTTTTCCTATACCTAAGAGATTAACTGAAATTGTTACTAAGGAGTGGGACAGACCCGGTGTGCCGTTCTCACCCCCTCCAATATTTAGAAAGATGTTTCCTATAGACGCCACCACACGGGACTTATGGCAAACGGTCCCTAAGGTGGAGGGAGCAGTTTCTACTTTAGCTAAGCGTACCACTATCCCGGTGGAGGATAGCTGTGCTTTTTCAGATCCTATGGATAAAAAATTAGAGGGTTACCTTAAGAAAATGTTTGTTCAACAAGGTTTTATATTGCAACCCCTTGCATGCATCGCGCCGATCTCGGCTGCGGCAGCATTTTGGATTGAGTCTCTAGAAGAGAACCTCAGTTCAGCTACGCTGGACGACATTACGGACAGGCTTAGAGTCCTTAAACTAGCTAATTCATTCATTTCGGAGGCCGTAGTACATTTAACCAAACTTACGGCTAAGAATTCAGGATTCGCCATTCAGGCACGCAGGGCGCTGTGGCTAAAATCCTGGTCGGCTGATGTAACTTCTAAGTCCAAATTACTTAATATACCTTTCAAGGGGCAAACTTTATTTGGGCCCGGTTTGAAAGAAATTATTACTGACATTACAGGAGGTAAGGGCCACGCTCTACCTCAAGACAAAGCCAAAGCTAAGGCTAGACAGTCTAATTTTCGTCCCTTTCGGAATTTCAAAGCAGGAGCAGCGCCACCCTCCACTGCTCCAAAACAGGGAGGAACTGTTGCTCGTTACAGACAAGGCTGGAAGCCTAACCAGTCCTGGAACAAGGGCAAGCAGGCCAGTAAACCTGCTGCTGCCTCAAAGACAGCATGAACCGAGGGCCCCCGATCCGGGACCGGATCTAGTGGGGGGCAGACTCTCTCTCTTCGCCCAGGCTTGGGCAAGAGATGTCCAGGATCCCTGGGCGCTAGAGATCATATCTCAGGGATACCTTCTAGACTTCAAATTATCTCCTCCAAGAGGGAGATTTCATCTGTCAAGGTTGTCAACAAACCAAATAAAGAAAGACGCGTTTCTACGCTGTGTACAAGATCTATTATTAATGGGAGTGATCCATCCGGTTCCGCGGTCGGAACAGGGACAAGGGTTTTACTCAAACCTGTTTGTGGTTCCCAAAAAAGAGGGAACTTTCAGGCCAATCTTGGATTTAAAGATCCTAAACAAATTCCTAAGAGTTCCATCGTTCAAAATGGAAACTATTCGGACAATCTTACCCATGATCCAAAAGGGTCAGTACATGACCACAGTGGATTTAAAGGATGCTTACCTTCACATACCGATTCACAAAGATCATTACCGGTATCTAAGGTTTGCCTTCTTAGACAGGCATTACCAGTTTGTAGCCCTTCCATTCGGATTGGCTACGGCTCCAAGAATCTTCACAAAGGTTCTGGGTGCCCTTCTAGCGGTTCTGAGACCGCGAGGAATTTCGGTAGCTCCGTACCTAGACGACATTCTGATACAAGCTTCAAGCTTTCAAACTGCCAAGTCTCATACAGAGTTAGTTCTGGCATTTCTAAGGTCGCATGGATGGAAAGTGAACGAAAAGAAGAGTTCTCTCTTGCCTCTCACAAGAGTTCCATTCTTGGGGACTCTTATAGATTCTGTAGAAATGAAGATTTATCTGACAGAGGACAGATTAACAAAGCTTCTAAATGCATGCCGTGTCCTTCATTCCATTCAACTCCCGTCAGTAGCTCAATGCATGGAGGTGATCGGCTTAATGGTAGCAGCAATGGACATAGTACCCTTTGCACGTCTACATCTCAGACCGCTGCAATTGTGCATGCTGAGTCAGTGGAATGGGGATTACTCAGATTTGTCCCCCACTCTGAATCTGGATCAAGAGACCAGAAACTCTCTTCTATGGTGGCTTTCTCGGCCACATCTGTCCAGGGGGATGCCGTTCAGCAGGCCGGACTGGACAATTGTAACAACAGACGCCAGCCTTCTAGGTTGGGGCGCTGTCTGGAATTCTCTGAAGGCTCAGGGACAATGGAGTCAGGAGGAAAGTCTCCTGCCAATAAACATTTTGGAATTGAGAGCAGTTCTCAATGCCCTTCTAGCTTGGCCCCAGTTAAAGACTCGGGGGTTCATCAGGTTTCAGTCGGACAACATCACGACTGTAGCTTACATCAACCATCAGGGAGGGACAAGAAGCTCCCTAGCAATGATAGAAGTATCAAAGATAATTCGCTGGGCAGAGTCTCACTCTTGCCACCTGTCAGCAATCCACATCCCGGGAGTGGAGAACTGGGAGGCGGATTTCCTGAGTCGCCAGACTCTTCATCCGGGGGAGTGGGAACTTCATCCGGAGGTCTTTGCCCAAATACTTCGACGTTGGGGCAAACCAGAGATAGATCTCATGGCGTCTCGCCAGAACGCCAAACTTCCTCGCTACGGATCCAGATCCAGGGATCCGGGAGCGGTTCTGATAGATGCTTTGACAGCACCTTGGAACTTCAGGATGGCTTATGTGTTTCCACCCTTCCCGCTGCTTCCTCGATTGATTGCCAAGATCAAACAGGAGAGAGCATCAGTGATTCTAATAGCGCCTGCATGGCCGCGCAGGACTTGGTATGCAGATCTAGTGGACATGTCATCCTGTCCGCCTTGGTCTCTACCTCTAAGACAGGACCTTCTGATTCAGGGTCCATTCAAACATCAAAGTCTAACTTCTCTGAAGCTGACTGCTTGGAAATTGAACGCTTGATTTTATCAAAACGTGGTTTTTCTGAGTCGGTTATTGATACCCTGATACAGGCTAGGAAGCCTGTTACCAGAAAGATTTACCATAAAATATGGCGTAAATACCTATACTGGTGTGAATCCAAAGATTACTCCTGGAGTAAGGTTAGGATTCCTAGGATATTGTCTTTTCTACAAGAAGGTTTAGAAAAGGGTTTATCGGCTAGCTCATTAAAGGGACAGATCTCAGCTCTGTCCATCTTGTTACACAGGCGTCTGTCAGAAAATTCAGACATTCAGGCCTTTTGTCAGGCTTTAGCTAGGATCAAGCCTGTGTTTAAAACTGTTGCTCCGCCATGGAGTTTAAACTTAGTTCTTAACGTTTTACAGGGTGTTCCGTTTGAACCCCTTCATTCCATTGATATAAAATTGTTATCTTGGAAAGTTCTATTTTTAATGGCTATTTCCTCGGCTCGAAGAGTCTCTGAGTTATCAGCCCTACATTGTGATTCTCCTTATCTGATCTTTCACTCAGACAAGGTAGTTCTGCGTACTAAACCTGGGTTCTTACCTAAGGTTGTCTCTAACAGGAATATCAATCAAGAGATTGTTGTTCCATCCTTGTGTCCAAATCCTTCTTCAAAGAAGGAACGTCTTCTACACAATCTGGATGTAGTTCGTGCCCTCAAGTTCTACTTGCAGGCAACTAAAGATTTTCGCCAAACTTCTTCCCTGTTTGTCGTTTATTCTGGACAGAGGAGAGGTCAAAAAGCTTCTGCTACCTCTCTCTCTTTTTGGCTTCGTAGCATAATACGTTTAGCCTATGAGACTGCTGGACAGCAGCCTCCTGAAAGAATTACAGCTCATTCCACTAGAGCTGTGGCTTCCACTTGGGCCTTTAAGAATGAGGCCTCTGTTGAACAGATTTGCAAGGCTGCAACTTGGTCTTCGCTTCATACTTTTTCCAAATTTTACAAATTTGACACTTTTGCTTCTTCGGAGGCTATTTTTGGGAGAAAGGTTCTTCAGGCAGTGGTTCCTTCTGTATAATGAGCCTGCCTATCCCTCCCGTCATCCGTGTACTTTTGCTTTGGTATTGGTATCCCAGAAGTAATGATGACCCGTGGACTGATCACACATAACAGAAGAAAACATAATTTATGCTTACCTGATAAATTCCTTTCTTCTGTTGTGTGATCAGTCCACGGCCCGCCCTGTTTTTTTAAGGCAGGTAAATATTTTTTAAATTATAATTCAGTCACCACTTCACCCTTGGCTTCTCCTTTCTCGTTGGTCTTTGGTCGAATGACTGGAGGTGACGTAGAGGGGAGGAGCTATATAGCAACTCTGCTGGGTGAATCCTCTTGCACTTCCTGTAGGGGAGCAGATAATATCCCAGAAGTAATGATGACCCGTGGACTGATCACACAACAGAAGAAAGGAATTTATCAGGTAAGCATAAATTATGTTTTTCCTATTTGTCTGTTTATTGGTGAATAAAGATGAACCAAGAAACCCATGTAAAGATGTTACATGTTCTTTGTGTTTTGATGCTAATGTAGAACCACCAATCCCTTTCTGTTCCTCATGTATTGAGAGAACTTTACATTACAGGGATAGACTTTTTTCCTGAGCCAACATTGTCTAAGGCGGATGCTGTCCAGGAGCCTTCTGACAATGTTTAAGATATGCCGCAGCTTTCTCCTCAAGCGTCCCAAAATTTAGCGTCCATACAGCAGGGCCCTGCGCTTCCTCTATTACTCCACCTGGAGTTACCTTGCAAGACATCGCTTCCCTAATGTCGTCAGCGGTATCTGATGCGTTGTCTGCTTTTCCCATGCTGCAGGGAAAGCGCAAGAGGAAATGTAATCAATCAGTGAATACGTTTGCTGACACAGTAGTGGCTATTCCGAATGCTCCTTCCCAGAAACCTGAAGAGGAAGATACTTCGGTAGCATCTGAGGGTGAAATCTCAGGCAGTGTAATACCTTTAGCTTATACTGAAGTTGTTTCTTTCAGGTTTAAGCTCGAACACCTCCGTTTGTTACTTAAGGAGGTTTTAGCTACCCTGGACGACTCCAACACTACCATCGTAGTCAATCCTAAGAAGTCTAGTAAACTAAACAAGTATTTTGACGTGCCTTCCATGGTGGAGGTATTTCCTGTACCAGATAGGTCTACAGAGATTATTGCTAAGAAATGGGAGAGACCAGGTTTTCCTTTTTCTCCATTCCCTATATTTAAGAAAGGGAAAATAATCCAAAAAGTCTGCTATTGAGTCAAAAACAGCATGAAGGGCCTGCCCCCGATCCAGGACCAGATCTTGTAGGGGGCAGACTTTCCTTCTTCACTCAGGCTTGGATATGGGATGTGCAGGATCCCTGGGCGGTGGAAATCGTGTATCAGGGATACAAACTAGAGTTCAAAGCCTTTCCTCCCAGGGGCAGGTTTCTGCTTTCAAGATTATCTGTAGACCAGATAAAGAGAGGCGTTCTTACGCTGTGTTCGGGACCTTTCCGACTTGGGAGTGATAGTTCCTGTCCCTATACAAGAACAGGGTCTGGGGTTCTACTCCAATCTGTTCGTGGTTCCCAAGAAAGAGGGAACCTTCACACCAATTTTAGATCTCAAAAGTCTAAACAAATTCCTCAAAGTACCGTCCTTCAAGATGGAAACTATTTGTTCCATTCTTCCCTTGGTTCAAGAGTGTCAATTTATGACAACGGTAGATTTAAAGGACGCTTACCTGCATGTTCCCATCCACAGGGACCATCAAAAGTTTCTGAGATACGCATTTCTAGACAAACACTTTGTTTATAGCCCTTCCATTTGGCCTAGCTACAACTCCCAGAATTTTTTCAAAGATTCTGGGATCCCTGTTGGCGGTGCTCCGATTGCGTGGCATTGCAGTGGCGCCTTATCTGGACGACATCCTTTCAACAAGCAAAATCCCACACGGAACTGTTGCTATCCTTCCTGCGATCTCACGGATGGAAGATGAATTTGGAAAAAAGTTCCTTAATTCCAACTACAAGGGAAGTTTTCTTGGGAACCATAATAGATTCCTTATCAGCGCTGCGGAATCTGTTGGCGCTCTACAAATAACCGATAATAAAAATAATAATCAATGGACCTTTGGCAGAATGCCAAACTCCCAAGGTACGGGTCGAGGTCAAGGGACCCTCAGGCGTTTCTGATAGACGCTCTGGTGGTACCCTGGAATTTCAGTCTCACATACCTATTTCCCCCGTTCGCTCTTCTACCTCGGGTCATTGCTCGAATCAAACAAGAGAGGGCGTTGGTGATCCTCATTGCACCGATGTGGCCTCGCAGGATTTGGTATGCAGACCTGGTGGAGATGTCATCTCTTCCACCTTGGAGACTTCCGTTGAGAAAGGACCTTCTACTTCAAGGGCCCTTCCTTCATCCAAATCTAGTTTCTCTGAAGCTGACTGCTTGGAAATTGAACGCTTACTTTTATCTAAGCGTGGATTTTCAGATTTGGTCATAGAGACCATGATTCAGGCTTGTAAGCCTGTGACTAGAAGGATTTATTTATAAGATATGGTGTAAATATCTGTATTGGTGGGAATCCAAAGGCTACTCTTGGAGTAGAGTTCGGATTCCTATAATTTTTTACTTTCTCCAAGAGGGTTTGGAGAAGGGTTTATCGACAAGCTCCCTAAAAGGTCAAATATCTGCCTTGTCTATTTTGTTACATAAACATCTGGGGGATGTCCCAGACGTGCAATAGTTTTGTCAGGCCTTGGTCAGGATCAGGCCTGTGTTTAAACCGGTTACTCCTCCCTGGAGTCTTAACCTAGTTCTTAAAGTTCTTCAACAGGCTCCGTTTGAGCCGATGCATTCCTTAGATATTAAGTTGTTATCTTGGAAAGTTTTGTTTCTTGTGCTATTTCTTCTGTTCGAAGAGCTTCAGAGCTCTCGGCATTACAGTATGAGTCTTCTTACCTTATTTTTCATGTGGATAAGGTAGTTTTGCGTACTAAGTTAGGGTTTCTCCCTAAAGTTGTTTCAGATCGGAACATTAATCAGGAGATTGTTGTTCCTTCCTTGTGTCCTAAGCCTTCTCAGAAGGAATGTCTGCTACACAATCTAGACGTGGTGCGGGCATTGAAATTCTATTTACAGGCGTCTAAGGAATTTTGTCAATCTTCTGCTCTCTTTGTGGTTTTTCTCTGGGAAACGTAAGGGGCAGAAAGCTACGGCTACTCTTTCTTTGTGGCTGAAGAGTAGTATTCGCTTTCCTATGAAACTGCTGGACAGCAGCCTCCTGAGAGAGTTACGGCTCATTCTACGAGGGCTGTTTCTTCTTCCTGGGCATTCAAAAATGAAGCTTCTATGGAACAGATTTGCAAGGCTACAACTTGATCCTCTCCACACTTTTTCAAAATTCTATAAAGTTGACACTTTTGCCTCGGCTGAGGCTTCTTTTAGGAGAAAGGTTGTTCAAGCAGTGGTGCCTTCTGTTTAGGTTCCCTGTCTTGTCCCTCCCTTATCATTTGTGTACTCTAGCTTGGGTATTGATTCCCAATAGTAATTAGATGATCCGTGGACTCACTGTGTCATTGGAAAGAAAACAAATTTTATGCTTACCTGATAAATGTATTTATTTCTTGACACTGTGAGTCCACGGCCCGCCTTGTTTGCTTAAGACAGGTTTTGTGGGTATGTTATAAACTTCAGACACCTCTGCACCTTGTTGCTTCCTTTCTCTCCTTTGCTTTGGTTTAATGACTGGAGTTGGAGGGAAGGGAGGTGATATTTAACAGCTTTGATGTGGTGCTCTTTGCCACCTCCTGCTGGGCAGGTGTGATATTCCCAATAGTAATTAGATGATCCGTGGACTCACAGTGGCAAGAAATAAATTTATCAGGTAAGCATACATTTTTTGTTTTTTTTACTGTTCTGCTTGGAGAAGACTAGATCACCTTTGTTGCTTTTTTCTGTTTTTCCATAATTGGGTGAATTTCTATATGGGTGAACTGCAAGGGTTTGCTGTAAATTGAATCTGAGGTAGTTACCCACATAATATTCCCAGTTTATGTGTTGGGATCGAAGCTGGAGTCCACAATTTCTTTATACAGGATACCTCATTCTAGAGATCGCTTGAAGTTCCAGGATGTTGATCAGAAGAAGTGACTCCTCCCGAATCCACCTGCCCTGTGCCTTCCTGGCACCCCAAGCAGCTCCCCATCCTGAGAGGCTTGCGTCTGTAGTCACAATCTCCCAGGATGGTCTCAGGAAGGATGTCCCCTGGGATAGCTGATCTGGGCGGAGCCACCAAGAGAGGGATTCCCTCGACCGGATGTCCAGAGAGATCTGTTGGGATAGATCCTGGTGATCGCCATTCCATTGCCTCAGCAAGCACAACTGAAGAGGTCATAGATGGAACCTGGCAATTGGAATGATATCTATACTGGATCCCATGAGCCCAATCACCTCCATACACCGGGCCACAGATGGCGTTGAGGAGGTCTGAAGGGCAAGACAGCTGGAGGCAATTTTCCAACATCTCTGGTCTGTCAGGAATATCTTCATGGATATGGAGTCTTTTATTGTGCCCAGGAACTCCACTCTGGTACTGGGAACCAGAGAACTCTTACCTGAGTTTATCTACCATCCATGAGATCGAAGAAGTAGAAGAGCTCTTGAATGGTCCTCTGCCAGCCGGAAGGACAGAGCCTGGACCAGGATGTTGTCCAAATAAGGTGCTACTGCAATACCTTTGGATCTCGCCACCGCAAGCAAAGCTCCCAGAAAGAGGGGGAGATATTAATTACATCTTAGCAAAACAAGAAGTTTTTTGGATGATTAAACTACAAACAAGAATCCCTAGGGGATTGAATTTAGAATCTGATGTAATACATTTTTGGCAATAAACGAAACATAGAATAGAGTATGATAATAAGAAAGAGAGAGAATATGATCAGAGTAAGATACCCAGAAGGTCGAACAAATGCTGAAACTAGGATTCAAATTGTAGTGATATACCTTTAAATGTCGTTCCTTTATACAACAAGTGTATGAGATGCACTAAGCATCGGTAAATGACAGAAAGGATTTATAATACTATCAGAACAATTATTAAAGTTGTCATAAAAAAAATAATTAAAATATGAATGAGAAATAATATAAAAATAAAGAGAGAATAACGTAACCAAATGGACATGAAACGAACTTCATAAATATAGATTAGTATTAAATCAAATTTCTATTAAGTCAGTGGTAGTACAACAAATGTAATCCTTGTGTTATGTTTCACAATATATAACGAATATGTAACAATAGACTATTATTGATAATTAATTAAATGTTTAAGTTAGCGTCATAATTGTACAACCAATAGAAGTGTACTGATGGTTTTAAACTCCAGGGGTGTGCAAAATGGGTCATGCAGCTTTGACTTCGGCAATTTGCTGAAACGCGTCAGCTGACCCCTATGACACTACCTGGACACCGGCATGTGTGTTTGATGTGAATACACAGATTCTTTGTTGCTGCAAATTTTTAAAAATGTTTCTAAATAAAGGCTTTTGGTTTTAAACAGAGTTTCACAGGTATGTCTCTTTTGTTATGATAGAGTCCAGGCCTAACCTGAAAAGAACCTTTCCCTTAAATCTAGATTTGGACGTTGTGTCAGCAGACTACAACTTCAACCACAGGGCCCTCCGGGTCAGAACAGAAATACCTGATGTCTTGGCATTCAAGAATTGGGAGGAGGCTACGGTATAATCTGCATATTTGCATCACAGGTAAACAAATTAGCTACCCTCAGTGCCTTAATTCTTTCCTCTATCTGATCGAGGAGAGTCTCCACCTCGATCATCTGACAGAGTCACACCAATAGGTAGCTCCCGCCGCTGCCGGTTGAAATACGTACCCGTGTGCGGAAAACGTCTTTCTTAACAGGATCTCTAATTTCTTATCCATGGGTTCCTTAAACGACAAACTATCCTCGAATGGGATAGTGGTGCGCTTAGCGAGCGTGGAGATAGCTCTATCGACTTTAGGGACAGATCCCCACAATTCTAGCTGAGAATCAAGAACCGGGAACAATTTCTTAAACGAAGAAGGGGAGAAAGATGAACCAAGTCTCTCCCATTCATTGTTTATAATATTCTTTACGAGAACCGGGAAAATCTGGGGCACCACCCTGTCCACATAGAATTTATCAAGCTTAGGAATAGAAGGTTCCTCCAGCTACTTCGGTTCCAGAACCTCTAGAGTAGCTAACACC
Organism: Bombina bombina; assembly: GCF_027579735.1. NCBI lineage: Eukaryota > Metazoa > Chordata > Amphibia > Anura > Bombinatoridae > Bombina > Bombina bombina. Next base: position 706,788,028 of record NC_069500.1, on the reverse strand, counting down.
TCCTTTAGTAAAAAGTGTATGTGCTCCATCCTAAACCTAAAGTCAGGTACCCCCGCAGCCGGAGGTTTAGAGGCCGCAGATTAAGACCCAGAGAAATAGTCCTCTGCATCAGAGGATAATCTGGTCTCAGATACATCCAATGGAGTAGATGACCCCTGGGAAGGATAGCAATGTTTAACCTTTTGCTTGCGCTTAGCAGTGCGAGGTAAAGTACTGAAGGCCGCAGACACTGCTGTTTGCAACTGATCAGCAAAATCTAGCAGACACAGGGCCCTTCCCGCAGGATAATTAGCAGTGCACTGGGGAGCTGCATGTGTAATTGGAGATGATTGTAGGGAATGCACCTTGCGGGACGGAGACCCCTCAGAGATGGACGGCTCAGTGGTACTAAACATCTTGTTCTTTTTAGATATCACTATTTTATCAAGGCATGTGGAACATAGTTGAGCAGAAGGATATACCGTAGCCTCCTCACAATAAATACAGGCATTAGATTTAGGCAAAGAGGGAGGGAGTATAAATCCCCCCTGTTCAATAATCACCTACCAGAGATATTAACCCTTGATTCTATACAGATAAAAGGAGTCACATTGTGACTCTGTCTTCTTGCATTATCATTACAGGTATAAAAATATTTTTTGAGGAACAATGGCATACATAATAAGCATTACAGCATCATACAGTTGCATTCCAAGAATGCTTAGAACAAGGTATATCTTATAATTAGAACAAAAATGCTAACCCTAAGTTGCATATTATAGGTACATACACAGTGAACAATATATTCTGACTATATGGAATAAGGTTAGTGCATTATGGGTTTGCTGTAGAAAATGAAACAATTTAAAAAGGACATGCCAATAAAAAGAACAAAGCCCTCTACTTCATTAAGGAGGCCTCTCCAGGACCCCACATCACGTAGTACAATGAGATTTACAGAGGGCTATCTGATTTAGAGGAGACCGCTTATGGATCTCAATGATGAAACCTCAGAATTTTTGTTATTTTGTCTGGCAGTTGAAATTGGGAAGGGGGAAATAAAGTCACTGGAATATTATGCTATAAGGTATTCTCATAAAGAGGGTAGTTGGGGTGCGGTATAAGTAAGAGAAATCGCGTAGTTAACTCTCCCAATCAGGGAGGTGTATTATGAGGGGGGGGAGGAGGTGGTGAATTAAGTAAGATAAGCCAAATATGCCTAGAGGCCATATCTTCCAAGAGAGGCAAGCTTAGCTGTAATATTAAAATTCAAGGGAAGCATGCTTAAATGAAACAAGGCACCGTATCTATGTAAGGTGTCATCTAAACACATGGGTCGCTATTGTATGCGTAAAGAGGACTAAGTGCACATTGGACCAATGCAGACCCCAACATATCAGAGCCCAGTAAATCTTAATGAGTGGGTTTGGTGAGAGTTATGTAGCGTAGCTCTGGGACCATGAGGAGGGCAACTATGCAGCATGCAGGACCAGCCTGCTTTAATGCACATATTAAATACTTAGATACAAGGTTACACATAGCGACGTATAGATTTTGATGGTGAGCAAAAATCTGGGGCTAATTGTAAGGACTTTTGCGTATAGCTGATGGTGAATATTAATATTTCCCTTCTAACTATTTGGTCTCCTATCTATATATATGTGGTCAATCCCATCTGTGAGGATAAGAATGAGAAGGTTCAGGTATCTCGGCCGCGGACACCCAAGCCTTAGGAGCATTTAGGATGGTTGGGATCAACATATCTGACTATATATCAATTCAAACACCATGACACATATGTAGGATTTTCATAAGAGAGACAAGTGAGACAATCCCTGAGAGTCTAAACCGTGATGACATGAGTGGACAAATAGAGGATGAGTCTACCTCAGGGCATGGGCCCTATGCCCTGCAGTATTAGACATAGAAATCTAACATACAATTAAGCACACACTGAATGACATGACTTTTTAAAGCCAGTATAGCACAGGGAGTGGTTCTACGTTATACTGATGCTAAAATATGTTGTTTTGAGTACTGGAGAACTGAAGACCCTACTAGTGTCTATATTTGTAGATTTATGCCCAGATACTGTAGAGGTATGCTAAAAGGACAAGTAGAGCACAGTAATTAGTGATGCCAAGCTGAGAAATTTTTTAAAAACAAATAGCAGGCTCACCCAACATGCAAAATATCTAAGGTATAACAGTAAAGCCTAACATCTAGTGCCCAAAACAGGCTAACCACACAAACCGGAGAAAAACAGGTGTAGAGTTCTCTGCAAGTGAGATAAAAAGTTATGAAGCCATAGTAAAAGACTATTAAGTCAGTTTTGTGTAGCTAAGGTACAATGTCCGTTTTCATGTATGATCTCTCTAAGCAATTTGCAGTCCGGGTGGCGCAGCATACCAAAAAGGAAAATCTTTTACCCCACTCTGGACCGTAAGGCTGAGGGCTTTTCTTGTGCCAGCTGCAAGTTTATTAAACTATCCAGAGGATTTTTCTGCTACAGACAAGCAGCCAATTAAAAAAAAAAGATTTTTTTTTTAAAGCAGCCCCCAAACATCTATCTATTTTTCCTGTGTCTGGTAAAGTTTCTGATCTCATTTCTAAGGAATGGCATAAGCTAGGCGTTTATTTCTACAATCAGAGAAGCAGTCTGTCAGGAACGAACAACAGCTCAGTGGCTTGTTCTATGGCCTGGTTACCACCTGGGAGTAGCTTCTTTTTGCCCAATTATGCTTTTCACAGAGGAAAGCTTTCCTGAAGTATATCAGTCTGATCCCGCCTAGCAAGGTCAGTTTGGCCCCGAAATACCAGGCAATTCTTTGAACAAGGTTAACGGCAACCCCAGATTATCGTTTGGCCTCCTTTGGGCCTCGTCAGTGAGGTGCAGCCATATCCCTCTTAGCACAATTTTCTAGGGTTGTCATGTTCCTTGTTCAGAGGAGAATTACCTGGTGTTTTGGACTAGACTGACCTTACTTGGTGAGATCAGACTGCTATACTTCAGGAAAGTTTTCCTCTGTGAAAAGCACAACTGGGTGAAAAAAAAGGCTGCTCTTAGGTGGTAACTCTCCATTTAACAAGCTAATAAGCTGTTCATTCCTGGTAGAGTGCTTCTCTCTTTGTATAAGTTTATTTCTGCCAAGTTCAAAACTGTTCCCTATTCATCAGGTGGATTGCAGGCTTTGTTTAGGCCTGGTATCATTGTTGCCTGTGTATCTGCTGCTACTGTGATTTGGTGTGACATTTCAGAACTGATTTCTGGGGAAACTTGTCTTGAAGAGACCCAGAATCACTTGAAGCTCCTAAGATGTAAACCGCTTTATTTGTTATGCACCTTTGGAAATGGTTTGCATTAATGCAAATAATGCTGCATTGGCTGTTTTCTTAAGGCAAGGTATATCACTCTAGTCTAGGGGGTCAATTTATATGTCCGTCTGACATTGCTAAATTGCACAGCAGGGGGTGTCAGTCATCCTGATCGTATCTGATCGGGATGATTGCAGTCCGCAAAAAGTTAAGAAGTGCTCTTACGACCGCTGCTTCTTAACTTCTGTTTCCGGCGAGCCGGAAACTATGGGTGTAGATAGCAGCACTCGCTGCTTGTTAAATCTACCCCTTGGTCTGCCATAATGGTTTCTTAATGCAGGCTTCTCTCTCTTCCCTTTCAGGGTAAAATCCTATATGGTCAGGACTGAATGCTATTAATGCCATAGTCACTGGGGGGAAAGGAGCATTTTGACTCAGGATAAAAGTCCCTGTATCTACCTTAGCATCTGGGTCCTCTAAACACTTTCCTTTCAATGTTAAGTATGCTTTGTTGAAAGAGCAGCAATGCACTACTGGGTGCTTGCTGAACACATCAGTTAAGCCAATGACAAGAGACATATATGCAACCATCAATCAGCAGCTACCTCCCAGTAGTGCATGGCTGCTCCTGATCCTACCTAGGTATGCTTTTCAATAAAGGATACGAAAACAATGAATCAAATTATATACTAGAAGTAAATTGGAAAGTTGTTTAAAATTGCACACTCTATCTGAATTCATGAACCTTTAATTTTGACTTTACTGCCCATTTAACTCCTCAGACTTGTGTCTCTTTTGTGGTTCATAATCAATTCAGTGACTATGCATTTTCCTCTGACAGATCAGCACAGGCCTGTACTCCACTTCAACGCAGTTCCTCTCCTTACATTAGTGCATTGAAGTTGTGTGTCTCATGGTTGCTGCCTCAGATGCAGTACCATGTGGCATATCTTTGGTCCCTCCAATTGCAAATGCTACATCAGTGGAATGACTACCACGAGGATCTGTTTAAGGATCCGGTTAGACTTTGTTTAAGGGGGCTCCTTTTCTTCAGCCAGTGAGGGTAGTGATCTCCAGGCTGCAAGGTTGGGGTGCATTATGGGGTTCTTTGAGTGCTCATAGACTGTGGTCCCCTCAGGAGCTGAGGTTGTCCCAACCTCAAGCAGAAATCTTTCCTTAGATTCCAGTTAGACAGTGTCACAGCAGTGGCTTACATCAATCAAGGCAAAACTCAGTTCTCTGCCAATGAAGAAAGTGTCCTGCAGTTGTGCAAAATGTTACCATTGTAGGATGTCAGCTATCCACATCCCGGGTGTGAACAATTGGAAGACTTTCTCAGTATCTTCACCCAGGATACTGGTCTCTGAACCAAGAGATTTTTGACCTGATAGTGAGATGTTGGGAGTTGACAGAGATGGATCTCATGGCCTCTCTTCTGAATCACAAGCTGCCATGATATTGTGCCAGGTCTCTGGATCCTCAGATGGATCTAATAGATGCTCTAATTCAGGGGTTTTCAGACCTGTCCTCAGGCCTCCCTATGAGGCCATAATTTCATGATATCTGATCTGGAGCACAAGGGAATTATTCAGCTGATTTGTAAACATAGTTATTAACCTGCTCTCACCCAAGGAAATACTGAAAATCTGGCCTGTCAGGGAGATCTAAGGACTGATTTAAAAAACCCTGCCTAGTGGTTTCCTGGTCATTGAACCTGGTTTACATCTTTCCTTTGTGTTGCTATCCAGGGTGATAGCCAGAATCAAACATGAACAAGCCTCAGCAATTCTGAATGCTATGGTGTGGCCTCGCAGGATTTGGTTTGCAGATCTAATTCAAATGTCCTTGAGCCTTCCTTGGTGGCATCCTCTCAGAAAGGATTTCGAGTTTCTGCAGGAAAAATCTAGTAAGCTAGTTCTCTTAAGGGTGATATTTCCTTAATACAAGGAGTCCATGGCTTCATTCCTTACTGTTGGGAAATACTGAAAGTGGCCACCAGAAGGCAAAAACTCCCCAGCCAAAGGCTTAAATACCTCTCCCACTTCCCCTATTCCCCAGTAATTCTTTGCCTTTCGCCACAGGTTCTGTCGACATTAGAGGTTCCAGAGGCCAAATTGCCTGATGAACCTTTGATCCCTAATTTTTTTTTTTTGGAAATATTTTTATTGAGGTATAACAAATCATACACTTAATCATAATACGTGGTCAAGATCATATCACAATTGGGCAGATTTACAACATAACATGGTGAATAGAAACCTGACCATTAACTGAAACCATAACCTCGTCAAATTTTTAATTTTACAGGATAAAGACATAAAGGAAGAAAAAGAAGGAAGAGAAAGAAAGAAGAGAAGAATTGTCATTTAGTTCATGGAACTCAGACCTCAAATTTTCCGTGCACCCTGCCATCACAACATGCCATCAAACTTTGATATCTGTTTAGTTACCATATTTGTTATGTATATAATCTTCCCAAATAAAGAGAATCTCTTGAAAGAAATCTGTGCGTGATGATTTCATGTAGTGGTATTCCTGTAATTGAATAGTCTTATGCATTGTGTCAATCCACTGAGCAATGTTTGGAATTGTGGATTGTTTCCAAAATTGTGCTATTAGGGTCTTAGCGCTATTGGAAGCAATTTGAAGTATGGCCAAATGTGTTGCCAATAGCCGCCTGGGAGGTTTATTTAGAAGCCAGACTAACGGGTCCTGAGGGATAATGATTCCCAGCATCTTTTCCGTTTGGCTTATAACATCTCTCCAAAAGGGAAAAATGTTTGGGCATAACCACCTTATATGTCCCATATTGCCTCTCCCTCTCACAACGCCAGCATATATCCGATCTTTGTGGATATAGGGTTTTTAAACATGTAGGAGTATAATACCAACGGTGTAGTATTTTAAAATTAATTTCTAATATCCTAGCAGCCTTTGATCCCTTATTTAAACAGAGTGTACGTGGACAGGGTAGCACTGCTAACTTTTCCTGTACCTGTTAAAATGGCGAACATTATTAAGTACAAATAAGATACGATTGGATCTTCCTTTTCCCCTTATGTATTCCCGGTCCCGGACTCTCAGCTGGAGTTGTGGGGTTCCGTCCCTAAGGTGGATGGCGCTATCTCCACGTTAGCTAAGCGTACTACTATCCCTCAGGAGGATAGTTCGTCTTTCAGAGAGCCAATCGATAAGATGGAAACTTTTCTCAGAAAAACGTTTCAGCATACGGGATATTTATTTCAGTTGATGAAGCTGCGGCCGACTCTTTGGTCGAGGTGGAGGGTCCCCTTGATGTTATCCAAGAAAGAATTAATGCTTTGAGAATTGCTAATTCTTTTATCTGTGATGCAAGCCTGAATGTTAAAATCTCTGATTTCTCAGTGCAGACACGTCGGGCGCTCTGGCTGAAGTCCTGGTCTGTGGACATGACTTCTAAGTCTAGACTACTTTGCCTCCCCTTTAAGGGAAACATTTTATTTGGTCCAGGCCTGGACTCCATTAGTTCCACGGTTACAGGGGGCAAGGGTGCCTTCCTATCACAGGATAAAAAGAACAAATCTAAGGGACAAGGATCTAATTTTCTTTCTGAAATGTCCGAACGTCATCAGTCCTCTAAGCCTGAGCAAACCAAGAGCACTTGGAAGCTGGCTCAATCCTGGAATAAATCCAGGCAGAACAAGAAGCCCGCCGAGAACAAGTCAGCATGAAGGTGGGACCCCCAATCCAGAGCTGGATCATGTAGGGGGCAGACTGTCGCTGTTTTCAGATGCTTGGTCCAGGGACATGCAGGATCCGTGGGTCCTGGAGGTCATAGCTCAGGGATACAAGATAGGTTTCAAATATCATCCACCCAAGGGAAAATTTCTCCTCTCAAGCCTGTCTTTAAAACCAGAAAAGAGGGAAGACTTTCTGGGGTGTGTGCGGGATCTGTTGTCCTCAGGGGTCATTGTCCAGGTTCCTATCACAGAAAGAGGTTTGAGATACTACTCAAACCTATTTGTGGTCCCAATGAAGAAGGGAACGTTCCGCCCAATTGTGAACCTAAAGTGCTTAAACAAGTTTCTAAATGTCCCCTCGTTCAAGATGGAGACAATCAGGTCCATTCTTCCTCTAGTTCAGCAAGGACAGTTCATGACCACTATAGATCTGAAGGATGCCTACCTCCACGTTCCAATCCACAGGGACCACTTCCAGTTCCAAAGGTTTGAGTTCCTGGATCAGCAGTTCATTGCCCTTCCGTTTGGTCTAGCTACGGCCCCAAGAATCTTTACAAAGGTTCTAGGGGCTCTCCTGGCCGTCGCCAGAACCCAAGGTATAGCAGTAGCTCCCTACTTGGGTGACATTCTGGTTCAAGGACCATCCTTTTCATCTGGCGGTGGACCATTTGGTATGTCTTCTCTCACTTCTTTGATCACATGGATGGAAGATAAACATAGAGAAGAGTTATTTTATTCCAAGCACCAGGGTAGAATTCCTGGGTACTATAATAGATTCAATATCCATGAGGATATTTCTAACCGACCAAAGATGGTGCAAGCTAGCTTTGGCATGTTTTGCCCTCCAGACCTCCTTAAGGCCATCTGTGGCTCAGTGTATGGAGGTAATTGGTCTCATGATGTCCAGCATAGACATAATTCCCTTTGCCAGGTTCCATCTCAGACCGTTACGGCTGTGCATGCTGAGACAGTGGAACGGCGATCATTCGGATCTGTCTCAACAGATTTCACTGAACAACCGGTTGAGAGAATCGCTCTCTTGGTGGCGCTGTCCAGATTATCTCTCCCGAGGGACATCCTTTCTACAACCATCCTGGGAGATTATGACTACTGACACAAGCCTCTCAGGATGGGGAGCTGTTTGGGGTGCCAAGAAGGCACAGGACCTGTGGTCTCATGAGGAATGCTCCCTCCCAATCAACATTCTGGAGTTTCAAGCAATCTACAATGCTCTGAAGGCTTGGCCTCTTCTGGGTTTGTCCCAGTTTATCAGATTCTAATCAGACAATATAACCTTGGTTACTTACATCAACCATCAGGGGGGAACGAGAAGCTCCCTAGCCATGAGGGAAATATCTTGGATTCTGGAGTGGGTGGAGGCCCACGGCTGTTCGATGTCAGCGATCCACATTCCGGGTGTGGAAAAATGGGAAGCAGATTTTCTCAGCAGACAATCCTTTTTTTTTTTTTTTCTTTTTTTTTATTTCAATTTTTTATTGAGGAAAAAATAAGTATACAAGTGTGTACAGGACATATAAAGTCAACCATATAGCAATCATTTGATGTACAAGAATAATGTTAATCCTCATTTTTCTACCCCTAATACCATCATTACAGGCCGCTTTTGGACCATTTCTGCTTTCTTGCGAATGTCCAGGGGGTTATATTATACATAACACTAGAGAAACGAAAACAAAAAACAAACAGAAAACAATATGCATCCTAAGTAAAATAGAAAAAGTATAAAGCATAACATCTTTTGATATTATAGATGCATAAACTGGAGCTGGTCAGCAGACAATCCTTTTATCCGGTGGAATGGTCTCTCCATCCCGAAGTGTTTGTAGAGATATGCTACATGTGGGGGACGCTGGAGATAGATCCCATGGCGTCTCGTCTCAATACCAAACTACCCAGATATGGGTCAAGGTCCAGGGATCCTTAGGCGGAGCTAATAGATGCATTAGCGGTGCCTTGGAGGTTCAATCTGATCTACCTGTTTCCGCCATTACCACTGGCCGATGGAGCAATCTTGGGTAGTAATACTGATTGCTCCATCGTGGCCGCGAAGAACGTGGTTTGCAGATCTAGTGAGGATGTCATCTTCTCCTCCATGGAAGTTACCTTGTCGCAGGGATCTGCTGGAACAAGGTCCTTTTGTTCATCAAAATCTAGATTCTCTGAGGCTGACAGCGTGGAGATTGAACGCTTAGTCCTTGCCAAGAGAGGTTTTTCTGCAAGATTATTGATACTCTCATTCAAGCTCGTAAGCCGGTTACTCTATCATAAGGTGTGGAGAACCTACTTATTCTGGTGTGAGGAGCGTGGATTTCCTTGGCATAAAGTTAAGGTTGCCAGGATTCTGTTGTTTCTCCAGGATGGTCTGGAGAAGGGTCTTTCGGCCAGTTCCCTGAGGGGGACAGATTTCAACCTTGTTTGTTTTACTGCACAAGAGGCTCTCTGAGCTTCCAGATGTTCAGTCTTTTGTTAAGGCTCTGATTAGGATCAGACCTGTGTTCAGATCTTCAGCTCCCCCTTGGACTCTGAATCTGGTTCTTAAAGTTTTGCAACGGGCTCCGTTTGAGCCTATGCATGAAATTGGCATTAAGTTGTTGTCCTGGAAAGTTCTTTTTCTACTGGCTATTGCTTTGGTGAGCAGTTTCTGAAATTGCTGCCTTGCAATGTGAGCCTCCTTATCTGGTGTTCAATTCAGATAAGGCTGTCCTACGTACTAGGTTAGGGTTTCTCCCTAAAGTCGTGTCAGACTGCAGCATCAATCAAGATATTGTGGTCCCTTCTTTTTGTCCTAATCCTTCTTCTTCGAAGGAACATTTACTTCATAATGTGGACGTGGTTTGTGCCTTAAAGTTTTATCTTCAAGCTACTAAGGATTTTAGATAAACTTCTTCCTTGTTTGTGGCTATCAGGTTCCTTGGTTATTTGAATCACAACTGCAGAGTCTAAATAAATTATATTTGTTTCACAACTGAAGTACAGGCTATTATATCAGCATAGACTGTTTTATTCAGAGTGATTTTTATAAGTAATGGCAATAAGTCTTTATATGGTTATATTATATCGTTATACCATATAAATATTTAGAGGCTGAAAATAAGTATTATTATTAATAACAACTTTTGACAATAATTGTGCTCAAACCCAAATGTGAGAGATAGTGTTCATTGTAATAATCACTGAGGCATGAGAGATGTGAGACACACAGACTGCAGCTGCTGACAGGGGCGTGACCTGCTGCGAGACACAGCACACAGAGTAAGGCTTGCAGCGTGGCAATCTGAACACAGACTAGTGATTGTAAATGGAGCTGTGAGACACGCTGAGTTGTAAGGAGCTGTATGGCACGCTGAGATGTATGAAGCTGTGTGACGTCACATAAAGTCCGTTACTGTCCGGTATAAGAATGTATTCAAAGGAAGTTTATAGAATTAAATAAAACATTCGTTGCAATCAAAGTAATTTCTGAGACACAAAGTCAGTTTACAAAAGTTCAGAAAGGAAACATGAAATTTGTAATTAGCCGTTACCTAAGGCATCCAAGGTAAATTAGATTTGATACTAATACCGTAGTAGTAGTTGGTAGAATCCTCCTGTTGGAAATTAGATAGCAATTCCTGTAGAGATGAGGAGTTGAATAACTTAATACTTCTTGGAATAGCAATCTTCAGGATGAATGAGACTAGTTGTTATTAGTCCCTTTGTGACCAAACTGCAGCTGGTATTTGTAAATCCAAATGTTAAAGAAGTAGAAGTAAAACTTCTTTTGATAAGTATATAGCTTATAAGAAAGAGAGCACTGGTTTCAGCAAACAATACTCAACAACTAAGCACTTGTTTGGGGCGGGGTGATGCCTTAAGTACAGGTGAGGAAGGTGAGTTGAGGCAAAAAGTAAAAGCAGGACTGGAATCCTTACAGATCCCCCCCCTCAAGCAAGCCGACCACGGGTTGGAATTTAGGTCTGTTTGGATATCTTCTATGAAAACGAGCAATAAGCTTTGGAGCATTAATGTGTGCATGAGGTTCCCAAGTATCATCCTCTGGGGCGAACCCTTTCCATCGGACCAGATACTGTAATTCCCCATTATAAAATCTTGAGTCCAAAAGATCATAAACTTCATAGACATCAGTGCCCAATTGAATAGGAGAAGGGGGTAGAAGAGGTACATCAGGTTTATCTCCCAAGTAGGGTTTCAATAATGATACATGGAAAGTTGGGTGGATTGGTAAAGAATCAGGTAGATCAAGCCTGACGGCATTTTCATTGATGATATGTAGAATTTTGAATGGGCCAAGGAACAACCCAGCCAATTTTTTACTTGGTAAGTGCATTTTAATGTTTTTGGAAGATAACCAAACATAGTCCCCTATAGAATATTTCGGAGAAGCTCTACGACGTAAATCATAAAATTTCTTCTGAGACGCCTGAGCTTGTTTGATGTTATCTCGTAAATGTAGGAAATTTTCAGCTATGTTTTGTGTTAGCACATCAACAGATGGTGAGTCATGTGTAGAAGTCGTTTGGATAGTGAATCTTGGATTAAAACCATAGTTGGCGAAAAAGGGAGAGTAATTTGTAGTGCTGTTAATGGTATTGTTATAGGCAAATTCAGCCATGGAGAGAAAGGAAGTCCATTTATTTTGATGATATGAGCAATAGCATCGTAGATATTGCTCAAGCCACTGATTGAGTCTCTCAGTTTGGCCATTAGTCTGAGGGTGGAAGGCTGTGCTTAACCTTTGATCGATTTGGAGTGCTTTAGTGAGTGCTTTCCAGAAGCGTGAGGTGAATTGGGTTCCTCTATCAGTAGTTAAAATGGATGGTAACCCGTGGTATCGTACAATGTGGTTTAGAAATAAATATGCTGTTTCAATGGAAGTGGGTAACTTATGAAAAGGAATAAAATGTGCCATTTTAGTAAAATGATCGGTAACAACTAAAATGGTGGTTTGTCCAGAACTAGGTGGTAGATCAACTATAAAGTCCATTCCCAAATGAGACCAAGGAGATTCCGGTACTTCCAAAGGAATTAAATAGCCATAGGGAGGTCTCCTTTCTGGTTTTGATACTGTACAGGTTGTACAATGTTGTATATATTCCTTTATACTGGTTTTCATCGATGGCCACCAGTAACTTCTGGAGATGAGCTCATGTGTACGTTTGATTCCTGGATGACCAATTAGTGGAGGGTCATGATGATCTTTGATTATTTTCTGTCTGAAACGTTCTGGAATATAAAGTTTAGAACCATGGAAGTAAAAACCATCCTGGAGGGTTAGTCTATCTAGTAGGTTTTGGTCTTCTGAAGAAAGATCAGATTGGTATTCCTTATCCTGTTGAGATAGGATAGCAAGGAATCGAGTAGGGGGAAGAATGCTAGTAGGAGAGTCTTCCTGTATAGGTCTTGGATCTCGTCGAGAGAGTGCATCTGCCTTCCCATTTTTTGAACCCGGCCTGTACATGATTTGGAAATTGAAACGACTAAAGTAGAGACTCCATCTCACTTGACGTCCAGATAAAGTTTTATTATTTTGTAGATATTCCAAATTCCGGTGATCCGTATAAATCACTATAGGTAGGGAGGTACCTTCAAGGAGATGTCTCCAGAATTCGAAGGCTCTTTTAATGGCTAGAAGTTCCTTGTCCCCAATGGAATAATTGATCTCTGCTGGAGTCATAATTTTTGAATAGAACCCAACTGGGTGTAGTGGTTCTGTAGGAGACTGTCTTTGGGAGAGGACAGCGCCAAGAGCATAATCTGAAGAATCCACCTCTAGGGTATATTGAAGGTTTGGATCCATATTTTATGGCTTAGTTGTTATATCAGGTTCCTTGGTTATTTGAATCACAACTGCAGAGTCTAAATAAATTATATTTGTTTCACAACTGAAGTACAGGCTATTATATCAGCATAGACTGTTTTATTCAGAGTGATTTTTATAAGTAATGGCAATAAGTCTTTATATGGTTATATTATATCGTTATACCATATAAATATTTAGAGGCTGAAAATAAGTATTATTATTAATAACAACTTTTGACAATAATTGTGCTCAAACCCAAATGTGAGAGATAGTGTTCATTGTAATAATCACTGAGGCATGAGAGATGTGAGACACACAGACTGCAGCTGCTGACAGGGGCGTGACCTGCTGCGAGACACAGCACACAGAGTAAGGCTTGCAGCGTGGCAATCTGAACACAGACTAGTGATTGTAAATGGAGCTGTGAGACACGCTGAGTTGTAAGGAGCTGTATGGCACGCTGAGATGTATGAAGCTGTGTGACGTCACATAAAGTCCGTTACTGTCCGGTATAAGAATGTATTCAAAGGAAGTTTATAGAATTAAATAAAACATTCGTTGCAATCAAAGTAATTTCTGAGACACAAAGTCAGTTTACAAAAGTTCAGAAAGGAAACATGAAATTTGTAATTAGCCGTTACCTAAGGCATCCAAGGTAAATTAGATTTGATACTAATACCGTAGTAGTAGTTGGTAGAATCCTCCTGTTGGAAATTAGATAGCAATTCCTGTAGAGATGAGGAGTTGAATAACTTAATACTTCTTGGAATAGCAATCTTCAGGATGAATGAGACTAGTTGTTATTAGTCCCTTTGTGACCAAACTGCAGCTGGTATTTGTAAATCCAAATGTTAAAGAAGTAGAAGTAAAACTTCTTTTGATAAGTATATAGCTTATAAGAAAGAGAGCACTGGTTTCAGCAAACAATACTCAACAACTAAGCACTTGTTTGGGGCGGGGTGATGCCTTAAGTACAGGTGAGGAAGGTGAGTTGAGGCAAAAAGTAAAAGCAGGACTGGAATCCTTACAGTGGCATATTCTGTGAAGCATAAGGGCCAGAAGGTATCTTCGACTTTCTTATCTTTTTGGTTGAGGAGTCTTATCCAATTAGCTTATGAGACAGCGGGACAAAGACCTCCTCAGAGAATTATGGCTCATTCTACTAGAGCAGTGGCTTCCTCTTGGGCCTTTAAGAACGAGGTCTCTATGGATCAGTTTTGTAAGGTGGCTACCTGGTCCTCCTTACACACTTTTTCTAAATTTTACAAGCTTGATGTTTTTGCTTCAGCTGACGTAGCCTTTGAACCTGAAAGGTTTTGCAGGCTGTGGTGCCCTCAGATTAGGGTCCGCCTCTCTGTTTGTCCCTCCCATTTTCAGTGTCCTTGTGTATATGTTTCCCAACAGTAAGGAATGAAGCTGTGGACTCTCCTTGTATTAAGAAGGAAAACATAAATTATGCTTACCAGATAATTTCATTTCCTTCTGTACAAGGAGAGTCCACAGCCCCTGCCCGTGTTCTCCGATGGGCTGCCCCCTAAATTATAATTTTCTTCTGGCACCTTTTATACCCTGATATTTCTCCTACTGTTCCTTGTTCCCTCGGCAGAATGACTGGGGGATAGGGAAAGTGGGATAGGTATTTAAGCCTTTGGTTGGGGTGTCTTTGCCTCCTCCTGGTTGCCAGGTACAGTATTTCCCAACAGTAAGGAATGAAGCCGTGGACTCTCCTTGCACAGAAGGAAATTAAATTATCTGGTAAGCATAATTTATGTTTTTGTCCCTATCCACTTTATTTTATAAGTGGATTGACAAAATTCCTGATATTCAGACATTTGTTCAGGCTCTGAACAGAATTAGACCAGTTGTTTGTTTGCTTTCTCCTCACTTGGAATCTTAATTTAGTTTTGATGGTTCTTCAAGACCCTCCTTTTGAACCTATGCATGGCCAACTTTTCTCCTGGTCCTTTTTCTCCTGCACATTTCTTATACCTGTCAGGCTATTGCTGAGTGACATTACATTATATATATATATATATATATATATATATATATATATATATATATATATATATATATATATATATATATATATATATATATACACACTATATATATATATATATATATATATATATACACATATATATAATAAGATAAAATAAGTATGCAATCTATCAAATATTAAATTTGAGCATGCTTAATACCATTGCTGGATACATTCTGTGTATTGCAGATATTGGATGCCTTGCTTATTACACATCAAAATTCAGCCCAGACCCCTCTCCCCACTCACTATGCTAAATTACACCTTTGTTCAATACATTTGCTCAGATCAAAATCTATGACTTAAACAATTGCCCTGATACTGACCTAGTTCAGGATGCCCCCTGGGGTGACAGAGACAACATTCTGCACTGTTTTTGATAAACTAGCAGAATCCCAGAATATTGTACACTAACAGATACACGTGATAATCAGCATGATGGCTCACTAGGTTCCCTTTGAAGTCATGATACACATATGTGTCTGGGAAAGTTGATAGCAGATATCAGCATGTGGGAATCCAGGATTTCATGTGGAGTGGATTGTGACTAATTTTCATATAAATTAATCTAAACCTATATTGTAAATTATCAAAATATTTAAATTATACCTCAGGCTGAGAGATTGTCTGTTTGTATAATATTAAATATGAAGTAAATTGAATAGCTGCAATGGTAGATTTAAAATGTGTGAACAGCAAAGTATGTTGTAGGAGCTACCTAGAAGGTCTTAGCTAAAGTCCCTAAGGAGATCACAATAATCTCTGAAAAAGTGATCAAAAAGCAAGTGGTACAAAAAAGGGGAGGCGGGACAAAGTGCTCTAAAGAAAGAGCTGACCAAAAAAGGGAGAAAGGGGATTCCTAATATGATCTAAAAACCTTACATATATCCAGGTAAAAAGATGAAAATGTGTGAAACAAGTAGAATATATATATATATACTGTATATATAATCACATATGTGTATAATTAAAAAAAATTAAAAAATCTTTTAGCCCAAAATTGATATAATATACTATTTAATAAGCTGATCCAAAAAAAGATAATATTAAAGGGACAGTTAACACCAGAATTTTTGTTGTTTTAAAAGATATATAATCCCTTTATTACCCATTCAAAAGTTTTGCATAACCAACACAGTTATAATTATACACTTTTTACCTCTGTGATTAACTTGTATCTAAGCATCTTCTGACACACCCCTGATCACATGACATTTTATTTATTATCTATTGACTTTCATTTTAGCCAATTAGTGCAGTGTCTGCCACAATTCACGGGCATGCTTACAATGTTATCTATAGGGTTTACCTGAACTAGCTCTCCCCTGCTGTGAAAAGCAAATACAAAGCATGTGATTAGAGGCAGCCTTCAAGAGCTTAGAAATTATCATATGAGCCTTCCTAGGTCTAGCTTTCAAGTAAGAATACCAAAAGAACAAAGAAAAATTGGTGATAAAAGTAAATTGGAAAGTTGTTTAAAATTACATGCCCTATTTGAAACATGAAAGTTTTTTTTGGACTTGACTGTCCCTTTAAGTTATATACAAACTCAGATTGATGCCGGCATCTAAAAATGAATAAGGGACCGTTTAAAAAAAAGAGTACGAGGGGGCGGAGCCAGCCTAAGAGAAGAGCAGACGTGCAACCGAGCTCCTGTATAGTTTTACTATCTTAGCAATATAAGAGTGATTTATCGTAAAATTTGGGGAGAAATTCAAACATATTGGAGCAGTGGGGGTACTGTAGGTATCCTATTCCTCCGCTGCCACAGTACCCCCACTGCTCCAATATGTTTGAATTTTTTAGCCCAAAATTGAGGGAAATGAGGGACATTTCTGAGCCGACTCTACAGACGCCCATACACCGGAGCAGTGCCCAGTGATCCCACATTTCTGTTAGCCCTCACTAACGGCAGAAGAAGCGGCTGTCCTAGAAAGAGCCGGTGAGTTGAAGGGACACTGTGGGGCTCACGCAATACTATCTACACACTATAGAGACAAAAAGGCGCGAAAAGCGCCATTACCTAGTGACGACATAATCTGAAACCGGAAGAGAAGGTGGGGGCAAGCTCCGGGAGAGGAAGCAGTAAAGGAGTCTGCGGATTAGCCGCGCAACCAGAAAGGTGCAGGATCCCAGCACTCACACGCTGCAACAAGTCTCTAGGTGACCGTGGGGAGCAGGAGATCATAACCTCCTGATATAGTGAGACTGCAGCTTTGCCTGATCTAAAGGCTGACAGAAAGATAGTTAGACAGCAGGGCTAACTCAGAGCTTGGCTGAGAGCCTAGAAACGCTGCACCATTTAAAATTAATAACAGTAGGAGGTGTCTGAACAGTTATTTATTGAGAAATCCTAGAAATAACACCAAGCACTCAGATATACAAATAAAATTAAAGGGTCAAATAACCACCCCGCATCTTACACAGCTCCTTCCATATATCAACTTATAATCGCCCTGGATGCTCCCTCACCCCTCTGAGTCTCCATAATAACCTATGTTCATCTTGTCAAGAACTGACTCCAGTGATTTCTTACCAGAAGGTTACACCAAAATAGAAACATTACAGAGGAGTTTTTTCTCAACACCCTCTCCCCCCCCCCCCCTTTCCTGTCAGCCTGGAGTGGGGACAGGTCATACCCCCTGCACCCTTTACCGTCATCATCCTGTGAGGATAACTGCCCTGGGGAGAGGGGAGTCACTAATCTGCAGTAGTGTGAGACCAAATTACAGGCTATACTGGAGATCACATAATCCATATATAAATAATATAAAACAGACTGGTTAATATTGCCTGCAGCAGACACCTCTAACTAATTTAACTGCTTACACTCCCCGAAATATTTATACAGCAACATTGTGTGGGGATAACTACTGACTAAAATGTAAGTAGCACCTAGACCTATACTGGGGGAACTACATTTTTTATATCATAAGGAGACCAACATCGCCATGAATCCCTTTATAATATGAGAATACAAAAACAAACCTCTTGTTACTTCAGATA
Source organism: Bombina bombina (assembly GCF_027579735.1). Taxonomy (NCBI): domain Eukaryota; kingdom Metazoa; phylum Chordata; class Amphibia; order Anura; family Bombinatoridae; genus Bombina; species Bombina bombina. The sequence continues at coordinate 706,770,144 of NC_069500.1, read as the reverse complement.
GAATGCCTGCCTAAATGTAACATTTAAGGAAAAGTCTGAGTTGCAGTAAACCTTACTCTGGATCACGCTATCTATGGTCCAATAACAAGTAGGTAGCAACTTCCTCAGCTAATAGAGGGGTGGAAACTCTGGTTGATCTCTGTGGTCCCCTTAACTGTACCGATCCACTGCCAAGATGACCTCTAAAAGACCCACTAAAGGGGATAAAGCATTAAAATCTACAACTGTGTCTACATTCTTTAAGTCCTCTCAAACAAGTAAACAACTAATGGATGCAGAAGCGGAGGAAGAATCGGACAACGACTCTCAACAACCAATACAAGACAACAGCCCGCTGACAAAAGCTGACCTTAGAAATTTAGTATCCAAAACGGACATTGCAGATAATTTTGAAAAATTATGGGAGAAAATTGATTCTATACACTCATCTGTGACCAATAGCCTTTCTGAAATCAAGTCTGATCTACTGGAGATGGGTAATAGGATTGAGACACTAGAAGACCAAAAAGACTCCATGGTAGATCAAATGGATGAAATGTCCCAAACCATGTCTTCACAACAACAATTACTTGAAGAATTTCAAGATAAACTGGAGGATTTGGAGAATAGGAGCAGGAGGAACAATATCTGTCTCAAGGGAGTTCCAGGGGAAGTGAGTCCTACAGAAATCCCAGCCTATCTCACCCAACTTTTCACTCAAATTACAAATTCTTCAGCTGATTACATTTTCCATATAGAGAGGGCACACAGGGCGCTAAAGGCCAAACCCAAACCAGGTCTACCCCCAAGAGACATCATAATCAAGCTGACCTTCTTCCCGGACAAAAAATTCTACAGGCGGCAAGAAAACATCCCACGTTTAAATACCAAGGCAACGTGATACAGTTTTACCAAGATCTCAGTGTCAGGACACTACAAAGGAGAGGAGCCCTACGTCCTCTTACTACTCTACTTAGAAAACATCAGATTCCATATAGATGGGGATTCCCATTTGCCTTACACATCACAAAAGACTCTAAAACAATTACACTTAAGGATCCAGAGGATATACCTGAGATCTGCAAGATTTTATCTTTAGAGGCACCCATAATCCCAACTACGGCATCAAACCCAGAGAAGTTCAAAGACCCAGACAGACATCCAGACCCGTCTAAATGGCAGACTATCAATCACAAAAAACAAAAAATAAAAGAAGCAAGAGGGAAAATTTCCTAGATGATACCACATCCATCTCGAAGATGCAAATACACGGAATTCACTTCTTTTGGTGCCTGAGCGACATGGAGGCTGATTGAAAGAATAATAGACAGAGATAACTCCAGATCACCTTTAAAGCATCTGAAACTACAGTTCTCTGTTTCCCAACCTGGCGCATAACCCTCCTTGTGGTTGCTTCTTCTCAGAGACTCCTACTAAGTTATAAGTACAAAAGTTATAAGATGTTGTGGGAATATAGTTTCCCCCAGAGTAATATAGTATAATATATTTTCTTGTTTATTCCTATGATATATCAAAGTTTACCGTCTAGAGGTCCTATTGTTGGGGACCCTGAATTGCTGTTTATTATGTTATTAACATTGTATTCTTTTTCTAGTTCCCTTCCTATCCCCAGTGACGACACAAAAAAGTTCACCAACTATACTCCTGATCGTCTACAGTCTATAACACTAGGTTTCCAGCCCAGTGACCCGCAGGTAACAAAACTCCTTTTGCACCATGCCAAAACAGACATGCTAACATGATCCCTAAAATAAAGATATTATCCCATAATGTAAGGGGATTAAATACTGACGTAAAAAGGCGAATGGCGATGACACACTACACCTCCTTGCATGCCAACATTTTATTTCTCCAGGAGACTCACTTGCTTAAAGACAGTATCCCAAAATACTGGGCAAAATACTTTAATACCCATTACCATTCAACAGCAACATCTAAAAAAAGGGGCACATCCATTCTCATACATTCTTCACTCAATTTCACACAAGAAGCTATAATTGCAGACACTGAAGGGAGATACATAATAGTAAAAGGGAGAATCTCAGACTCGGAAATTACCCTTTGCAACGTCTACGCGCCGAACGAAAATCAACACAGCTTTTTTCAACATATCTCACACCTACTCACACAATGGTCCCACACCAAAATATTTATGGCAGGAGATTTCAATATCACCATGAGGCCTATCAGCTCAACTGAAACTAAACCCTTAACCAACAAGCAAATTAGACACAATCGCATTGTCAAATCAATACAGGAAAACGTACTGCCTCACTCCCTGATAGATACATGGACTACATTATATGGCTTGACCAATGATACTACGTTTTATTCGGCATCACATAAATCCTATATTAGATTAGACTACATATACGTAAGTCAGATACTACAACCTTTATTACACAGCTCTCAGATTCATGCTTGTGTATGGTCTGATCACTCGATCATCACTTTACAAGTGGAGGGATTGTGTGATCCAAACAGAAGTAAGACGTGGACCCCCAAACACATGACAATATACTTAAGCTACTAACCGAATATTGGCATTTAAATACTGACACTGTAACAAACCCAGGGATCACGCGGGCGGCTCACAAAGCGGTCTTAAGGGGGATACTTATCAAAGAAAAAACACTACAGATTAGAAAATATAGACAACAATTAAAACAACTCCACACAGAAATTGAAGAATTAGAAAGATGTCACAAACACACTAGGACAAAAACCATCCAAAAGACTCTCCACTCTAAAAAAACTGCACTAGCTACGCTCCTTCACTCACAAGCTACTAGAGTCATTCAGAACCAACAAGCACAATACTTCATATTCGCAAACAAGCCAGATAGATACATGGCGCACAAAATTCGGAAACGTTGTCGAGCCTCAGTGATCTCCTCGATTGAGACACCTAACAACACAGTGACCTCACACCCGCAGGAAATAGTAGACACTTTCGCAACATATTATGGTGACCTATATGACGGGAGAAAGGTTTTACACAAAACAGAGATAGAGACACTTACTTCAACTTTTTTTAACCATAACTTACTGCAAACCATATCTAGGAACAGAGGGAAACTCTGAATGCACCCATATCCACTATGGAAGCGCTAGGGGCTATCAAAGATCTCAAGCCAGGAAAGGCGGCGGGACCGGATGGCTTTCCCGGCGAAAATTATAAGCTCTTTAAAGTCACATTAATCCCACATTTTGTTAAGTTCTGTAATTATGTTATGGAAGGGGGGGTTATTCCACCTGAGCTCCTGGCCGCAAAAATAGTAGTAATCCCCAAACCAGGGAGGGACCACAAAAAATGACAAAATTATCGCCCAATATCCCTAATTAACCAAGACCTTAAGATCTTCACAAAGATAATAGCGAACCGACTTAAACATATTATACCTCACCTGGTCCACCCGGATCAGGTGGGTTTTGTTAAAGGTAGGGAAGCCCCAGATAATATACGTAAAGTTACTAATCTAATTCAGACCTTAAAAGAAACACGAACGCCTTCTCTGCTCCTATCTCTGGATGCGGAGAAGGCGTTCGATAGAATTGACTGGGATTATATGTTTTTGGTATTGCATAAGATGGGGTTTGAAGGGGCAGTTATGAAAGCATTAAGGGCTATTTATTCTGTTCCAGGAGCTCAGGTCTCATCAGCGGGATACAAATCTCAACCCTTCCCAATCCGCAACAGGACCAGACAGGGGTGCCCTCTGTCTCCGCTACTTTTTGCTCTATGTATAGAGCCTCTAGCCGCCAAAATTCGCTCACAAGTAGATATATCAGGAGTTAAGACAATTAAGACGGAATATAAATTAGCCTTGTTTGCGGATGATATACTATTGACTTTGATGAACCCCTAATATCATTGCCCAATCTTTACCAAACACTAGAGACCTTTTCTATCATTTCGGGATTTAAAATAAATGCAGAGAAATGCGAAGCTCTCCCCATTGCGATTCCCCGACAGACTCAGACGTTATTAGAATCAAACTTTAACTTTAAATGGATGAAACAATCCCTAAAATACCTGGGAGTTCATCTTCCTACTTGCCCCTCGCAATTATATAAAGTAAATTATATCCCACTGTTCAAACAAATCAGAAAGGACTTATCAAAATGGAAAAGCTATAAATTATCATGGCTAGGTAGAGTGGCTGCGGTTAAGATGAATGCCTTACCGAGGATATTATATCTTTTTAGAACCCTACCTATTAAAATTGTAAAAACAGATCTAGAGACACTACAAAAGGAAATACTAGTATTCATTAGAGGGGATAAAACAAATAGAATAGCGTAATCAATCTTAAATAGACATAAGAAACTGGGAGGTATTGGGGCCCCTAACTTAATAGAATACTACAATGCTGCCAGATTTCCACAAGACAGTCTATTACTAAAGAGAAACAAAGAGATTATTTGGCCTACCCAAGAAGCAACATTAGGTAGATGGGGTGAGACTTATACAATTATTTGGGATCCCGGGAGAACACAAACCAATAAAGAGACTTCCAGACCTTACACTACAAACCTCACAGTAACCACCTGGGAAAAAGCAAGAACCTGGGGTGCGATCCGATATAGATCGCAGTTTGCGGCGCAAGCGAGGGAACCCACGTCGCCCGCAGTTTCAGCTCGCAACTCGAGCCATCCAATATGCGGTGCCGTCACTTGCTAAAGTGGCGCAAGTCTCACAAACCAGCGATGTCCAGAAATCTGCGTAAGCACAGATTTTTGGAGTCGCCAGTGACTTGCGCCACGTTAGAAACTGCCGGCGCCTATAAAACCTGACTAAAGTCTAAATCACCTGCACTGTCTAACACGCCTCCTAAACATAGCCCGACACGTCTAACACGCCTCCCTAACATAGCCCGACACGTCTAACCCTCTATCCGCTATCCCCCCTCACTATCCTAACAATAAAAAAGCTATTAACCCCTAAACCGCCGCTCCCGTACCCCGCCGCAACCTAATAAAGTTATTAACCCCTAAACCGTCGCTCCCGTACCCCGCCGCCAGCTATATTATATCTATAACCCCCTAAAGTGAGCCCCTAACACCGCCGCCATCTATATTAAAATTATTAACCCCTAATGTAAGCCCCTTACACCGCCGCCATCTCTATTAAAATGATTAACCCCTAATTTAATCTACCTACCCCGCCGCCAGCTATATTATCTATATTAACCCTAAGTATATTATAGTTAATATAGGTATTACATTATATATATTAACTATATTAACCCTAATTATATTAGGGTTAATATAGTTAATATAGTTACTATAGTATTTATATTAACTATATTAACTCTATCTAACCCTAACACCACTAACTAAATTTATATTAAATTAATCTAATTCATTTATAAACTAAAATATTCCTATTTAAATCTAAATACTTACCTATAAAATAAACCCTAAGATAGCTACAATATAATTAATAATTACATTGTAGCTATGTTAGGGTTAATATTTATTTTACAGGTAAATTGTTAATTATTTTAACTAGGTATAATAGCTATTAAATAGTTATTAACTATTTAATATCTACCTAGTTAAAATAATTACCCAATTACCTGTAAAATAAATCCTAACCTAAGTTACAAATACACCTACACTATCAATAAATTAAATAAACTACAAACATCTATCTAAAAATACAATTAAATTAACTAAACTAAATTACAAAAAAAAACCCCACTAAATTACAAAAAATAAAAAAAGATTACAAGATTTTTAAGCTAATTACACCTATTCTAAGCCCCCTAATAAAATAATAAACCCCCAAAATAAAAAAAATTCCCTGCCCTATTCTAAATTAAAAAAATTTCATATCTCTTTACCTTACCAGCCCTTAAAAGGGCCTTTTGTGGGGCATGCCCCAAAGAATTCAGCTCTTTTGCATACAAATACAATACCCCCTCCATTACAACCCACCACCCACATACCCCTATTCTAAAACCACCCAAACCCCCTTAAAAAAGCCTAACACTACCCCCCTGAAGATCTCCCTACCTTGTCTTCACCACACCGGGCCAAACTTCTGATCCGATCCGGGCGATGTCTTCCTCCAAGCGGCAAAGAAGAATTCTTCCTCCGGCGATGTCTTCCTCCAAGCGGCAAAGAAGAATTCTTCCTCCGGCGACGTCTTCCTCCAAGCGGCAGCAAAGTCTTCATTCTTCCGGCGGCATCTTCAATCTTCTTTCTTCGCTCCGCCGCCGCGGAGCATCCATCCCGGACGACGACTGAACGACGAATGAGGTACCTTTAAATGACGTCATCCAAGATGGCGTCCGCCGAATTCCGATTGGCTGATAGGATTCTATCAGCGAATCGGAATTAAGTTAGAAAAATCTGATTGGCTGATTGAATCAGCCAATCAGATTCAAGTTCAATCCGATTGGCTGATCCAATCAGCCAATCAGATTGAGCTCGCATTCTATTGGCTGTTCCGATCAGCCAATAGAATGCGAGCTCAATCTGATTGGCTGATTGGATCAGCCAATCGGATTGAACTTGAATCTGATTGGCTGATTCAATCAGCCAATCAGATTTTTCTAACTTAATTCCGATTGGCTGATAGAATCCTATCAGCCAATCGGAATTCGGCGGACGCCATCTTGGATGACGTCATTTAAAGGTACCTCATTCGTCGTTCAGTTGTCGGCCGGGATGGATGCTCCGCGGCGGCGGAGCGAAGAAAGAAGATTGAAGATGCCGCCGGAAGAATGAAGACTTTGCTGCCGCTTGGAGGAAGACGTCGCCGGAGGAAGAATTCTTCTTTGCTGCTTGGAGGAAGACATCGCCGGAGGAAGAATTCTTCTTTGCCGCTTGGAGGAAGACATCGCCCGGATCGGATCAGGAGTTTTGCCCGGTGTGGTGAAGACAAGGTAGGGAGATCTTCAGGGGGGTAGTGTTAGGCTTTTTTAAGGGGGGTTTGGGTGGTTTTAGAATAGGGGTATGTGGGTGGTGGGTTGTAATGGGGGGGGGGTATTGTATTTGTATGCAAAAGAGCTGAATTCTTTGGGGCATGCCCCACAAAAGGCCCTTTTAAGGGCTGGTAAGGTAAAGAGCTTTGAAATTTTTTTAATTTAGAATAGGGCAGGGAATTTTTTTTATTTTGGGGGTTTATTATTTTATTAGGGGGCTTAGAATAGGTGTAATTAGCTTAAAAATCTTGTAATCTTTTTTTTATTTTTTGTAATTTAGTGTTTGTTTTTTTTGTAATTTAGTTTAGTTAATTTAATTGTATTTTTAGATAGATGTTTGTAGTTTATTTAATTTATTGATAGTGTAGGTGTATTTGTAACTTAGGTTAGGATTTATTTTACAGGTAATTGGGTAATTATTTTAACTAGGTAGATATTAAATAGTTAATAACTATTTAATAGCTATTATACCTAGTTAAAATAATTAACAATTTACCTGTAAAATAAATATTAACCCTAACATAGCTACAATGTAATTATTAATTATATTGTAGCTATCTTAGGGTTTATTTTATAGGTAAGTATTTAGATTTAAATAGGAATATTTTAGTTTATAAATGAATTAGATTAATTTAATATAAATTTAGTTAGGGGTGTTAGGATTAGATAGAGTTAATATAGTTAATATAAATACTATAGTAACTATATTAACTATATTAACCCTAATATAATTAGGGTTAATATAGTTAATATATATAATGTAATACCTATATTAACTATAATATACTTAGGGTTAATATAGATAACATAGCTGGCGGAGGGGTAGGTAGATTAAATTAGGGGTTAATCATTTTAATAGAGATGGCGGCGGTGTAAGGGGCTTACATTAGGGGTTAATAATATTAATATAGCTGGCGGCGGTATAGGGGGATTAGATTAGGGGTTAATAATTTTTATATAGGTGGCGGCGGTGTAAGGGGTCAGATTAGGGGATAGATAAGGTAGATGACAGCGGTGTAAGGGGTTCTAATTAGGGGATAGATAAGGTAGATGGCGGCGGTTTTAGGGGCTCACAGTAGGGGGTTAGTTTATGTAGATGGCGGCGGGGTCCGGGAGCGGCGGTTTAGGGGTTAATAACTTTATTAGGGATTTCGGGGGGGGGATCGCGGTTGACAGGTAGATAGACATTGCGCATGCGTTAGGTGTTAGGTTTATTTTAGAAGATCGCGGTTGACAGGGAGATAGACATTGCGCATGCGTTAGGTGTTAGGTTTATTTTAGAAGATTGCGGTTGACAGGGAGATAGACATTGCGCATGCGTTAGGTGTTAGGTTTATTTTAGCAGCCAGTTTAGGGAGTTACGGGGCTCCAATAGTCAGCGTAAGGCTTCTTACGGCTGCTTTTTGTGGCGAGGTGAAAATGGAGTAAGTTTTCTCCATTTTCGCCACGTAAGTCCTTACGCTGCATATTGGATACCAAACTGCGCTGGTTTGGTATACATGCCTGTAGCCCAAAAAACTACGGGCGACGGCAGAAATATACGCGCGTAACTTCTAGGTTACGCCGTATATGTGATACCAAACCCGCGCAAAAATTGGCGTCGCCGGCTTTTGCGGGCGACGATTTTTATCGGATGGACCCCCAAATACGACTTCATGCCACAATATTCCTTATACATCCCGATAAGATATATTTCACCTAGCGAACTCTGGGCTCAGCTTCAGAAATGGGAAAATAAGGGTTTATATAGAGTGGCAGACTTCATGGAGGGCGGAACTACACTCTCATTTAATCAACTTCAGAAAAAATTAAACCCCTTAAAACTACTCTGGTACATATACTTACAGATACACTCGGCTATCCAGTCATATCTGAGAAACCCAAGAGAAAGCAACATTACACCACTAGAAAACTTCTGTAAATCAGAGGACCGTAACAAACTCACCATTTCTATCCTATACGTAGCCATACAGGCTTCGCAGATTACTACAAAAACCTCCACTATGTTGACGTGGGAGAGAGAATTACTTATCTGTAAAGAAATTAAAGAGTGGGAATTAATATTTCAAAATGCAGAAAAAGGGCTTATAAGTGTAGACCTTGAGGAAAATGTTACTAAGACTATATACCGATGGTATCTAACGCCCACGAGAACGGCTCATATGCACACGCAGGGAAGTGCCCTTTGCTATAGAGGATGTGGAGAAATAGGAACATATAGGCATATGTGGTGGGAATGTAGAGAAATTACAGGGATATGGAAACAACTATCCTCCTTTCTTAGTCGAATCCTGAATGAAAATATAGATCTCACAATCCAACAGGCTCTCTTACATGTACATATTAATAGATTTAATAAACATATCAACACATTTATCAGGATACTATGCACAGTCACGAGGACATGCATAGCTAGACATTGGAAAACAGGTAGCCCAACCTGGACAGAGATTTACAATAAAATTCAATATACATACAATATGTATGAGTTGGCATCGCATACTTTAGATAATAAGGAAGTAGTCCAAGTGGTATGGTATCACTGGATAATGAAATGAAAATTAGACACATAGGATTAGCGGGAGATGTAGCCTTAGGTGGCCAATACAGATATAAAAATCTTCACCTATTGCTGTACATACAACAAAAACTAAAATAAGATGTGTCGTCACTTCCCTTCCCCATCCCTCTTACCCTCTTCTATCCCAACCCAAATAACCTTACCTTCTTTCGGTGTTGTATTCTCTAAATTTAAGTTATATAGAGATAGAGTAGTTAAACCTGGATTCAAAGAAAGTTTCAATTCAGCTCAACAAAAGATTAATTTAGAGCCAGATATGATGACGGTACTATCTTTTAAAAGAGATCACCTGATATTAAGGAAGATACATGGACTAAATATCATCAGAACCAAATGATCTCAGGACTCTGTTATTGGTCTTTAACAGTTGAGCCTACATGGATATTTAAGTATCACTATAAACGAATAGAGTGTTATAAAGGTTATTAATTGAATCATTTCTCATTTGGAAATATTACTTTGCAAACCTATACTCTGGAGTCCATGATGATGGAGATCAATGCAGAGGAAGGTATTTCTGTAACTGTTTATTATTTCAAACTAATAAAAAATATTCAAACATAAAAAAAAGAGTACACTGATTACGGTCTTAATAATATGATAGCAGAAATTAATGATAATAACGCTTGTTAAAACAAGATTTATAAAAAAAAAATGACAAAATAATAAGTAAAAACAACAAAAAGGACACTATTAATTTCAAAGTCCGTGACACAAGATATGTGAACAAAGTCCACTGATGTCAATCTTAGGATAATAACGTATGGTTAATGTGTGTCAGTTAATACGTGTCCGTGTCTTCAGCTGTGCACAGCCTCCGATGTAGTGAGATACAAAACTGTTTATAAAACTCACTGTTCGTAGGTATAATAGCCTCTGTGGTGAAGTCCGGCGGAATGATGATGTCAGTTCCTGTGTGAGAGTAGCGTAATCCGCTGTCCTCCAAAACAATAGTGATTCTCTGAAGCGATACTATGTATCTTTCGTAGTACAAAGTCTGTAGTGGTGTTGATACAATATATTTCTTACAGCCTGTACCATCTTAAAAGTTAGTTCCTCCTCGCATAGGTAAACGACCCATATCAGAACGAAAACCCAGCCTACTACGGGCCATTTACCTACGCGAGAAGGAACTGACGTTTAAGTTGGAACAGGCTGTAAGAAATATATTGTATCAACACTACTCCAGACTTTGCACTACGAAAGATACATAGTATTTTTTCAAACAGAGAATCACTATTGATTGGAGGACAGCAGATTAGGCTTCTCTCACACAGGATCTGATGTCATCATTCCAACCGACTTCACCACAGAGGCTATTATACCTACAAAGAGTGAGTTTTCTAAACAGTTTTGTATCTCACTACATCGGAGGCTGTGCACAGCTGAAGACACGGACACGTATTAATCGATACACATTAACCATACGTTATTATCTTAAGATTGACATCGGTGGACTTTGTTCACATATCTTGTGTCACGGACTTTGAAATTAATAGTGTCCGTTTTGTTGTTTTTACTTATTAGCTTATGCATTTTGTCATACATTTTTAATACATCTTCTTTTAACAAGCGTTATTATCATTAATTTCTGCTATCATATTACTAAGACCGTAATCAGTGTACTCTTTTTTTTAAACGGTCCCTTATTCATTTTTAGATGCCGGCATCAATCTGAGTTTGTATATAACTTGATTTTATCGTTTTTTGGATCAGCTTATTAAATAGTATATTATATCAATTTTGGGCTAAAAGATTTTTTTAATTTTACACATACGATGTGATTGTATATATTTTACTTGTTTCACACATTTTCATCTTTTTTACCTGGATATATGTAAGGTTTTTAGATCATATTAGGAATCCTCATTCTCCCTTTTTTGGTCAGCTTTTTATTTAGAGCGCTTTGTACCTTCTCTCCTTTTTTGTACCATTAGATTTAAAATGTGTTCCAAAATCTCAGAATAATAACACAGCTTCTTTTATTTTCAGATATCTGAATAGACAAAAGAGTACCAATGCAGGGAGACTCATGCAATACGTTGTCCCATAAATTATACCTAAATTGTGTTTTCATGCATTCAAAATAACACTATCAAGAGATGTACTAATATGTGGGCTATATTTATATTGAAAAGGAATGAGACTCCAATAATCCTATTTTAATATATGAATGCCTATATAATGTGTGCACTGAATCATATTATATAGCGTATACACTAAATATTAAAATAATATCCACAGATATGCAATATTTATATTAATATGGGATAATAATCAAATGTAAATATAGCTATATGAAATTACATCAGACTGCCACTCACAAGGTATGTACGTGATATTAAGATGGAAATTGTAAACTGAGAAAATATTAATTAGATCCATGCTAAAAGTATTAATATCCTATTAAGTGCCATAATAGGTGGAATACTTATGTTTGGACATATAGTTTATTAAAACTAGGAGATTATAAGTGTATAAAAATAGGCATTTGATAAAAATATATATAAGAATCTGTATTTCCGATAGCACTTTGATAATTAAACTATTGTTCTTTGTCTGCTGCCCCTGGTGGAATAAAATGGTATTACAACCAAAAGGTATTTGGCTGCTCAGGGAGGCATTTCTCAAATAATCTATGAGGGACAAGCTTCGGTCAGGGCGTATCCAATATTCTGTGGCAATAATTAAAGAAAAGGAGTGGTTTATCTTGAATAAGAGCCCACACACACTAAAAAGACAAACAGACTCAAACAGGGAGAAGCACTTTGACTGAGAGAGAAACGCACCGATTTGTGCTAAGTATCTTCTCTGCAATATTAGGACTTTTTCTTAGGATAAGAAAGATAATAATTTGAGACCTGTATCCTTGCAATAGTGGACTAAATCCTTCTTATATGACCTACAAGAAGCCCTGGAAGCTGAACACTCAACTGGTTATTTGGTTAACTATACATGATATATAATATTTAAATCAAAGGTATTCTATAGCTATAGTTTCATTGAAGCTGGTGATTCAAAGGAATATTTGGTATTTTAATTTTATATTCATTGTCCTGTGCAGTTTAGAACTAGTCATATTAATGCTAAATAATTTTATTTGCTAGAAAATAATTTGTAAGTCAATCTTACTTATTGTAAAATCTCTTAGAAATTGCATATACATTGGTTATTGTGTTAATAATATACAATTTCTCTGATGGTTATAAGTTCAGCATTAGAGTTATTCGCTAATTATAGACTATTCTGGCATATATTCAGGTGTTTTTTTAATAAGCAACTCATTTGGAACTAAAGTTTAACTTATAGAGATATATTTTGGTTTGCTTTGTAAAGAATATTGTAACAGCATAGACATATAATTGGTTCATAATCTAGTTTCTACATAAATATAATTCAAGGTGTCTATAAAGATAACTATTCAAGAGATCAAATATTAATTTTAACTGAAGTGTACTGACAAAATATCTGCTATATTAATTGTAGATATCGCTGACAATATTTTAATATTGCTATTAATTATTAATATTCATAATTACAAAGATATACTAACATACCAAAAGAGAGAGAGCGTGATCTCCTTTTTGATTTTTCATCATGATAAGGCTGTCCTCACTATTTTTTTTTCTTTTCTTACTAAGCTGATATCTACTGATAGTATCAACCAGGAAATTGCAATTCCTTTATGTCAAAGTTCCTAAGAATTCTATGGAGCAACTTCTTTACAACCTGGATGTTGTGAGAGCTTTATTATTCTATGTTAAAGCCACAAAAATATTTATAGAATTTTCTCTTGTTTGTCAATTTTTCTGAACCTTGCAATGGACAGAAACCTATGGCAGTTACCTTAGCCACTTGATTAAAGCCTTAAAGGGACAGTGTACACCAGAATTGTTATTGTTTTAAAAGATAGATAATCCCTTTATTACCCATTCCCTAGTTTTGCATAACAAACAGTTATATAAATACACTTTTTACCTCTGTGATTATCTTGTATCTAAGCCTCTGCAAATTGCTCCCTTATTTCAGTTCTTTTGACAGACATGCATTTTAGCCAATCAGTGCTGGCTCCTAGGAACTCCACGTGCATGAGCACAGTGTTATCTATATGACACACATGAACTAACACCCTCTAGTGGTGAAAAACTGTCATAATGCCCTGAGAGGCAGCCTTCAAGGGCTTAGAAATTAGCATATGAACCTCCTAGGTTTAGCTTTCAACTAAGAATACCAAGAGAACAAAGCAGAATTGGTGATAAAAGTAAATTGGAAAGTTGTTTAAAATGACAAGTTTATTTTGGACTAGACTGTCCCTTTAATTTCTACATAGATAAACATTGTTGCAGAGGTATCCAGTTAATACTTGCCTTCATCTGTATTTGTAATTAACTAATCCAATCTCAAAATATGTTATGGTGAGTAAAAAGATACGGACAAACCTCTCTCCATCATGGGAATAGAAATACAAAACAGAGATCACTATATAGTATAGCTACACATTTTCCCAGTGAAAAACTCTATCAGTGTTTCCACTGTAGCAGTGAATTTTGGGTAAGGATATACAATTGAGCTTTACAATAATTCACCTTTTTTCTTTCGATGTTCATTAAAGGCAGTGCAGTGCTACTCTAGGCAGGTTTAAAGCATGGGATAAAATGGCACAGCAAGAAAAATCATGTGTCGAGCTGTTTGGCTTTGTTAGACCTTATCAGTGCATAATAGATTTCTGGTTGTTGTTATAGAGCAAAATAAGTTATGGTGAGTATATTAATACACAGATCATTATCATCAATGTTGTGTTTTAACTAACTAAAGTTCATCAAAACTGGTAAGTGGTGGTTTTGTACTGGCTGTAGTTTAACAGGACATGTCTGAGTTAAGAAAATTAGTTATTTCCTTCCATAAGGCAGGGAGAGTCCACAATGTCATTCCTTACTGTTGGTAAATACACCTGGCTACCAAGAGGAGGCATAGACACCCCAGCCAAAGGCTTAAATATCTCTCCCACTTCCCCTATCCCCTAGTCATTCTTTGCCTTTTGTGACTATAGGAGGGGAAGATTTCATTCGGTCCAGGGCTGGACTCCATTATTTATACGGTTACCGAAGGAAAGGGTGCTTTGCTACCGCAGGACAAGAAAAATAGGCCTAAGGGACGGCAATTGTCTAATTTTCGTTCTGACAAATTACAACGACAGCAATCCTCATCCAAGTCCGAGCAGCCCAAGGGTACTTGGAAGCCGGCTCAGTCCTGGAATAAGTCCAAACAGACTAAGAAGCCAAACTGAGAACAAATCGGCATGAAGGGGCAATACTTATTACCCAGGGGAATGGTCTCTCCACCCAAGGTGTTTGCAGAGATATGCAGTGAGTGGGGGATGCCAGAGATAGATCTCATGGCATCCCGCCTCAATACCAAACTACCCAGATACAGGTCAAGGTTGAGAGATCCTCAGGCGGAACTAATAGATGCCCCATCACTACCATGGAGGTTCAGACTCATATTTTTTTCCCTCTATTACCGCTTCTCCCTCGTGTGGTGGCTCACATCAAGCAGGAGCGAGCATCAG
Organism: Bombina bombina; assembly: GCF_027579735.1. Classification (NCBI taxonomy): domain Eukaryota; kingdom Metazoa; phylum Chordata; class Amphibia; order Anura; family Bombinatoridae; genus Bombina; species Bombina bombina. The sequence continues at coordinate 706,755,059 of NC_069500.1, read as the reverse complement.
TGATTCTGATTGCTCCGTCATGGACGCGAAGGACGTGGTTTGCGGATCTAGTGGGGATGTCCTAATCTCCTCAGTGGAGGTTACCTTGTCGCAGAGATCTGCTGATACAGGGACCCTTCGTTCATCAAAATCTAAATTCTATGAGACTGACTGCATGGAGATTGAATGCTTAGTCTTAGCCAAGAGAGGGTTCTCTGAGAGTGTTATTGACACTCTGGTTCATGCTCATAAGCCAGTTACTCTTCATATCTACCATAAAGTGTGGAGGACTTACTTGTACTGGTGTGAAGAGTGTGGCTTTTCCTAGCATAAGGTTAAGGTGGCCAGAATTTTAGCTTTTCTCCAGGATGGACTGCAGAAGGGTTTATCTGCTAGTTCCCTGAAGGGACAGATATTGGCCCTGTCGGTGCTACTGCACAGAAGACTGGCTGAGCTTCCGCATGTGCAGTCCTTTGTTAAGGCTCTGGCTAGGATCAGACCTGTGTTTAGATCTGGGGCTCCGCCTTGGAGCCTCAATCTGGTTCTTAGTGTTTTGCAGCAGGCTCCATTTGAACCTATGCATTCTGTTGACATTTAAATTGTTATCTTGGAAGGTTTTTTTTGTTTGCTATTGCTTCTGTGTGCAGTTTCTGAGACTTCTGCTTTGCAATGTGACCCCCCTTATCTGTTTTTTCATGCTGATAAGGCGGTTTTACGCACTAAACTAGGGTTCCTCCCTAAGGTGGTGTTGAATCGTAACATTAATGAAGAAATTGTTGTTCCTTCCTTATGTCCTAATCCTTCAGTGAAGGAACGTTTGCTTCACAATCAAGATGTGGTTTGTGCCTTGAAGTTCTATCTTCAGGCTACTAAGGAATTCAGACAATCTTCCTCTTTGTTTGTCAACAAGAGAACAAAGCACATTTGAAAATTGAATTGAATTTAAAAGTGTCTTAAAATTATATGCTCTATCTGAATCCTGAAGTTTAATTTTGACCTTCCTATCCATTTAAATTGAGCCCACACTATCACTGCTTTGAATGGGAAATCACATGTGCATTAGGTTTTACAAAACAAATATACGAACAAATGCACCAACTAAATTAAAAGAAAATGAAGAGGCCTAGCGCGGTTGATCCCAGGGCTTGTTTTTTAAAGGAGAAGGTCATTTAGCGCAGGCCCTAGAATCCGCTGTGCTAAGCCTCCTATTAGCACAACCTGGAGCTCTGTGAAGAAGTGTCATTGTTATCTGTCAATTTTTTTAGAATTCCTAGAATAATCCAATTTTTACAGGAGTACTTAGGATTATAGGTTTATCTACAAGCTCTTTAAAAGGTCAGGTTTCCGTATTATACCATCTTCTAAACTTTAGTCAGGGTAAGACCAATAATTAAAACCAAATTAAGGTTCCAAGGAGGAGAAATTGGTTTAAGGTGTTTTCTTCGATTAAAATTAAAAAGGTGATTGTAGTTCTGTCTCTTTGTCCTAATCCACAAAATTCTAAAGAAAGGCTTATGCATAATTTAGATCTAGTGAGTGCATTAACATTCTACCTACAAGCTACAAAGGATTTTAGACATTCCTCTAATTTGTTTATTAATTTATCTGGTCGACGCAAAGGTCGCAGCTGTTACTTTAGCTTCTTGGCTAAAACTCTTGATGCACAATGCTTATTTAGAGACACATTACAGCCCATTCTACTAGATCAGTTTCAACATGTATGAGACTTCAGTCAATATCCAATCATTTACATTTGTTTCTGAAAACAAATGTAAATGTTCCACAAATATTCAATATTAGTTTAGTTTAAAATGGAGTTAATATCAAACAGCATGGCAGCCAAATATTTGGGAAGCTAATTTTCTTTTGATAAGGTCCATGAGACATTACTCCTGGGATTCAACTCCTGGACATTAGGAGGAGGCAAAGATTCCCAAAGTTCTAAGAGCACTTAAGCCTTCCCCCCTCTCTGGTATTCTAGTCTTTGTTATTTGCCTGCACAGAAGGATGGTAAAGAATTGAGGTGCTCCAGATTCTTTTTTGAGAGGGGTCCTCAGATATACCAGGGACCGGTTCTCTAGTCTCCTCTTGTTGGGTTGTCAATATACTCCTCCTTACATAGATCCTCTGCTGTGATACAGAAAACTAATTTGTCTGAATATTTGGTCTAGAAATCCCACAACAGTCTTGTGATTGCCAGTGCTTAGAGATCTAATGCTGGATCCTTATCCACCTTTTGACCATACCTAGGCTACAGGGTGCACAGACCTACACAATAATCCACAAAAAATTGCAGAATCAGGGTGCTGGATCACTGTAGAAAAATAAGAAAAATGTTTAATGATAAAATTACTCAAAACCAGGATCAAATACACTGTACAAATAAAACCACATACAATTCTAAAATGTGCCAGAAATGAGTGTGGGACCATAGCAGAATGGAGTAAGTAGTGCTGCATAAAGGCAGGTGAGACCTTACAGAGAGTCAGTAAGCTTGAAAAAAGCATGTGTTGTGTAAATATACACATGTAATGAACATGAGAAATTGCTATTATGATTTACAATAACTGATGTTTGCAGTTTGAGTTTATTATTTTTGGTTTATTTTGCAGTGATATTTTATGCTTTTTTTTTTCAAATATATTTTTTTATTGAGATTACAGAGAATTACTACAACATATTTTGTCCATTTACAATGACAGGTAATGCACATGTATGTATATAATAAGCAGTTGGTATAGTACAATATAATCTTTACAACAAGTTAGGGAGCTTAAGAAATATATGTAAGTAACCATTTCGTTGAGGGAAGTAGTGGATATCTAGGTGGATAGGCGCTTGCTGAAAAATCCCTTCATGTATGATGGTTTATGAGCACTTATGTAAATATTCAAAGCATGGCTATTAGTCAATAAATGAGAGAGTAAATGGACTATTCTTAATGGAATCTCTTTTTTGGTGGGGTGAGAGTTTAGATTGAAATAGTAAATATAAAGGAGAAATTAGGGGGGAGTCAGCAGGCAAGAGCCGCTAGAAAATTAAGGGGGGGGGGGGAGGGGGGGGCGCGTCCAAGGGATTTTAATAATATAATGGAGAGTATAATTGGACCTATTAATAAGCATATATCTTTAGGGCCTACATAAAGCTAGAGGGGCATATAGGAAAAAGGCCTACGTATAACCGAAGGATATCCCCAAACAAAATTACACTGTGGGGAGTGTATGGAAATATATGTTATTATCGAGAGTGTCGGCTATATATCATCTATACGTAACAGGATGAGTCATCGCCTGTAGAATGGGAGCTCTAATTTACTCAGATGGGTGATTAGCCTTAGCATCTATTAATGTGAAGAAGCAGAGAAAAAAGGATTGGTGCGTGCATTCTTCGGTGAGAAAAGTGCCTGACACCGTAGCAAATATAAAAACAGGGGATTAAGTGCAGTTAATGTTCATTTTTATGTCAAATGTGAGGTATAGCTCTAGCTCTAGGTTGTAGCTGCTAGGGGGTGATATGTTGAACGCTTCAAATGGGGGTGAGCAAAGCGCAACATAGTCCCTGATATAGTCACTAAGGAGCTTTCTCAATATCTATTAGGTACCTCTGAACTACGAAAATAAGCATGAGGCAAGTTAAGAATTACTTGTTATCTGTTTGTGGGGAGTCCTGTACATAAATGTATGAACTCTTATGAAAGTTTGGGCTACTCTGTGTGTGCAGACTAAAACAATGAAACCATGAAGCTGGTAGAATATTAAGCCCGATGGTGTGCCTGCTTAGCTATCTCATCCAACCGTGTAGCTTAGGGTGTATAGTATATTGTATCAGTATGACATAAACTCTGAACCTCAAAAACTTACGGCTAGATTTAGAGTTCTGCGGCCAAAGGGGTGCGTTAGCTACGCATGCTTTTTTCCCCCCGCACCTTTTAAATACCGCTGGTATTTAGAGATCACAGAATGGCTGCATTAGGCTCCAAAAAAGGAGCTTAGAGCATATTTACCGCCACTGCAACTCTAAATACCAGCGGTGCTTACAGACGCGGCCAGCTTCAAAAACGTGCTCGTGCACGATTCCCCCATAGAAAACAATGGGGCAGTTTGAGCTGAAAAAAAACCTAACACCTGCAAAAAAGCAGCGTTCAGCTCCTAACGCAGCCCCATTGTTTCCTATGGGCACCTAACACCCTAACATGTTCCCCGAGTCTAAACACCCCTAACCTTACACTTATTAACCCCTAATCTGCAGCCCCCGTTATCGCTGACACCTGCATATTATTTTTAACCCCTAATCTGCCGCTCCGTACACCGCCGCAACCTACGTTATCCCTATGTACCCCTAATCTGCTGCCCCTAACACCGCCGACCCCTATATTATATTTATTAACCCCTAATCTGCCGCTCCTGCTATCGCTGACCCCTGCATATTATTATTAACCCCTAATCTGCCGCTCCGTACACCGCCGCAACCTACGTTATCCCTATGTTCCCCTAATCTGCTGCCCCTTACACCGCCGACCCCTATATTATATTTATTAACCCCTAATCTGCCGTCCCCAACGTCGCCTCCACCTACCTACAATAATTAACCCCTAATCTGCTGACCGGATCTCACCGCTACTCTAATAAATGTATTAACCCCTAAAGCTAAGTCTAACACTAACACCCCCCTAAATTAAATATAATTTAAATCTAACGAAATAAATTAACTCTTATTAAATAAATTAATCCTATTTAAAGCTAAATACTTACCTGTAAAATAAACCCTAATATAGCTACAATATAAATTATAATTATATTGTAGCTATTTTAGGATTAATATTTATTTTACAGGTAACTTTGTATTTATTTTAACCAGGTACAATAGCTATTAAATAGTCAATAACTATTTAATAGCTACCTAGTTGAAATAATTACAAAATTACCTGTAAAATAAATCCTAACCTAAGTTACAATTAAACCTAACACTACACTAGCAATAAATTAATTAAATAAAATACCTACAATTATCTACAATTAAACCTAACACTACACTATCAATAAATTAATTAAAATACCTACAATTAAATACAATTAAATAAACTAACTAAAGTTGATCCAAGCCCAAGATCGCATTCTATTGGCTGTTCCGATCAGCCAATAGAATGCGAGCTCAATCTGATTGGCTGATCGGATCAGCCAATCAGATTGAACTTGAATCTGATTGGCTGATTCCATCAGCCAATCAGAATTTTCCTACCTTAATTCCGATTGGCTGATAGAATCCTATCAGCCAATCGGAATTCAAGGGACGCCATCTTGGATGACGTCCCTTAAAGGAACCGTCATTCGTCGGGAAGTCATCGGTGAAGATGGATGGATCCGCGCTGGAGGTCTTGAAGATCAGCCGGTCATCATCGGATTGAAGAACATAGAAGATGCGGCTTGGATGAAGATGTTTGCCGGTCCGGATGTCCTCTTCTGCCCGCTTGGATCAAGACTTCAGCCGGAGGATGGACGTCACTCTTCAGCCCCCCCTTGGGCTTGGATCAAGACTTCGGAGGCTTGGATCAAGACTTCGGTGGACGGATCGGTGAACCAGGCCTGGTGAAGACAAGGTAGGGAGATCTTCAGGGGCTTAGTGTTAGGTTTATTTAAGGGGGGTTTGGGTTAGATTAGGGGTATGTGGGTGGTGGGTTGTAATGTTGGGGGGGGTATTGTATGTTTTTTTTCCAGGCAAAAGAGCTGAATTCTTTGGGGCATGCCGCGCAAATGGCCCTTTTAAGGGCTGGTAAGGTAAAAGAGCTTTTCTATTTTAATTTTAGAATAGGGTAGGGCATTTTTTTATTTTGGGGGTCTTTGTTATTTTATTAGGGGGCTTAGAGTAGGTGTAATTAGTTTAAAATTGTTGTAATATTTTTCTAATGTTTGTAAATATTTTTTTATTTTTTGTAACTTAGTTCTTTTTTATTTTTTGTACTTTAGTTAGTTTATTTAATTGTATTTAATTGTAGGTATTTTATTTAATTAATTTATTGATAGTGTAGTGTTAGGTTTAATTGTAGATAATTGTAGGTATTTTATTTAATTAATTTATTGCTAGTGTAGTGTTTAATTGTAACTTAGGTTAGGATTTATTTTACAGGTAATTTTTTAATTATTTTAACTAGGTAGCTATTAAATAGTAAATAACTATTTAATAGCTATTGTACCTGGTTAAAATAAATACAAAGTTACCTGTAAAATAAATATTAATCCTAAAATAGCTACAATATAATTATAATTTATATTGTAGCTATATTAGGGTTTATTTTACAGGTAAGTATTTAACTTTAAATAGGATTAATTTATTTAATAAGCGTTAATTTATTTCGTTAGATTTAAATTATATTTCATTTAGGGGGGTGTTAGGGTTAGGGTTAGACTTAGCTTTAGGGGTTAATACATTTATTAGAGTAGCGGTGAGATCCGGTCGGCAGATTAGGGGTTAATTATTGTAGGTAGGTGGAGGCGACGTTGGGGGCGGCAGATTAGGGGTTAATAAATATAATATAGGGGTCGGCGGTGTTAGGGGCAGCAGATTAGGGGTACATAGGGATAACGTAGGTTGCGGCGGTGTGCGGTCGGCAGATTAGGGGTTAATAATTGTAGGTAGGTGGCGGCGATGTTGGGGGCGGCAGATTAGGGGTTAATAAATATAATATAGGGGTCGGCGGTGTAAGGGGCAGCAGATTAGGGGTACATAGGGATAACGTAGGTTGCGGCGGTGTACGGAGCGGCAGATTAGGGGTTAATAATAATATGCAGGGGTCAGCGATAGCGGGGGCGGCAGATTAGGGGTTAATAAATATAATATAGGGGTCGGCGGTGTTAGGGGCAGCAGATTAGGGGTACATAGGGATAACGTAGGTGGCGGCGGTGTACGGAGCGGCAAATTAGGGGTTAAAAAATTTATTAGAGTGGCGGCGATGTGGGGGGACCTCGGTTTAGGGGTACATAGGTAGTTTATGGGTGTCAGTGTACTTTAGAGCACAGTAGTTAAGAGCTTTATGAACCGGCGTTAGCCCAGAAAGCTCTTAACTCCTGTTTTTTTTCTGCGGCTGGAGTTTTGTCGTTAGATTTCTACCACTCACTTCAGCCAAGACTCTAAATACCGGCGTTAGAAAGATCCCATTGAAAAGATAGGATACGCAAATGGCGTAGGGGGATCTGTGGTATGGAAAAGTTGCGGCTGGAAAGTGAGCGTTAGACCCTTTCCTGACTGACTCCAAATACCAGCAGGCGGTAAAAACCAGCGTTAGGAGCCTCTAACGCTGGTTTTGACGGCTACCGCCAAACTCTAAATCTAGGCCATAATCTCTTAAACATCATAGGAATGTTAACAACTAAGGTACAACACATGAGTATATAGCATAACATATTAGGTATTTACTATTATATTAGAAGTACGGTATTGACTTACCTCTTTAATAACATCAGTGACTAAGTCAATCATCAACAGACTAATATATGTTCCTTTATAGTCATAAGAGTAATCGGTGCCAGGTGCTAACAATAAGCTGGGGTAACATACACTATTATTTAATGTTAATAAAGAAAAACAGACGTGTTGCAAAGCTATGATGTCAAATGAGCAATAATGTTTATATCAGTGGGGGGGTAGACTTGATCTAGACATAGTTTGTTACCCTTATTATGTATATACAAGTATATATAAGGCATAGAGGGGGGTATCTGTTACCTGGCTCCCTCTCATCGTTAAGTTATATTTGGAGACTTGCCCCCTATAGTTGTCTATTATAGACCCAACAAGCCCTAGTTACTATGGTCACTCTTAATAGCGGTGAACTGTGAGAACTGACTTAGAGGTTGCACTTGTTAAATAACTCTATGGCAGGGACGACTAAATACATATTGTGAGTAAATTGTAGCCGCATTCCTGAAAGAATTGCGTTATATAAGCAGTATGTATAACTGACAATAAGCAGTGTAGTTGCAACAGAAAAGGTGGTATGCTTATCACATAGTGTCATGGTACAAAAGAGTATGACTAGCAATCACTCAGCGACCAAAGCTTAAGCTAGAAGTGGAGGGTAACAGTAAGCATTAGCAGGCTCAATACACTAATAGTTAAAAAAAAAAAAGAAAAGAAAAATTCTATGTAAAACAATATTATGGTGCTAATTATAAATCAAACATAAGACAGTGCGTCTTCTTAGGAAGATATCTAAAGTACATGGGACTTCGTAGGGACAGAAAGCTAGCCCATACCGGATTTCTGAGTTAGTTCTAGGAACTCTTTGCCAAGCTGGAAAAATGTGTAAATCAGTCCTATCAGGGTTTCAGCTGCCGCTGTCAAGAGAATCATCGGGGCAAGTGAAGCTATGGATGACAGGGCTAGAGATGTTGCGTCTAGGCGACTGTTGTAGGATGGCTGGGGTTCATGTTTTGTACTAGCAGGGACGCCAGATAGGGACTCTAAAATGGGGTGAGTCACTGCAGCATCCATAAGAGCTTTCTCTTGTATGTATGTTTCAACTGTGGCATCTCTCCGCTCCAACAGTCCCACCTTCATGAGCATCCAAATGCTAGGGGCTTGCAGATCGCCGTCGCTCTCAGGAGACACTCCAGCGCAGCAGGGATCTCCTCTGTCATGCTGTCAAGTCTCCATGAGGTAGTAGTGGCCCTCTGATCCCAAGAGGATAGGCTATTCAGAGGATAGGTTAGAATTAATAGTTATATGTGAGACACCAGGGAGAGGGTGGAATCTTGCGTGCAAAGGCCTCACTGGTCTGCATCGGGCTATAAACGCTATAAAACTCATAAAGCCGGATAGTTTTGTGATCAGCAGGCTTTCAAATAGGTAATTAAACCAAGATGTTATCACATTCGTTGCTTAGCTTTCAAGAAAAATGAAGGTATTTGAGCTCCCTGGCTGGAGATGAGTGAATTTGCGTCCTCTCCCGGTGCTGCTTGGACACGCCCCCCTCGATATTTTATGCTTTACTCACTCAAGAGGCTTTTAGCAAGGTAGGTACATTTACCATGCTCTGTTAAACTGTATCTTTTAAGTTTATTTTATAAATATTTTTTAAGTAACTAACATCAATTCAATTATTTGTTTTGTGGCCTTATATATATATATATACACATACAAAGAGAAGCACACTCACAGGAACGAACAACTGGCTCAATACAATTGTTAGCCTGTTCTCTGGCGATTTACCACCTGTGTGTGTGTGTGTGTATACATATATATCAATTATGTATTTTTCTGCCACCCACCCACTTGATTATATTTAAAATTTACCTATTAGATTCCCTCCTTGAAGCATTTTACAGCCACCCCATGCTCACATCGTTTTTTTTCTAATCTACTGTCGGCGACACAGCCAACATGTAGGCAACCTGTAGTGCCATGCAATCACTACCTAGTTTACTCATGGTAATGCCTGTTAGCTTTCATTAAGTGGTCAATTTTATTTTTCTCTGTTAGCTTGCTATAGCATGCTTGTGGTGATGCCGCACATGAATGGTAGCTGCCTTATAGCAGTAAATTGATATTGCTCTGTCTGCTTGAAGAAAACTACCCTACATGCTTGGCATCACTGCAATGGTGTACTATAGTAAGTGAGTTGTGCTTCAGGTTGCAACCTGGTTGCATCCCATAGCGTCCCTCTGCATACTGCTGTGACAGCCACTGGCACTAAAAAATCCTTTCTGCATCTGCTGTGTGCACTTTAAAAAGTTGCGTGCGCTCCCTCTGAGAAAGATGTGCATGCACACACCTCAGAGGGAGCATGGGATCTGCTGGACTAGGATTGCTGCCACTACTTTGAACTAATTTTGGGCTAGATTACAAGTGGAGCGGTAGTTTGCACTCCCACTCGTGCATTTACTTTGCTAGATTATTATTATTATACTTTATTTATGAAGCGCCAACATATTCCGCAGCGCTGTCCATGGATACAATTCATTTAAATAAAACAATACAAGACTTGAAAGAGACAGGACAAAATTTACAAACACATACAGGAGGGATTGAGGGCCCTATTCCCGTGGAAACTTACAATCTAGATGGAGGCCTTTTGCACGCGTTGGTAGCACGCGTATTGCAAGTTGAAAGTAAAAAGTTTCTGCATGAGCGCTAACCCGACGCGCTCAAAAAGACTAAGTTCAAATATCGTGACAGCATTATTTCACATTCCAATCTTTTTCACATAGCAGAATATGTTTCATGAATACATATATACTGTATATATATGATGGTATTTTGGTCCAATAAATAGCTATACATATATATACTGTATGTGTGTATATATATATATATATATATATATATATATATATATATATATATATATATATATTATATATGAAGGTATAGACATATATAGGAATATCTATTTAAAAATACTTAGAACATATTCCCCTATGTGAAGAGCATTGGAATGTGAAGTATTTATAGTAAATACATACTGCATAAATATTATGTTTCATTTTTTCAGCTACTTAACTGCAAATGACTCTAATGCACTTAGACATGTGCCTTTCCTTCAGACAAACAACTTAGAAGACAAAGGACAGCATGGTTTCACTGCTGGAAGATCATGTCAGACTAATCTAATTGATTTCTTTGACCATGTAACTAAATTAATAGACCAGGGAGGAGCCTTAGATGTTGCATATCTAGACTTTAGCAAAGCATTTGACACTGTCCCACACAACAAACTTATTCACAAAATGTATTGCCTTGTAGTAGATGCTAAGATTGTTAAGTGGGTAGAATGCTGGCTTAAAGATAGTCGATAGAGGGTTTCAATTATTGGAGTACATTCAAATGAGGCATCAGTTACTAGTGGTGTTCCCCAAGGGTCAGTTCTTGGGCCTGTTTTGTTTAATATGTTCATAAGTGATATTCGGGTAGACTTAAGGGGAAGGTTTGCTTGTTTGCTGATGATACAAATATTTCTAACAGAGTTGATGTTCCAGGAGGGGTCGATCAAATGAACAGTTATATTAAAAAACTAGAGGACTGGTTAAATAAATGGAATCTGAAATTTAATATTACCAAGAGCAAAATTATGCATATAGGATCCAAAAACCCTAAGGCCAATTATTGTATGAATGGTACATTACTGACTGGAACTAAAGAAGAAAGGGACTTGGGAATTATTATTTCAGATGATTTAAAATTTGGTACACAATGCAGTTGGGGAGCCAATAATGCCAGTCAAACACTTGGATGCATTCGGAGAGGTATTAGTAGCAGAAATAGCAAGGTTCTTATGCCACTTTACAGATCATTAGTTAGACCAAATCTGGAATACTGTGTACAGTTCTGGAGACCATACCTTCAGAAAGATATAAATAAATTAGAAGCTGTCCAGAGGGTTACTAAAATGGTACATGGTCTTAAATATAAAACATACAAAAAACGACTCCATGATCTAAATATGTATAGTTTAGAGCAGGGGTTGCCAACCTTTTGGACCTCAGGGACCACTAAACTTACAATTTTGAATCCCGTGGACCACTAACATGAATTTTTTTTTTTAAAAGGTACAAACCTCTATAATGTATATATACTGTATATATATATATATATATATATATATATATATATATATATATATATATATATATATATATATATATATATATATATATATATATATATATATATATGAAAAAGGACCACAAGACTTCAAGTTACCTCCCCAGTTAGGAATAATTCAAAACTACTTATGATCATTGAAAGACAGAGTCATAAATTAAGTTTATAGTAGAAAGCTCTCAATATGGAGGAAGACAAACAGTTATGTAAGTCCATCTGAAGGAATTAGGAAAACTACTACAAAGAGACAGGTATAAGGAAGAAAATTAATGAAATATGCGAAAAACATTTTTTAAGATTTTCTTTTTTATATACTTTAATTCCACTATTTCAAGCCAAGACTATACCAACCTCTGCTGGCTTTAGAATGGAAGCATCTTCCTCTGAGCAGCCCGCCGGGCAGGAGGAGTTAAAAATACAATCTAGCTACGCAAGTTGTGAAGTACTACGCAACGTGTGTAGGGAGATTGTAATTTAACTCCTCCATCGGTTTTCACTGATGTCCAGCCAGGCACTGTAGGGAGTTGCAGCGCGATGGGGGTGACACCATCAGAGGAGATTAATTCCTGCTTGATGGTGTCAAGGACCACTAACATATTCTTGTCCATGGACCACTGGTTGGCAACCGCTGTTTTTTTATTATTTCTTTTATATGTCTTTATTTATAATCCCACAGTGTAAATAAGTTAAACAACTCATATTTACAATTTTGTTGCACCTCGCAGGGTGTCTTAAATAAGTCTAAACAAATAAGAAAATACATATTTATAACAAAATATAGAAACAATATATATCAGCCTTGTCCTTCTTGGACCATAGTTCAGATACAATGTAAGTCAAACAACTCCTTATTACACTGTTGGGGTAGTTTTAAATAAAATGAACAAAACAAAACAAATAAAAAAAAAAAAAAAAAAAAGACCCCCACCCCCTCCTTCTCTATTTCTTGTCTCCTTGTCTTGGGAACTCATTATTTGCAACCGCTGGCTTAGAGGATAGAAGGGAATGAGGTAACATGTTTGCAATAAACCTGTAATGCCTTGCAAAAGTATTCACCCCCCTTGGAATTTTTGGTGTTTTGTTGCCTCACAACCTGGAATTAACATGGATTGTTTGAGGATTTGCATCATTTAATTTACAGAACGTGTCCACAACTTTGAAGATGTTTTTTTTTTTTATTGTGAAACAAACAACAAATAGGACAAAATAACAGAAAAAGTCAATGTCAATACTTTGTAGAGCCACCTTTTGCGGCAATCACACCTCCAAGTCGCTTTGGATAAGTCTCTATGAGCTTGCCACATCTTACCACTGGGGATTTTTGCCCATTCCTACTTGCAAAACTGCTCCAGCTCCTTCAAGTTGGATGGTTTGCACTTGTGAACAGCAATCTTTAAGTCTGACCACAGATTTTCTATTGGATTGAGGTCTGGGCTCTGACTAGGCCATTCCAACACATTTACATTTTTCCCCTTAAACCACTCAAGTGTTGCTTTAGCAGTGTGTTTGGGGTCATTGTCCTGCTGGAAGGTGAACCTCTATCCTAGCCTCAAATCACTTACAGAGTGGTACAGGTTTTGCTCAAGAATATCCCTGTATTTAGCACCATCCATCTTTCCCTCAACTCTGACCAGTTTCCCCGTCCCGGCTGCTGAAAAACATCCCCACAGCATGATGCTGCCACCACCATGTTTCACTGTGGGGATGGTGTTCTTTGGGTGATTTGATGTGTTGGGTTTGCGCCAGACATAGCGTTTTCTTTGATGGCCAAAATGTTCAATTTTAGTCTTATCAGACCAGAGCACCTTCCTCCATACATTTTGGGAGTCTCCCACATGCCTTTTCGCAAACTCAAAATGTGCCATTTTGTTTTTTGCTGAAAGCAATGGCTTTCTTCTGGCCACTCTGCCATAAAGCCTAACTCTATGGAGCGTACGGCTTATTGTTGTCCTATGTACAGATACTCCAGTCTCTGCTGTGGAACTCTGCAGCTCCTCCAGGGTTACCCTAGGTCTTTTTGCTGCCTCTCTTATTAATGCCCTCCATGCCCGGTCCGTGAGTTTTGGTGGGCGGCCGTCTCTTGGCAGGTTTGCTGTTGTGCCATGTTCTTTCCATTTGGTTATGATAGATTTGATGGTGCTCCTGGGGATCATCAAAGATTTGGATATTTTTTTATAACCTAACCCTGACTTGTACTTCTCAACAACATTGTACCTTACTTGTTTGGAGAGTTCCTGTCAGGATAGGTTAAGTCCAGAGTTAGACCCAAATGCTAAATTGAAGTTAGAATAACACTCTAGCACTGTGAGTATATTCCAGGACCTGACCCTGCAACAGCTGCAATAGTATACTCACAGAAATTAACTGGAAGATGGCACAGCAGGGTCAGGAGAAGAACTTCAGGTAGTTAGGGTAAACCAAAAGAGTAATCCATCAAGCAATAACCGGTAATAAGGAATCAGGCAGGCAGGGGTTAACCAGAAGGATTTGTCAAACAAGCAAAGTCCAGCAATGAGTAATCAGACAGTTTGGGGTTAAACAGTAGAATGGTCTAGCAAGCAAAGTTCCAGCAGCGTGAAATCAGGCAGTTTGGGGTTAAACAGTAGAATGGTCAAACAAGCAAAGTTCCAGCATCGTGTAATCAGGCAGATTGGGGTTAAACAGTAGAATGGTCAGACAAGCAAAGTCCAGCAACGTGTAATCAGGCAGTTTGGGGTTAAACAGTAGAATGGTCAAACAAGCAAAGTTCCAGCAGCGTGTAATCAGGCAGTATGGGGTTAAACAGTAGAATGGTCAAACAAGCAAAGTCCAGCAACGTGTAATCAGGCAGTTTGGGGTTAAACAGTAGAATGGTCAAACAAGCAAAGTTCCAGCAGCGTGTAATCAGGCAGTATGGGGTTAAACAGTAGAATGGTCAAACAAGCAAAGTACAGCAACGTATAATCCAGGCAGTATGAGGTTAAACAGAGAAATGTCCAAACAAGCAATAGTCCAGATCACAGGAATCAGGCAGGAAGGGTTAAGCGGGTTAGGAGTTAAACAAGCCAGCAATTCTTGATTCAAACAAGTAATCCAAAAGTTACTTACAAGCCAGGAATAGAACAAACAGGCCCCGAGGTGAGGAGACGCCGGAATAAGAAGGCCCAATGACGTCAGCAGAAGGGGCCGAGGGGAACAGGGTTGCATAGCAACCAAGAAAGCGCTACCGCGCTGTCAAAGAGAAAAGGAAGCGATCAGCAGCTGAGCTGAGCTGAGCGACAGTGCCCCCTCCTCAAGGACCCCTCCGGGGGACACGAACAGGCTTAGAGGGATTCTGAGCGTGGAACTGTTTGATCAAAGCAGAAGCACGGACATGAGAAGCAGGTTCCCAAGAACGTTCAGTGATGGGATATCCCTTCCAGTGGACCAAATAATATAGACGGGTACCCTGTAATCTGGAATCAAGAATGTGACTGATCTCAAATTCAGAAGTACCATCCACAAGGAACGGAGAGGGAACTTTACATTTGGTGGAAAACCGGTTAGAGACTGCCGGTTTCAGAAGAGATACGTGAAAGACAGGGTGAATCTTCAAGTTGTCTGGTAAAGCCACCCTGTAGGCAGTGGAACATACCTTGGAAACAATCCTGAATGGTCCAATATATTTAGGACCCAATTTAGCACAAGGTTGTTTGAGTCGAATGAATCTGGTGGAAATCCAAACCTTGTTTCCAGTCCGAAAAGAGGGTGCCTTCCGGCGTCTGCGATCAGCAAATCGTTTATACTTCTGAGAAGAGAGAAGAAGAATTTCCCGAATCTTCTTCCAGTGTTTACAAAGATTTCTCACTGTACGATCTGCTCCAGGGACTCCGGAACCTCCCGAAGACATAGGAAAAGTTCTAGGCACAAATCCATAGGCTGCCTTAAAAGGAGAAGTCTGTAAAGAAGAATTGAAAAGGGAATTGTAAGCAAGTTCAACTAAGGGAAGAAGTTGAGACCAATTGGAGTGCTGATGATTAACATAGTGCCTGAGATAGGATTCAAGAGATTGATTTACGCGCTCAGTTTGACCGTTGGACTGAGGCTGATGAGCGGTAGAAAGAGATATGGTAACTCCAAACTGTTTGCACAGAGATTTCCAAAATCTTGAGACAAATTGAACTCCTCGATCAGAAACAATGTCCAAAGGAAAACCATGTAATCTGGTGATATGGAGAATAAACAATTCAGCAAGTTTCTGGGCCGATGGTAATCCAGGTAATGGAACAAAATTAGCTGCTTTGGAAAACCTGTCTACCACAACCCATATGGTCTTGTTTCCGGCAGAATTAGGAAGATCTGTAATAAAGTCCATGGAAACATGAGACCAGGGATAATATGGAACAGGCAGAGGTTGTAAGAGACCAAGAGGTAAAGATGAAGACTGTTTATTAGAGGTACAGGAATGACAAGCTGCGACATAATCCTTGACATCTTTGCCCATGGAAGGCCACCAGACATGTTGTTTGAGTCTCCATAAAGTATTACGTACTCCTGGATGTCCAGATAGAACATTATCATGAGCCCAACGGAGAAGTTTTAGGCGGAATTCAGTAGGTACAAATAAGATCCCAGGAGGTATGTTAAAGGATGAAGGAACAGAAGCTTGAACAGACTGTAATGCTTGGAAAGGAAAAGTAGACAACTGAGCTAGAACTTTGGCAGGACGGAGAATGGGTTCAGAATCCAAAAATGTAGAATCAGAGGCTAGAAACTGTCTAGATAAAGCGTCTGCTTTCGTATTCTTAGAACCAGGAATATAAGAGAGGACAAAATTAAATCTGGAGAAGAAGAGAGCCCATCGGGCTTGACGTGAGTTGAGGCGTTTGGCAGTATGAAGATACAGAAGATTTTTATGATCCGTGAGAATAAGAAATGGTTGAACCGTGCCTTCAAGCAGATGTCTCCATTCTTCCAAAGCCATTTTAATAGCTAATAGTTCCTTGTTACCGACGTCATAATTCAGTTCAGAAGTATTGAACTTCTTGAAGAAAAATCCCACAGGAAGGATCTTGCTAGAAACAGGATTTCACTGAGATAGTACTGCCCCAGCAGCGATCAGAGAAGCATCCACTTCAAGGATGAATTGGAGACTCGGAACAGGATGGCAAAGAACGGGAGCAGAAGTAAATGCAGACTTCAGAGATTCAAATGCCTGTAAGGCTTTATCAGACCAATGCTTGCAATCCTGACCCTTCTTAGTAAGAGCAGTAAGGGGTGCCGAGATGTTAGCAAAGTCTTTTATGAACTTACGATAGTAATTGGCAAACCCCAGGAACCTTTGAAGAGATTTTAAGGAAGTAGGTCTAGGCCAATCAATAATTGCCGACAGTTTGTCAGAATCCATCTTGAATCCAGACGGGGAAATAATGTAACCAGGAAAGGAATAGATTCTTGATGAAAAGAGCACTTTTCAAGCTTGGCAAAGAGAGAATTTTCACGTAATCTCTGGAGTACTAGTGTAACATGATGAACGTGATCTTGGAAAGTCTGGGAATAAATCAAAATGTCATCAAGATAGATAATAACGAATTGATTAAGATAGTCTCTGAATATTTCATTAACAAAATGTTGAAAAACTGCAGGGGCATTGCATAACCCAAAAGGCATAACTAAATATTCATAATGCCCAAACCGGGTGTTGAAGGCAGTTTTCCACTCGTCCCCTTTACGCATTCTGACCAAATTATATGCCCCACGAAGATCCAATTTGGTAAAGATGGAAGCACCCTGGAGACGGTCAAATAATTCGGGAATGAGAGGGAGTGGATAACAATTCTTGATTGTTATTTGATTAAGAGCTCGATAGTCAATGCAAGGACGAAGGCCTACATCTTTTTTTCCACAAAGAAAAAACCTGCTCCTACTGGAGAAGAAGAAGGGCGGATAAAACCTCGGGCCAAATTATCCTTGATATATTCCTCAAGTGAAACATTTTCTTGATGAGAAAGTGGGTATGTTTTACCCTTAGGTAGAGGAGCTCCTGGTAATAGGTCAATGGGACAATCAAAAGTCTGGTGTGGAGGTAATACTTCAACATCCTTTTTAGAGAAGACATCACAGAAAGAATGATAATGTCCAGGCAAAGAATCAGGAATGTCCAAAGCTGCCACAACTTTACTAGAAATTTTGGGAGTACTTTGAAGACACTGTTTGAAACAAGAAGATCCCCAAGCAACAAGTTCTCCTTTAGACCATGAAAAAACTGGATCGTGTAATTGAAGCCAAGGGAGTCCCAAAATGAGAGGAAACTGTGGGGAAGAGATTATGTCAAAACAAATGGATTCGGAATGAAGTACTCCTACAGACATAAGAAGTGGTATCGTAGAGTATTGAATGAAACCAGAACCTAAGGGTTGACCACTGACAGTAGTGACCTTAACTACTTGACTCTTGGAAAGCAAAGGAATATGAAAAGCATTGACAAAGTCCGAATCCATAAACATTCCTGCAGCTCCAGAATCGATGAGTGCTTGAGCCTGAAACTTGGTGTTGCCAAAACGGATAGTGACTGGAACAAACAGCTTGGGATTGAGGGTAGAAAAAGATCTTTGGCTTAACTCAGTCCCTCTTTCTGTAGTTAAGCCCTGGCTTTTACTGGACGAGTTGGACAATCTTTTAACATATGCCCCTTAATACCACAGTAAAGACATAGTCCCAAATTACGCCTTCTGAGATGTTCAGCTTCGGATAATTTAATTGCACCAACCTCCATGGGTTCACTTGACTCAGAGATAGAAGTATTTGGATGAAGCAGGTTTGGTGAACGAGGCATTGGACGGAAAGAAGATCTGATAAAGGATCTTCTGTTACGGTCACGTTCATGGAGACGCTCAGAGTAACGAGCATCTAGCTTGATACATAAGTTGATAAGTTCTTCTAGAGAATCAGGAAGATCCTTATAAACCAATTCATCTTTCAAACGATCACAAAGACCTTTACGAAATGCTGCACGCAAGGCCCCATGATTCCACATAGTTTCAGCAGCTAAAGTCCGGAATTCTATAGCGTATTGTGCTACAGAAAGAGACCCCTGTCTTAGATCTAAAAGTTCTGCTTCAGCAGCTGCTGATCTACCAGGTTTATCAAACACAGAAGAAAATATGGATACAAAAGTGTCAATATCATGGAGCAAAGGATCATCCTTCTCCAGCAGTGGAGAAACCCAAGCCAAAGCTTTACCCTTCATAAGAGAAATTAAAAAGGTGATCTTGGAGGAAGAGGAAACAAACATCTGAGGATTATTTCTGAAGTGAAGGTGGCACTGATTTAGAAATCCTCGACAGTCTTCAGGATTGCCGTCATATTTATCCGGTAGTGGAATTCTAGGAATAAACTGTTCTGCAGGTTGTGGCGGATTAAATGCAGGGTTAGAACTGGCCGCAGGAACTACAGGTGTTGCAGAAACTTGAGAAGGAGAGAGATTATTTAAAAGAGCAGTAATTTGATCCAATTTAGAATCCAGGGATTGTAGGTGTGCAGAGTGGGTTCCAAGAAGCTGTCCCTGTAGAGCCACAGCTCTGGATAACTCACCAGGGTCCATTTTATGGCCTGTTTGTAATGTCAGGATAGGTTAAGTCCAGAGTTAGACCCAAATGCTAAAATGAAGTTAGAATAACACTCTAGCACTGTGAGTATATTCCAGGACCTGACCCTGCAACAGCTGCAATAGTATACTCACAGAAATTAACTGGAAGATGGCACAGCAGGGTCAGGAGAAGAACTTCAGGTAGTTAGGGTAAACCAAAAGAGTAATCCATCAAGCAATAACCGGTAATAAGGAATCAGGCAGGCAGGGGTTAACCAGAAGGATTTGTCAAACAAGCAAAGTCCAGCAATGAGTAATCAGACAGTTTGGGGTTAAACAGTAGAATGGTCTAGCAAGCAAAGTTCCAGCAGCGTGAAATCAGGCAGTTTGGGGTTAAACAGTAGAATGGTCAAACAAGCAAAGTTCCAGCAGCGTGTAATCAGGCAGATTGGGGTTAAACAGTAGAATGGTCAGACAAGCAAAGTCCAGCAACGTGTAATCAGGCAGTTTGGGGTTAAACAGTAGAATGGTCAAACAAGCAAAGTCCAGCAACGTGTAATCAGGCAGTTTGGGGTTAAACAGTAGAATGGTCAAACAAGCAAAGTTCCAGCAGCGTGTAATCAGGCAGTATGGGGTTAAACAGTAGAATGGTCAAACAAGCAAAGTCCAGCAACGTGTAATCAGGCAGTTTGGGGTTAAACAGTAGAATGGTCAAACAAGCAAAGTTCCAGCAGCGTGTAATCAGACAGTATGGGGTTAAACAGTAGAATGGTCAAACAAGCAAAGTACAGCAACGTATAATCCAGGCAGTATGAGGTTAAACAGAGAAATGTCCAAACAAGCAATAGTCCAGATAACAGGAATCAGGCAGGAAGGGTTAAGCGGGTTAGGAGTTAAACAAGCCAGCAATTCTTGATTCAAACAAATAATCCAAAAGTTACTTACAAGCCAGGAATAGAACAAACAGGCCCCGAGGTGAGAAGACGCCGGAATAAGAAGGACCAATGATGTCAGCAGAAGGGGCCGAGGGGAACAGGGTTGCATAGCAACCAAGAAAGCGCTACTGCGCTGTCAAAGAGAAAAGGAAGCGATCAGCAGCTGAGCTGAGCGATCGCGACAGTTCCTTAGTCTTCATGGCAGTGTTTGGTTAGTGGTGCCTCTTGCTTAGTTGTTGCAGCCTCTGGGGCCTTTCAAAAAAGCTGTATATATGTAATGACAGATCATGTGACACTTAGATTGCACACAGGTGGACATCATTTCACTAATTATGTGATTTCTGAAGGTAATTGGTTGCACCAGAGCTTTTTATGGGCTTCATAACAAAGAGGGTTAATACATATGCACATGCCAATTTTCTGTTTTCTATTTCTATAAAATAGTTTTATCTATATATTTTTCTCACTTCACCTCACCAACTTAGACTATTGTGTTCTGAACCATCACATAAAATTCAGATTAATAAAACATTGAACTTAAGGCTGTAATGTAACAAAATAGGTAAAAAATCAATACAAGGCGTTGTATTTACCCTATTAACCCCTAAACCGTAAACCCCCCACATCGCAATAAACCTAATTAACATATTAACCCCTTAAACCGCCAAAACCCCCAACGCAAATAACTAATTAAATTACTAAGCCCCCTAACCTAACACCCCCTAAATTAACACAAATTACCTAAACTAAAAAATACTAAAGTTACAAAAAATAAAAAAAAAATAAGATTACAAAAATAAAAAAGGCTAACATTACAGAACATAAAAAAAAAAATTAGCAAAGTTTACAAAATTAAACCTAATCCCTATGAAAATATAAAAGCCCACCCAAAATAAAAACACCCCCTAATCTAAGAACAAACTACCAGTAGCCCTTAAAAGGGCTTTTTGCAGGGCATTTGCCCCAAGATAAACAGCTCTTTTACATTCAAAATACACAAAGTCCCCATAACAGTAAAACCCACCAAAATAAAAAACTAAAAAACCTAAACTACCCATCAAAAACAACCCTCATATAATAAAAAGATGGCAAGACTCCCTTCCCTATCAGCTCCAACAAACCAACTAGTACAACAGTACAGAGTACTAGTAAGTAGACTGTAAAAGTATTACAGTGATAACCTCCAAACCAATATTACAATAATGAATATTACCCCTCCTTGCTTAAAAAGTCAAAAAGGATTTCAGCAGCAAATGTTGCTTTAACCCATTATGTGCTGTGATGATTAACTATGCACTGCAGGCAGCAGGTGTAACAAGTGAGATATTATTATGATAAAAGGAGCATTAGCAGTTTGAAACAAATAAAATTAGCTACTCATTTATCAGCAAATGTTAGATTTAGTTCATGTTTCAGGAGTCTGTGTTTACTGCAGAACTGGGAGACAGCTCTCCAGGCACAGGAAGAGCAGATGTGATTGAGTTTTACTAAAACTCTTCCTTAATTCATATTAAATCTTTCAGCTAAACTCTCCCTGAAATGTCCCTGCTCCAGTTTCACATAATCTAGGAGAGAGGTGCCCTTATTTTATTTAATATGTGCTAAACTGAGCTAATTTTAATTGCATGTATCAACTTTGCTAATTAAACAGATAGCAGCAAATTAAAAGTGACAAGGGAATGGTTTTAATTCAACATTTTACTTTTTAACAAATTATTATACAAAAAAACAGGAAAAGTTCCTGTGATCTGAGGGGCTTACACATTCTGAAACTCACAATGGGAGATCCCTGTTGTGTAAGTTTTATGTGCAACAACCTAAAGCAATTTAAGTGTGAGTGGTCCCAAAAAGATGAATGTGAGTGCACCCATACAGGAAAATGTGTATGTGAGTGCAGCCATAAACAACTTTCCAATTTACTTTTATCACCAATTTTGCTTTGTTCTCTTGGTATTCTTAGTTGAAAGCTAAACCTAGGAAGGCTCATATGATAATTTCTAAGACCTTGAAGGCCGCCTCTTATTACATGCTTTTTTATTTGCTTTTCACAACAGGGAAGAGCTAGTTCATGTCACCCATATAGATAACATTGTGATCATGCCCGTAGCTTGTGGCAGACACTGCACTAATGGGCTAAAATGAAAGTCAATAGATAATAAATAAAATGTCATGTGATCGGGGGCTGTCAGAAGATGCTTAGATACAAGTTAATCACAGAGGTAAAAAGTGTATTAATATAACAGTGTTGGTTATGCAAAACTGGGGAATGGGTAATAAAGGGATTATCTATCTTTTTAAACAACAAAAATTCTGGTGTTGACTGTCCCTTTTAAGTTAAACCAGCATCTGCATTCTGCTACTGAGAAAAGAAAGGCCAGATCTCAATCAAAGACTGATGCCTAGTGCAGTTTGCACTATTAGGCTATGTAGCTGGATGATTCCTACTAGTACCATAACTGGGTTAATAAATAGTTGAATAACCACACATATATAATAAACCTTATTTCTTTCATGTAATTAGCAAGAGTCCATGAGCTAGTGACGTATGGGATATACATTCCTACCAGGAGGGGCAAAGTTTCCCAAACCTCAAAATGCCTATAAATACACCCCTCACCACACCCACAAATCAGTTTTACAAACTTTGCCTCCCATGGAGGTGGTGAAGTAAGTTTGTGCTAGATTCTACGTTGATATGCGCTTCGCAGCAGTTTGGAGCCCGGTTTTCCTCTCAGCGTGCAGTGAATGTCAGAGGGATGTGAAGAGAGTATTGCCTATTTGAATTCAATGGTCTCCTTCTACGGGATCTTTTTCATAGGTTCTCTGTTATCGGTCGTAGAGATTCATCTCTTACCTCCCTTTTCAGATCGACGATATACTCTTATATACCATTACCTCTACTGATTCTCGTTTCAGTACTGGTTTGGCTTTCTACTACATGTAGATGAGTGTCCTGGGGTAAGTATATCTTATTTTTTGTGACACTCTCAGCTATGGTTGGGCACTTTTATGTTAAAGTTCTAAATATATGTGTTTAAACATTTATTTGCCTTGATTCAGGATGATCAATATTCCTTATTTCAGACAGACAGTTTCATTATTTGGGATAATGCATATGAATAATCAATTTTTTTCTTACCTTTAAATTGACTTTTTTCTCTGTGGGCTGTTAGGCTTGCAGGGGCTGAAAATGCTTCATTTTATTGCGTCATTCTTGGCGCGGACTTTCTTTGTCATTTCCGGCGTCATACTTGTCGCCGGAAGTTGTTCATGATTGCGTCATTTTTTTGACGTTTTGCGCCAAAAATGTCGGCGTCACCGGATGTGGTGTCATTTTGGCGCCAATAATGTGGGCATCTTTTTTGGCGCTAAAAAAAGTGGGCGTCATTTTTGTCTCCACCTTTTTTTCTCATTATTTAAGTCTCATTTTTCTTTTGCTTCTGGTTACTAGAGGCTTGTTCATTGGCATTTTTTCCCATTCCTGAAACTGTCATTTAAGGAATTTGATAGATTTTGCTTTATATGTTGTTTTTTTCTCTTACATATTGCAAGTTTTCTCAGATTGACCCTGGATCAGAAGCTACTTCTGGAAAAACGCTGCCTGATGCTGGTACTACCAAAGTTAAGTGCATTTGTTGTAAACTTGTGGTATCTGTTCCTCCGGCTGTAGTTTTTGATGAATGTCATGATAAACTTGTTAATGCAGATTCAATTTCCATTAGTAATATTCCATTACCTGTTGCTGTTCCATCAACATCTAATACTCAGGATGTTCCTGTTAATATAAGAGATTTTGTTTCTAAATCTATTAGGAAGGCTATGTCTGTTATTCCTCCTTCCAGTAAACGTAAAAGGTCTTTTAAAACTTCTCATTTCTCAGATGAATTTTTAAATGAACATCATCATTCTGATTTGTCTGTTTCTGATGAGGATTTTTCTGGTTCAGAGGATTCTGTCTCAGATATTGACACTGATAAATCTTCATATTTATTTAAAATGGAATTTATTCGTTCTTTACTTAAAGAAGTTTTAATCGCTTTAGAAATTGAGGATTCTAGTCCTCTTGATACTAAATCTAATAAGCGTTTAAATTCGGTTTTTAAACCTCCTGTAGTTATTCCGGAAGTTTTTCCTGTCCCTGATGCTATTTCTGAAGTAATTTCTAGGGAATGGAATAATCTGGGTAATTCTTTTACTCCTTCTAAAAGATTTAAGAAATTATATCCTGTGCCATCTGACAGATTAGAGTTTTGGGATAAAATCCCTAAGTTGATGGGGCTATCTCTACTCTTGCTAAGCGTACTACTACAGGGAGCGCAGAATTATTAGGCAAATGAGTATTTTGACCACATCATCCTCTTTATGCATGTTGTCTTACTCCAAGCTGTATAGGCTCGAAAGCCTACTACCAATTAAGCATATTAGGTGATGTGCATCTCTGTAATGAGAAGGGGTGTGGTCTAATGACATCAACACCCTATATCAGGTGTGCATAATTATTAGGCAACTTCCTTTCCTTTGGCAAAATGGGTCAAAAGAAGGACTTGACAGGCTCAGAAAAGTCAAAAATAGTGAGATATCTTGCAGAGGGATGCAGCACTCTTAAAATTGCAAAGCTTCTGAAGCGTGATCATCGAACAATCAAGCGTTTCATTCAAAATAGTCAACAGGGTCGCAAGAAGCGTGTGGAAAAACCAAGGCACAAAATAACTGCCCATGAACTGAGAAAAGTCAAGCGTGCAGCTGTCAAGATGCCACTTGCCACCAGTTTGGCCATATTTCAGAGCTGCAACATCACTGGAGTGCCCAAAAGCACAAGGTGTGCAATACTCAGAGACATGGCCAAGGTAAGAAACTTAAAGAAGTTTTAATCGCTTTAGAAATTGAGGATTCTAGTCCTCTTGATACTAAATCTAATAAGCGTTTAAATTCGGTTTTTAAACCTCCTGTAGTTATTCCGGAAGTTTTTCCTGTCCCTGATGCTATTTCTGAAGTAATTTCTAGGGAATGGAATAATCTGGGTAATTCTTTTACTCCTTCTAAAAGATTTAAGAAATTATATCCTGTGCCATCTGACAGATTAGAGTTTTGGGATAAAATCCCTAAGTTGATGGGGCTATCTCTACTCTTGCTAAGCGTACTACTACAGGGAGCGCAGAATTATTAGGCAAATGAGTATTTTGACCACATCATCCTCTTTATGCATGTTGTCTTACTCCAAGCTGTATAGGCTCGAAAGCCTACTACCAATTAAGCATATTAGGTGATGTGCATCTCTGTAATGAGAAGGGGTGTGGTCTAATGACATCAACACCCTATATCAGGTGTGCATAATTATTAGGCAACTTCCTTTCCTTTGGCAAAATGGGTCAAAAGAAGGACTTGACAGGCTCAGAAAAGTCAAAAATAGTGAGATATCTTGCAGAGGGATGCAGCACTCTTAAAATTGCAAAGCTTCTGAAGCGTGATCATCGAACAATCAAGCGTTTCATTCAAAATAGTCAACAGGGTCGCAAGAAGCGTGTGGAAAAACCAAGGCGCAAAATAACTGCCCATGAACTGAGAAAAGTCAAGCGTGCAGCTGCCAAGATGCCACTTGCCACCAGTTTGGCCATATTTCAGAGCTGCAACATCACTGGAGTGCCCAACAGCACAAGGTGTGCAATACTCAGAGACATGGCCAAGGTAAGAAAGGCTGAAAGACGACCACCACTGAACAAGACACACAAGCTGAAACGTCAAGACTGGGCCAAGAAATATCTCAAGACTGATTTTTCTAAGGTTTTATGGACTGATGAAATGAGAGTGAGTCTTGATGGGCCAGATGGATGGGCCCGTGGCTGGATAAAGGGCAGAGAGCTCCAGTCTGACTCAGACGCCAGCAAGGTTTGAGGTGGAGTACTGGTTTGGGCTGTTATCATCAAAGATGAGCTTGTGGGGCCTTTTCGGGTTGAGGATGGAGTCAAGCTCAACTCCCAGTCCTACTGCCAGTTTCTGGAAGACACCTTCTTCAAGCAGTGGTACAGGAAGAAGTCTGCATCCTTCAAGAAAAACATGATTTTCATGCAGGACAATGCTCCATCACACGCGTCCAAGTACTCCACAGCGTGGCTGGCAAGAAAGGGTATAAAAGAAGAAAATCTAATGACATGGCCTCCTTGTTCACCTGATCTGAACCCCATTGAGAACCTGTGGTCCATCATCAAATGTGAGATTTACAAGGAGGGAAAACAGTACACCTCTCTGAACAGTGTCTGGGAGGCTGTGGTTGCTACTGCACGCAATGTTGATGGTGAACAGATCAAAACACTTACAGAATCCATGGATGGCAGGCTTTTGAGTGTCCTTGCAAAGAAAGGTGGCTATATTGGTCACTGATTTGTTTTTGTTTTGTTTTTGAATGTCAGAAATGTATATTTGTGAATGTTGAGATGTTATATTGGTTTCACTGGTAAAAATAAATAATTGAAATGGGTATATATTTGTTTTTTGTTAAGTTGCCTAATAATTATGCACAGTAATATTCATCTGCACACACAGATATCCCCCTAAAATAGCTATAACTAAAAACAAACTAAAAACTACTTCCAAAACTATTCAGCTTTGATATTAATGAGTTTTTTGGGTTCATTGAGAACATGGTTGTTGTTCAATAATAAAATAAATCGTCAAAAATACAACTTGCCTAATAATTCTGCACTCCCTGTATTCCTACGGCAGATAGTACTTCCTTTAAGGATCCTTTAGATAGGAAGATTGATTCCTTTCTAAGGAAAGCTTATTTATGTTCAGGTAATCTTCTTAGGCCTGCTATTTCTTTGGCTGATGTTGCTGCAGCTTCCACTTTTTTGTTGGAGGCTTTGGCGCAACTAGTGTCAGATCATAATTCTCATAGCATTGTTAAACTTCTTCAACATGCTAATAACTTTATTTGTGATGCCATTTTTGATATCATCAGAGTTGATGTCAGGTATATGTCTTTAGCTATTCTAGCTAGAAGAGCTTTATGGCTTAAAACTTGGAATGCTGATATGTCTTCTAAGTTAAATTTGCTTTCCCTTTCTTTTCAAGGTAATAAATTGTTTGGTTCTCAGTTGGATTCTATTATTTCAACTGTTACTGGGGGGAAAGGAACTTTTTTACCTCAGGATAAAAAATCTAAGGGTAAATATAGGGCTGCTAATCGTTTTCGTTCCTTTCGTCAGAATAAGGAACAGAAGCCTGATCCTTCCCCTAATGGAACGGTTTCTGTTTGGAAACCATCTCCAGTCTGGAATAAATCCAAGCCTTTTAGAAAGCCAAAGCCAGCTCCCAAGTCCACATGAAGGTGCGGCCCTCATTCCAGCGCAGCTGGTAGGGGGCAGATTGCGATTTTTCAAAGAAATTTGGATCAAATCGATTCACAGTCTTTGGATTCAGAACATTGTTTCACAAGGGTACAGAATAGGTTTCAGGGTAAGGCCACCTGCAAGAAGATTTTTTCTTTCTCGCATTCCAATAAATCCAGTGAAGGCTCAGGCATTTCTGAAATGTGTTTCAGATCTAGAGTTGGCTGGAGTAATTGTGCCAGTTCCAGTTCTGGAACAGGGGCTGGGGTTTTACTCAAATCTCTTCATTGTACCAAAGAAGGAGAATTCCTTCAGACCAGTTCTGGATTTAAAAATATTGAATCGTTATGTAAGGATACCAACATTCAAAATGGTAACTATAAGGACTATTCTGCCTTTTGTTCAGCAAGGGCATTATATGTCCACAATAGATTTGCAGGATGCATATCTGCATATTCCGATTCATCCAGATCACTTTCAGTTTCTGAGATTCTATTTTCTAGACAAGCATTACCAATTTGTGGCTCTGCCGTTCGGCCTAGCAATGGCTCCAAGGATTTTTTCAAAAGTTCTCGGTGCCCTTCTATCTGTAATCAGAGAACAGGGTATTGTGGTATTTCCTTATTTGGACGATATCTTGGTACTTGCTCAGTCTTCACATTTAGCAGAATTTCATACGAATCGACTTGTGCGTTTCTTCAAGAACATGGTTGGAGGATCAATTTACCAAAGAGTTCATTGATTCCTCAGACAAGGGTAACCTTTTTGGGTTTCCAAATAGATTTAGTGTCCATGACTTTGTCTCTGACGGACAAGAGATGTCTGAAATTGATTTCAGCCTGTCGAAACCTTCGGTTTCAATCATTCCCTTCGGTAGCCTTATGCATGGAAATTCTAGGTCTTATGACTGCTGCATCGGACGCGATCCCCTTTGCTCGTTTTCACATGCGACCTCTTCAGCTCTGTATGCTGAACCAGTGGTGCAGGGATTAAACAAAGATATCACAGTTAATATCTTTAAATCCGATTGTAAGACACTCTTTGACGTGGTGGACAGATCACCATCGTTTAATTCAAGGGGCTTCTTTTGTTCTTCCAACCTGGACTGTGATCTCAACAGATGCGAGTCTGACAGGTTGGGGAGCGGTATGGGGGTCTCTGACAGCGCAGGGGGTTTGGGAATCTCAGGAGGCGAGATTACCAATCAACATTTTGGAACTCCGTGCGGTTTTCAGAGCTCTTCAGTCGTGGCCTCTTCTGAAGAGAGAATCGTTCATTTGTTTTCAGACGGACAATGTCACAACCGTGGCATATATCAATCATCAAGGGTGGACTCACAGTCCTCTGGCGATGAAAGAAGTATCTCGAATACTTGTATGGGCAGAATCCAGCTCCTGTCTAATTTCTGCGGTTCACATCCCAGGTATAGACAATTGGGAAGCGGATTATCTCAGTCACCAGACGTTGCATCCGGGCGAATGGTCTCTTCACCCAGAGGTATTTCTTCAGATTGTTCCAGAAAATAGATCTGATGGCTTCTCATCTAAACAAGAAACTTCCCAGGTATCTGTCCAGATCCAGGGATCCTCAGGCGGAGGCAGTGGATGCATTGTCGCTTCCTTGGAAGTATCATCCTGCCTATATCTTTCCGCCTCTAGTTCTTCTTCCAAGAGTGATTTCCAAGATTCTAAAGGAGCGTTTGTTTGTACTGATGGTGGCTCCAGCATGGCCTCACAGGTTTTGGTATGCGGATCTTGTTCGGATGGCCAGTTGCCAACCTTGGACTCTTCCGTTAAGACCAGACCTTCTATCTCAAGGCCCATTTTTCCATCAGGATCTCAAATCATTAAATTTTAAGGTATGGAGATTGAACGCTTGATTCTTAGTCATAGATGTTTCTCTGACTCCGTAATTAATACGATGTTACAGGCTCGTAAATCTGTGTCTAGGAAGATATATTATCGAGTCTGGAAGACTTACATTTCTTGGTGTTCTTCTCATCATTTTTCTTGGCATTCTTTTAGAATTCCTAGAATTTTACAGTTTCTTCAGGATGGTCTGGATAAAGGTTTATCTGCCAGTTCCTTGAAAGGACAAATTTCTGCTCTTTCTGTGCTGTTTCACAGAAAGATTGCTAATCTTCCTGATATTCATTGTTTTGTACAGGCTTTGGTTTGTATCAAACCTGTCATTAAGTCAATTTCTCCTCCTTGGAGTTTGAATTTGGTTTTGGGAGCTCTACAAAATCCTCCCTTTGAACCTATGCATTCTCTAGATATTAAATTACTTTCTTGGAAAGTTTTGTTTCTTTTGGCCATCTCTTCTGCTAGAAGAGTTTCTGAGTTATCTGCTCTTTCTTGTGAATCTCCTTTTCTGATTTTTCATCAGGATAAGGCGGTGTTGCGGACTTCATTTCAATTTTTACCTAAGGTTGTGAATTCTAACAACATTAGTAGAGAGATTGTGGTTCCTTCATTGTGTCCTAATCCTAAGAATTCTAAGGAAAGATCATTACATTCTTTGGATGTAGTAAGAGCTTTGAAATATTATGTTGAAGCTACTAAAGATTTCCAAAAGACTTCTAGTCTATTTGTTATCTTTTCTGGTTCTAGGAAAGGTCAGAAGGCCTCTGCCATTTCTTTGGCGTCTTGGTTAAAGTCTTTGATTCATCATGCTTATGTTGAGTCGGGTAGAACTCCGCCTCAAAGGATTACGGCTCATTCGACTAGGTCAGTTTCTACTTCCTGGGCATTTAGGAATGAATCTTCGGTTGATCAGATTTGCAAAGCAGCAACTTGGTCTTCTTTGCATACTTTTACTAAATTCTACCATTTTGATGTGTTTTCTTCTTCTGAAGCAGTTTTTGGTAGAAAAGTACTTCAGGCAGCTGTTTCAGTTTGATTCTTCTGCTTATCATTTCAGTTTTTTTCATTATAAGATTTAAACTTGTTTGGGGTGTGGAATTGGCTGTCTTTATTTTATCCCTCCCTCTCAAGTGACTCTTGCGTGGAAGTTCCACATCTTGGGTATTTATTATCCCATACGTCACTAGCTCATGGACTCTTGCTAATTACATGAAAGAAAACATAATTTATGTAAGAACTTACCTGATAAATTCATTTCTTTCATATTAGCAAGAGTCCATGAGACCCACCCTTTTTTTGTGGTGATTATGATTTTTTTTGTATAAAGCACAACTATTCCAATTCCTTATTTTTTATGCTTTCGCACTTTTTTTCTTATCACCCCACTTCTTGGCTATTCGTTAAACTGATTTGTGGGTGTGGTGAGGGGTGTATTTATAGGCATTTTGAGGTTTGGGAAACTTTGCCCCTCCTGGTAGGAATGTATATCCCATACGTCACTAGCTCATGGACTCTTGCTAATATGAAATAAATTAATTTATCAGGTAAGTTCTTACATAAATTATGTTTTCTGTGGTAAAATTGAATTGCTCAGTGATGTCTCTGCAAGACTTGCCCCTGTCACAATCTTTTTGTACAACATTAGATATTTGATTTTGCACAGTTTGGCAGGTGTGCACACATTGCTCTGGCCTTTCTTTTCTCAGTAGCAGATGGGTTAACTTAAGGTTTGCAGTTTGCACAGTGAAGTGCAAGATCCTTTATTTAGTGAGTAATATAATGCAGGAGGTCAATATATTGGGGCTGGTATTGGAGCTGAATTTGAGATATATTAATTCCTTTACTTTATGGTTTTATCTGCTGGTATTGGAACTGTATTTGAGATATATTATTATTATTATTATTCTTTATTTATAAAGCGCCGAAAGATTCCGCAGCGCTGCCCATGGGTACCAGCATAACAGTACAATGGAGAAACAATACGATAAAAGACAATCGGCTAGATTACAAGTTTTGTCGGTAATGGTGTGTGGTGCTAATGATCATTTTTCCCTCACCACTCACCTACAGACAATGCTGGTCTTACGGGTTTTTACAAACCTGGCATTAGCTGCAGAAAAGTGAGCGGAGAGCAAAATTTTGCTCCACATCTCACCTCAATACCAGCTCTGCTTACGGTAGAGGTGAGCTGGGAAAATGTGCTCGTGCACAATTTCCCCATAGAAATCAATGGGGGAGAGCCAGCTGAAAAAAAACCTAACACCTGCAAAAAAGCAGCGTAATGCTCCTAACACAGCCCCATTGATTCCTATGGGGAAACACATTTTATGTCTACATCTAACACCCTAAGATGAACCTCGAGTCTAAACACCACTAATCTTACACTTATTAACCCCTAATCTGCCGCCCCCGACATCGCCGACACCTACATTATATTATTAACCCCTAATCTGCCGATCCGGACACTGCCGCCACTACATTATATTTATTAACCCCTAATCTGCCACCCCCAATGTCGCCGCAACCTACCAATACTTATTAACCCCTAATTTGCCGCCCCAACGTCGCCGCCACTATATTAAAGTTATTAACCCTTAAATCTAAGTCTAACTCTAACCCTAACACCCCCCTATCTTAAATATAATTTAAATAAATCGAAATAAAATTACTACAATTAACTAAACTACTTACCTATAAAATAAACCCTAAGCTAGCTACAATATAACTAATAGTTACATTGTATCTAGCTTAGGGTTTATTTTTATTTTACAGGCAACTTTGTATTTATTTTAACTAGGTAGAATAGTTATTAAATAGTTATAAACTATTTAATAACTACCTAGTTAAAATAAAGACACATTTACCTGTAAAATAAAACATAACCTAAGTTACAATTACATCTAACACTACACTACAATTAAATTAATTTCCTAAATTAACTACAATTAAATACAATTAAATACAATTATCTAAAGTACGAACCCCCCCCCCCCCACTAAATTACAGAAAATAATAAAATAAGGGCCTTTTGCGGGGCATTGCCCCAAAGTAATCAGCTCTTTTACCTGTAAAAAAAGTACAATACCCCCCCAACATTAAAAACCACCACTCACACACCCAACCCTACTGTAAAACCCACCCAATCCCTCCTTAATAAAACCTAACACTAACCCCTTGAAGATCACCCTACCTTGAGAAGTCTTCACCCAACCAGGCAGAAGTCCTCAACGAAGCCGGGCGAAGTGGTCCTCCAGATGGGCAGAAGTCTTTATCCAAGCCGGCCAAAAGAGGTCCTCCAGATGGGCAGAAGTCTTCATCCAGACGGCATCTTCTATCTTCATCCATCCGGCGTGGAGCGGGTCCATCTTCAAGACATCCGACGCAGAGCATCCTCTTCGTTCTTCATCCGACGACTGAATGAAGGTTCCTTTAAATGACGTCATCCAAGATGGTGTCCCTTCAATTCCGATTGGTTGATAGAATTCTATCAGCCAATCGGAATTAAGGTAGAAAAAATCCTATTGGCTGATGCAATAGGATTGAAGATGGACCCGCTCTGCGCCGGATGGATGAAGATAGAAGATGCCGTCTGGATGAAGACTTCTGCCTGTCTTGAGGACCTCTTCTGGCCGGCTTGGATGAAGACTTTTGCCCGTCTGGAGGACCACTTTGCCCGGCTTCGTTGAGGACTTCTGCCCGGTTGGGTGAAGACTTCTCAAGGTAGGGAGATCTTCAAGGGGTTAGTGTTAGGTTTTATTAAGGGGGGATTGGGTGGGTTTTAGAGTAGGGTTGGGTGTGTGGGTTGTGGGTTTTAATGTTGGGGGGGTATTGTACTTTTTTTTACAGGTAAAAGTGCTGATTACTTTGGGGCAATGCCCAGCAAAAGGCCCTTTTAAGGGCTATTTGTAATTTAGTATAGGGTAGGGCTTTTTATTATTTTGGGCGGCTTTTTTATTTTATTAGGGGGATTAGATTAGGTGTAATTAGTTTTAAAAACGTGTAATTATTTTATTATTTTCTGTAATTTAGTGGGGGGGGGGGGTTCGTACTTTAGATAATTGTATTTAATTGTATTTAATTGTAGTTAATTTAGGGAATTAATTTAATTATAGTGTAGTGTTAGGTGTAATTGTAAATTAGGTTAGGTTTTATTTTACAGGTAGATTTGTCTTTATTTTAACTAGGTAGCCAATAAATAGTTAATAACTATTTAATAACTATTCTACCTTGTTCAAATAAATACAAAGTTGCCTGTAAAATAAAAATAAATCTTAAGATAGCTACAATGTAACTATTAGTTATATTGTAGCTAGCTTAGGGTTTATTTTATAGGTAAGTTTTTAGTTTTAAATAGGAATAATTTAGTTAATAATAGTTATTTTATTTAGATTTTTTAAAATTATATTTAAGTTAGGGGGGTTAGGGCTAGACTTAGATTTAGGGGTTAATAACTTTAATATAGTGGCGGCAATGTTGGGGGCGGCAGATTAGGGGTTAATAAATGTAGGTAGGTGTCTGCGATGTTAGGGATGGCAGATTAGGGGTTAATAATATTTAACTAGTGTTTGCGATGCGGGAGTGCAGCGGTTTAGGGGTTAATATATTAACGCTGCTTTTTAAGGCTAACGCAAGACTCGTAATCTAGCCGAATATTTTTACAGACAAATACAGGGGGAATTGAGGGCCCTTTTCCCGTGGGAACTTACAATCTAGATGGTGCATTACTTTTACTACATGCTTTTATCTGCTTGTATTGGGTTAGGCACATTTTAAACTTTACATATAGACTAAAAGTTAGGCAAGAGCAGTTTGTGTGTGCTCCATTGAGCAGGGCTGCATGCAATGTCTTTTTCAGCTTCTTACATGTATAATAGGAAACTAGGAGTGGATTTGTGGCACCTCTTAGTATGGTAACTTATTTTTCTTTTTACAACACAGTAGTGAGTAGAGAAGAGCTTGTGTATCATTCTAATTGCTTAGTAACTGGCATTGTGCCACAGAATTGTGTGAATGGGTATGTGAGCAGAGTGTGCCTGTAGTGGGTGTGTCAGTGAGCAGAGTATGTGGGCTTTATTCTCCAGGTAATCCCCACATTTCAGATGAGCTGGTGCTTTAATGCAGCGTTTCTCAACCACGGTCCTCAAGTACCCCCAACAGGCCAGGTTTTTATTATAGCTCAATCGTGCACAGGTGAAGTAATCAGCTGATCAGTAACCATGGTTACTAACTTGCTCTCACCCATCAGCTGATTATTTCAACTGTGCACTGGTTCAGTTATAATTAAAACCTGCCTGTTGGGGGTACTTGTGTCCCGCGGTATATGTGTTTCTCCAGCGTATCATATCTAGTGCCTCACCAGCCTCTGACCTCACTGCACATCACTACCTAAGAGTAATTGGGAAACCAGATGTGGACTCTGTGCACACATGCCCTTAGAGAGATAAAACTGCAAATCACTGACGAGGCCCACAGAAGGCCAAAACGATTGTCTGGGGTTGTTGTTTCTCTTGTTCAGAGAAGAATTGCCTGGTATTTCAGCGCTGGACTGTCATTGGGTAGGGTCAGACTGATATGCTACAGGATATTTTTTGTCTGTGAAAGGCCATAGTGTGCTAAAAGAACGCGCACCCTGAACGCGCAATAAAAATGAACAGGCATGGAAGTTGTTCTAGCTTTTGTTCTATCTCAGGAGTGCTGTTCTCTCTCTTCTGATATATATATATATAGGAGTAAGTAAAATGTGTCCCCTCAGTGTACTGAGTTGATACAAGTGATACTCTAGAGTAGGCGCTAGTCAAAAAATGAGTAGGATATAGTGGCAGCTATATAGGACAAGTACTGGAAGGGATGTGGAACCCTAGACAGTAAGAGTAAATGTGTATTTAAGGATAGATACAGCGCCTATATATCCATTAAACTTTTAGGGTATGTAAAGGAATATGCATGTAAAAATAAATAAAAATAGAAGAAAAGACAATAAAAATAAAAATTATATATAAAATATATGAACTATAAAACAATGTTCATATAAGTCCTAAGAATGTATATAGTCCGTAGTAGATCTCCAGCTATAGTAGATATGTAGTTATAGATGGTATATAATACCCTTACCAGATATTACCCCAATCGAATGAGGTAAGTATGCCGCACTGGGGGAATATATAGATGGTTGAATTTCCTCCTTGTATCCAGCTGTGGTGCATATATGATTTAGATGGGTCCTTCCACAGGTTAGGATAAGATGCAGGATCCCCAATCTTAGTTAAAAACTTCGTAAAGAAGTTGCATACAGATGTAACTTATTTCAAGTTTGGGTGGTACAGTACAGTACAGGTATCTCTCAAGATGGCGCTAGCGAACTAGCTACAAGGAGGGACAAGATAGTATAAAAACAATGGGCAAAGCATAGATTAAAATAAGTATTAAAAAGGTTAATTCCCTCTTTTTAATACTTATTTTAATCTATGCTTTGCCCATTGCTTTTATACTATCTTGTCCCTCCTTGTAGCTAGTTCGCTAGCGCCATCTTGAGAGATACCTGTACTGTACCACCCAATCTTGAAATAAGTTACATCTGTATGCAACTTCTTTACGAAGTTTTTAACTAAGATTGGGGATCCTGCATCTTATCCTAACCTGTGGAAGGACCCATCTAAATCATATATGCCCTATACATACCTCATATTGTTTGAGGATGTTAAATGTGAGTGCTATGTGAATTGCATTTCTGTGTCTATCTGTAAATAAACTGTATTACACTATATATTCTTTCTTGTCTCCCTGGGTATCCTTACGCTGGAGAAAGTTTATACCAAGACAGAAAAAGCACTCCAAGAGGCCAACCATCAACCAATAGGAAGTGTAAGGGATCTATTCACCACCAGAAACACATCCCTGCATACTCCAGAAGGCTAACGAATACTATAAGAGGCACCACAGCTGGATACAAGGAGGAAATTCAACCATCTATATATTCCCCCAGTGCGGCATACTTACCTCATTCGATTGGGGTAATATCTGGTAAGGGTATTATATACCATCTATAACTACATATCTACTATAGCTGGAGATCTACTACGGACTATATACATTCTTAGGACTTATATGAACATTGTTTTATAGTTCATATATTTTATATATAATTTTTATTTTTATTGTCTTTTCTTCTATTTTTTTATGCATATTCCTTTACATACCCTAAAAGTTTAATGGATATATAGGCGCTGTATCTATCCTTAAATACACACACACACATATATATATTAGAGTTGTACATTTGTTTCGGAACAAAATACTTTTCGTTCTGAAAAAGGGATATTTAAAAGAATGCATTATATATATATATATATATATATATATATATATATATATATATATATATATATATATATATATATATATATATATATATATATATATATATATATATATATATATTAGAGTTGTACATTTGTTTCGGAACAAAATACTTTTCATTCTGAAAAAGGGATATTTAAAAGAATGCACTGGGGAATTTAAAAAAAATAAAGAACTAATGCTGAATTTGGCATTATTCCTTCGTTTTCTGAAAAATGGATAATATACTAACCTACACTCGCTAACCATCAGCTCTTCATGCCAAAGCCCAGCTCGAACTAACTGGAGGCTTAGCACGCTTGACTAACTTTAGTGCAGGCCCTGGGAACTGATAGCGCAAAGCCTCTAGTTAGCGCGGGCCAGGCTCTGGCATGAAGAAGAGTATTTATTGCTCCCTCAAGCTGTAATTTTTAAACATTTACATTTGTTTAACAAAAACGATTGTAAATGTTTAAAGGATATTCAGTATTAGTTTCGTTTAAACTAAACAAATACCCCAAATATTCAGTACAAAAATTTCAGCTGAACCAAAAATGTCTTGGCTGCATGTCTAATATATATATATTGTATGTGGTTCGATATATTTGAATAAAATATTTTACAACATATTTTAACAAAGAAGTAATGTGTGTATTATATACAGTTACAAACAGATATTTTAGCCTACAATTGGGTCTTTTCCAAGGAGAAAATATATATATATCATCTTATAAATAACCACAAAGTTAAATGCGTCAATATGAATTCAACACATATTTATGTGGCCTGTCTATTACTGCCACCCACTGGCCATATTTCATACTACACTTATTGTCTGAGCTGAATTTCTTTACAAAGTTTGCTGTTAAACAATTATCATAACGTTATTTGTTATTATTAAAACATTAATGTAGTAGTGAAGTACATATTGATATTGTGCCAAAATCTACTGTATGTCAAGACTGTTAAAGTTTATTCCAAACCTGGAGAAAGCATTGCAAGAATTAGAGCTCTTAAGAAATTGTGTCTTGTTCATAAGTCTATTGGACTTCACTTTGTTATGACAATTTACCTCTATTCTCTCCTTTTTTGGAGTGGTGTTTAGTATAATAAAACATCTCAGGCTTTACAAACATGTCCTTCATAGGTTTTTACACTGCTGCATTATGGTGTACACCCAGGGTAATTCTTTTGATTGTTATATACCTACCAGTGAGCAGTAGGGTAAACTCAGTTAACAGCACCTGGTGATAACAAAGATAACAAAGTTGTTATTGGGGAAAAAATAGTGTATTACACTTCTTCTAGTACATTTTGTAATGCAGTGTGTATTGGAAATGTATGCTTTTCACCTCCATGTTCCTTTGACTCAATTAAATTTAATTAAGTCTTGTAACACAGTCTTCCTCTATGATTTATTACTTTTAAAGAGATATATTTGTCTGGACTAGTGGAAATTTTCACGTTGCGTACGTCTGTAGTTATAAGGCATTACTTACATACATAAACACTGCTGCACCAACTTTTAGACTCTAACATTTGCCACACAGATAGCTTTTATTGTTTAGTAGATGCTTTGTATCATTGGTGGAAAAAAAAACAAGTAGTGGTTGTTGAACTCTAAGGCCTCTATTTAACAAAGTCTGGCGGACCTGATCCGACAGTGCGGATCAGGTCCGCCACACCTCGCTGAATATGGAGAGCAATACGCAAGAGCTGCTGGTGCAACGCCGCCCCCTGCTGAATCGCGGCCACTCGGCCGCCAGCAGGGAGGTGTCAATCAACGCGATCGTACTCAGAGCAGGCAGACAGGTTATGGAGCAGTGGTCTTCAAGCTCCATCCGGAGCTTGATAGATAGGCCCCAATGGCTTAAAAAAGATTTTTATTTTGACATATTTTGTACATTTTCTGCAAAAGCAAACATATGAAAAACAAAATAATACATTTCTTTCTTTCATGATGGTGAGAGTCCATGAGTCATCACATTTGAGAATATTCCCCTCCTGACCAACAGGAGGAGGTAAAAGACACCTCAACACACCAGAGCTAACACCCTGGATAGCAACACACACAGATGAAGCATGTAAATCAGGTTAAACACTTCCTGATTCAGAGACCATTTCCCTGGGTGAAGAGACTGGCGACTTAGAACTTCTTCCTCCTAATTGTCCACACCTGGAATATGGATTGCAGAAATCCTGCAATGATAGCGTTCTGCCGAACTGATGACGCAGAAAAAAGCTTACTTTGCTAAGGAACTGCAGTCGTGTCCTTTGGTGTGTGTATATATAAAAGTGTAAATCAGACTAAACACTCACAATATGCGAATAACCACCTGCTACACACACCTTAATGTCAGAGTTTAGATTACCAATTAAATGTTAAAAAGCATGAAATCTAATAATATAAGAATTCAATACATTCTTAGATGGGGAAGTTTAATTTCAGAATTTGCATGGTTTTAAATAAGTAATTGGGAACTAAAATGGAAATTTTCACTCAGAATTGATATACTCTAGTTTACTGCCAGGGAGGTTATTTGTTTGCTGTTCAGTCAAGATCTCCATTTCCATGTGTCAGTTATCGAATTCATAGTCCAGGGGCCTCTTTGATGTACAGTCCTTTCTTGTCAATCTTATCTAGAGTGAGGAGTGGCAGACCAGCCTATAAAGTGGTTTGAAACAAATTCCAAATGAAGAACACCCTGGTCACTGCCCTGCCATGCCCTAAGCGCAGACCTTTGTGTGGTTCCAACGTGGTAAACTTTACTAGTCTTAACCACACCAGTGATTTCTGCTATCCTGTACACAGGTTTGCTGTTAAAATGCCCAATGCCTTTTCACAAAGTAACCAGAGATGGTTTTGGCAAGGGAAGGAATATAGCACCAGCATTCAAATACTAACAACATTTTTTTTAGTTCTTTAGGTAAAAAAGGGCAGTGATTTTCATCCTCCTTTTTCTTTCTCTTCAGGAGTTGAAGCTGTAGGAAGCCCTATTGTCTGAGTGTGAGGTCTCAACTTTCTCTGAGAAGAGTTTTTAGCCAAACTATCTTTAGAAGACGGCCAGAGGTTGCTTTGTCTGTAAATTTCATCATGGTGCACATTTTCCATGCTTCCTTATATTCATGTTTTTAGACCCATCAATGTCATTGCTAGAGGTTTCAGCAGTTGCAGCAGTTGCTCTTTTTCATCTGAATCAGTCATCTTTTGCTTGGGAACACACAGCTGCACCTTGTTCTCCATGTTTGAATCCATAGAACTCTGAGCTTTTCTGCCTTTCTGTTTCATTAACATGGCTGACGCTACTGGGAAATTGTGTCTGGACTTCCAGAGCCAGTGGTGGTTCTATTGTGTATAGAGTCTTCACCGCCTTTTTAGCCCCCCCCCCCCAAATATTAAAGGTACATGATACCCAAATTTTTAAACACTTGAAAGTGATGCAGCATAGCTGTAAAAAGCTGACTAGAAAATATCACCTGAACATCTCTATGTAAAAAAGGAAGATATTATACCTCAAAATGTCCTAAGTATTCAAACCCCATTGCAAAGGATTTTAATTAGCAAATCAGTATGTCTGTCCCGGGACAGGCAAGGGAGCGAGCTTCATGCACACTCCTGTAATTTCCCTTTTCAGTTTAAAAAATCGCAAAGTAACAACAATCCCAGAAAAGGAAAATCAACAGAAATAACATCTTTTAGATGAAATTTCCAGAAAACAAAATCTTATTAATATATAATAGGAGGGAAAAGAAGGGGGAGGGAAATATTTGCCGCCTGTCTTTAATAAAATCAAGATTATTTATTCACCATAGGCTATAATAATCTGAATTTTATGGCAAGACAGGAGGCTTCATATTTTGCATTTTTAAAGCACTTACATAAAAATTTCAAAACAAAATGAACAATTTCAAAAATGTCGAAGCTCTGATGACCCTCTTGAAAACCCTGGGGAAGGAGGGTTCTTTAAACCCCATTTTACCTCTGGGGAGGAGGGTCTTTCACCCCTATGTGAAAAGTCTGGGGAAGGGGCTAACAGCCTTCGAGTTGGAGTTATGCCTCTATGTGAGACTGGGAGATATAGGGTCTTCCCAAACCAATTGCGAGGATAAAGATAGCTCAGAAGCCGGACAGATAGCTCAGCATGCTAAGGCACTGTGGCTGAGCTCTGTAGCAACCCAAGGGTTGCAGGTTCGATCCCCGGCGAGGTCCACTCTGCCTTTCATCCTTCACAGGTTGATAAAATGAGTAGCGTCTGAGACCCTTACAGGTTATTAGCCGTGCTCTACAAGTACCCAATACAATACAATACTCTGATATTGAGCTACAGAGTTTAGAGCAAGTCTCATAGGAATTAAGGGATACCTCTAAAAAGGGCTTAAGGATGATTTAATACGTCGGCCATGGCTGATACAAACTTTCAAAGGCAAAAAACTACTTAGAAGAAGGAAGAGGATAGAAAAGAGAAATACACAAGAAAAAGACATTTTCAAAGGAAGAATAAAACTAGGAAAGTAAAGGAAATAAAACCACAATTAGAAACCAGTGTCGTGCTGAGCAGCGGCTCGCATGACCGACCGGAGCTAGTCACTGGTCAGGCATGTGTCCGCATGGATTCTCAGCACAGCACCGAAGGGGATAGACAAAATACATTAAAGAGATAGTATAGCCAAAACCAATCCAATATTCACCTTCGACTAGACTATCCCTCCAAGGGAAAGAATAGGTAAAAGGATTAGAGGACTACTAAGAAAGAAGCTGGTTAGTTCAGAACAGATTAAACAATACTCCTAAGTGAGACGCCTGGGAGAGGGTCGTGAGGCCTTCCAAAGCCGCTTGAGGGTTAAAGTGA
This sequence comes from Bombina bombina, assembly GCF_027579735.1. Lineage (NCBI taxonomy): Eukaryota > Metazoa > Chordata > Amphibia > Anura > Bombinatoridae > Bombina > Bombina bombina. Next base: position 706,713,626 of record NC_069500.1, on the reverse strand, counting down.
CACTGATACTGGGCTGAAAGAGACTGAAGCGCATGGGAGACAGTTCTGGAGTGTGTTGAGAGGGTTTATGATCCACCTCAAAAGAGGGGGAAAGGATTTACTTACGGGGCGCAAGCAAAGGTCAAAAAATGTAAGCAAAAAGTCCTCTTCGGAAGAAGGAAAAGTTTAACAGGCTAAAATTTGAATTTCGAATAGCCTAAACGCAGGCTAAATAAAGTTATATTTAATAGAGCCTTAATACAGGCTTAAAATAGTTACAGAATATAGCCTTAATAGGCTTAATAGATGAATTAATAGAGCCTTATTTCTATTATTATTATTATCAGATATTTGGAAAGCGCCAACAGATACAGCCACGCAAATTAATACAGGCTTAATATAGCTATATTTAAAATAGCCTAAAACAGGCTTAAAATATAGTTATATAGAAAAGCCTAAGAACGATATATATATATATATATATATATATATATATATATATATATATATATATATATATATATATTTGAAAAACCTAATACAGACTATTATATCATAAAGCTTAAAGGGACACTGAACTCCAAAAACAAAGTTCGAAAAATAGATAAAACGTTTAAAAATAAGACCCTTATTAATGTCACATACTTTATAATAACTTACTGTTTGCCTGCAATTGATTCACAAAGTAATCCTGATTTCCAAACCCACTCCGTGGGTACCTGATCACCTGGCCCTATCCTGCATGAGAACCCAGGTACTAATATGGCGGACATTATCTGCGATGCGCATGCGTAAGCTTCTAACACGTCAGAGAATACGTCACCTTGTGTTTCGCTGTATTGAAATTGCAGAGCGGGTGACAGAGCTGCGCTAATAAGATGAGTGTTGTTCGCATATAGAATCTCCCTAGCATTAATGAGCAATTTAGTGTGAGCATAAGAAAGAAATAACTTTTTATAGCTTGGATCAGATTGCGCATGCGCGAGATGCCGACTAAACATTTTAATTTGATTCATAAAAGCTGAATATTATTGGTTGAATATACTTAATATACTGACGATTGTACAGCCCATATTTGTGGGCTGTCTTAGCCTACCTCAGATTTTAAAACTAAATTTTAAATATATTGGTAGTAATGGGTAGTTTCGTTTTTTTAGTGTTAGGTTCTTTTATTTTGGGGGGTGGGGGGGTAATGTTAGGTGAGACTTTGTATATTTTTTGTAAAAGAGCTAATTATCTTGGGGCAATGGCCTGCAAAAAGTCCTTTTAAAGGGACATGAAACCCAAAATTTTTCTTTCATGATTTAGAAAGAGAATACAATTTTAAACAACTTTCTCATTTACTTCTATTATCTAATTTGCTTCATTTTCTATATATTATCTAGATATGCTCAGTAGATGCTGATTGGTGGCTGCACATAGATGTCTCGTGGGTTTTATTTTTTAGATTAGTGTTTGGGCCGCAAAAGAGCTAAATGCCCTTTTAAGGGCAATGCCCATCCAAATGCCCTTTTCAGGGCAATGGGGAGCTTAGGTTTTTTTAGATAGTATTTTATTTGGGGGCTTGGTTGTGTGGGTGGTGGGTTTTACTGTTGTGGGGGGGGTTGTATTTTTTTTTACAGGTAAAAGAGCTGATTACTTTGGGGCAATGCCCTGCAAAAGGCCCTTTTAAGGGCTATTGGTAGTTTAGTTTTTTTTTAATTTTGGGGGGGCTTTTTTATTTTGTTAGGGCTATTAGATTAGGTGTAATTAGTTTAAATATCTTCTAATTTGTTTATTATTTTCTGTAATTTAGTGTTTGTTTGTTTTTGTACTTTAGCTAATTTAATTTAGTTAATTGTATTTAATTTAGTTAATTTATTTAATTATAGTGTAGTGTTAGGTGTTATTGTAACTTAGGTTAGGTTTTATTTTACAGGTACTTTTGTATTTATTTTAGCTAGGTAGTTATTAAATAGTTAATAACTATTTAATAACTATTCTACCTAGTTAAAATAAATACAAACTTGCCTGTAAAATAAAAATAAACCCTAAATAAACCCTAAGCTAGATACAATGTAACTACTTCTAACAAGGCCAGTGGCTGGAAGCACTCAGATTCATTATATGTTGAGAGGTCCCCTCACCCTGTCTGTAGTGTGCAAGGAGTAGACAGTGTGACTTGGAGGGAGAAAGACCTGGCCTCTACCCTTCTTTGCTGCATTAGCCAGTAAATAAACAAAGCTAGAGGCTCAGATCAAGGCAAAGTTCAAGCAGAGTTTGCCCAGCTGCCTCATCCTTCTACAGTCTTGCACAGACTTTCATTAATTAGATAGCCATGCTTGGATCAATAAATGTAGGTGTTTTGTGAAAGGAATGTTCAAGCCTAGAACCATTGAAACTCTGGTTCCTGATTGGTAATCCATGAACTGGACTCTGGAAGTCAGTGCCTGTCTTTTGGCATAACACCTTGTGTGCTTGTCAACCTCTTTTTTTCATCCTCATAGCTTAAGCCAAAATGTGCATTTACCCACATCTTGAATGCATTGCAAGTCAATATGTTGCAGCCCTATATATCGTTTAATGTGCTATCAGGAGTTTTTGATCCTGAAGGCAATGTTATCTGCAACATTGAAACACTGCTACAGCCAAACAAATGTCAGTGGCTTGTCACCCCTGGCAAAAAGAAGACAGCTGACACAACCTGCCTTGTCAAATTGTCACTATAACCTTATGATCGTAATAGTCTCAGAAATGTCACAGGTTAGCTCTGTATGCTATGCAAAATATGTTTGCATGGTTCCTGGATAAATAATATTGAGAAAGAATGAATTCAATGTATTTATGGCCTTCTGGCAAGAACAGGTTTCAGGCGGGGTGTGGAACACCAGGTTCTAAGTAATACAGTCATTTGTCAGCATCACAAACAAACCAAGATATTTGAACTAATGTAATCTGATATGATTGGGCATAATTAAACAGTCAATAACTGTAACTGTACAAATTTATCATGTATTTTTAGAATTTAAACTGTTTTTATTTCATCAGACAGTGAGAGTCCACGAGAAATCACGTGTTTGAACTCCCCTCCCGACCATTAGAAGGAGGCAAAAGATACCCCAAAACTCCAGAGCTTTAAACCCCTCCCACTTCCCATGAACCTCAGCCATTTTCTTTTGTCTCCTTTATGAGGAGTGAGGTGTACCCTGTTCGACACAGGCGTAGACAGGGAGTTATCAGCCAGGCAGTGAAAAGTACATGTCACAGGCCTCCCAGGTGAAATGTGGACTTTTCCACCAATACCTGATGTTCCAAACATCAACGGACCTTCGAGAAACTTCAATTTTTTTTTACTTTGATTTTTTTAATTAATTTTTTTAAATCAGTTTTTTTTTTCTTAGACTTTTTTTATTACATTTTTTCAATTAGATTTTTTTATGGCGGTTAATAAGTACTTGCGGTAGGTTGATGGCGGTATAGGGGGTTAATAGTCAGAACTTGTGGTTGGTTGATGGCGGCATAGGGGGTTAATAGTTGCAACTTGCGGTGGGTTGATGGCAGCATAGGGGGTTAATAGTTAGCTACTTGCGGTGGGTTGATGGCAGCATAGGGGGTTAATAGGTACTTGCGGTTGGTTGATGACAGAATAGGGGCTTAATATTTAGGTACTTGCGGTGGGTTGATGGCAGCATAGGGCATTAATAGTTAGAACTTGCGAAGGGTTGATGGCTGTGCAGGGGTTAATAGATAGTACTTGCGGTGGGTATGTGGCAGTTTAGATATTTATTAGTGTAGTGTTAGTGTGTGATCGTGGGGTACTTTGGTTTAGGGGTATTAAGAGTAGCGATTACACAGACAGCAGTAATATTCCAGGGATCGTTTACTATACATTGCCAATATTGTTGGCGATGCTGGGTGTTGCTTAAGCCTACCTTTCAGCAATGCGGCTATGTTGGGAGCTTGGAATAAACCAACAAGCTTGCTCAACATCGCAATAGATTGCCGCCTAGTAGCACTTTCAAACATCGGACCGGAGTGATCTGCTTCTTGTGGCATCCATAGCCCTCGCCAGCGCAGTAGGCTTAGCATGCTCAGAAGTTATTTCTGAGCTATACACAGTGTATTTTCCTTCACCTGTGCTAAATTTCCTCTTGTCTCCTTCGGGTTCTTGGCTTTAGTGCTAACTGGTAGTGCTAGTGTGCCAAGGGTAAATTATTTTACCATGCTTTTTAGCCTGACTGTTATGAGATAAATATATAGTAACATAGTAGATGAGGTTGAAAAAAAGACAGAAGTCAATTGAGTTCAACCTATACAAATCTTAATACTTAAAAAGAAGCTTCACATGAGCTTAAATTAATCTCATTAAAAAGGTGAAACATTTAACACAAGAAATCATATCCCTGAATTCTGTTTCTAGACAGAAATGTATATAAACCATTTTAAATGTATCTAAGGTATTGGCATTTACTACTTCCAGGAAATTAAATCTCCTTTTCTCCAGCCTTCAATAGTGAACTCTTGTTGCATATAATTTTCTTGGAAGAAACAGGCTTCTGCCATCTCTGTAAATGGGCCTTGAATATATTTATATAAAGTAATCATGTCATCTCTCAAGCGCATTTTTTTTCATTAGAAAACAGACCCAATTTGGCTACCCTCTCCTCATAGCTTAAATTCTTCATTCCCCTTTTTCTAAGTCTGCAATGTCTTTTTTTTTAGATTGGTCCCTAGAACTGCACTCTATACTCAAGGTGAGGTCTTACCAGGGATTTATATAGTGACAGAATTATGCTTTCCTCCCTTGCATCAATGCCTATTTTAATACATGCTAGTATCTTATTAGCCTTAGAAGTCGCTGCCCTGTATTGTGCACCCATCTTTAGCTTGTTATCTATTCCCAAATTCCTTTCCTCCACTGTTGCTAAGTCTAGTCCCATTTAAGTAATAGGTTTCCTGCTTATTTTTACTTTCAATATGTAGAACCTTGCATTTTCCAACATTAAATCTAATTTTCCATTTACCTGCCAATTCTTCTAATTTTATGCAGATCCCCATGTAAAGCAATTTTATCCTGCATTGACCTAATGACCTTACACAACTTTGAAAAAATAGAGATGTCACTATTTAATCCTAGCTCCAAGTCATTAATAAAAATATTAAAAAGATCAGGGCTGGGGGTAGAGCCAACTACCAACATGGACGATTGCTAACAAACGGAGCTCCGACCTAAGATAAAATGAGGAGGCCAGCTAACACTTGATAAACACCTAAAAACTGCCACAATAATCTCCTAACAGTGCCCATCCTACCCCGATACTTCGCAGCATTTCTACAAAGTTGATCACCTTAGCCACAACGGCAAGTTCTAGCATCATAGACGAGATGACACAAAGCATCCAAAGTGTGTGATTTATACAGAGGAATAGGACACGCTTATTGTTGTGATCGGAGACTCTGAAGGCATGTACAAAAGAGACCTACTGATATCTCAAGACTACATATGTCCTAATATGGAGGCGTTTTACATCACACCATGTTTAAAACTTTGAGACTAAGATGGTCAGCTCCTTTAAAGATCTCACCACAATATGCCGAACTATGGGCAGTGATCAGACCATGCGGCCTATGAGGACCTGTCAATCACCAGCGGAAAAGGAGAATGGCATAAGTCGGATCAGTGTGGGCCGCTTTCGGGCTGCTTTAAACTGAAAGGGGAGACCCCATGACAACAAGCAGCAAAGGAGCACAGCGAGAGATGATCTCAAATTGCCTTATATGTCCCAGGAAGGTGGAAACTTATGGTTGCTACCCCATTACGATACGGCTGACCATCCAGCGGGAAGCTGGAGACTGGCCATTACAGCTCTAGGGACAATGCCTACAATGGAACGCATTCTAAAATTAGCAAGTTCCAAAAACTGAGGGACTTTGATATATGAGACTATGCGCACAGCTCCTTTTGACACCACCAATGTGAGGTCTGGAAAGCCCTTAGCTCTGACTCATGCTATGAGTCTGGCGGCATCCCAATCGCCGGAGCTAACTACCATCCCCTTCACAGGGTTGACTCAAGCACACAATATCAACTTACAGAGCACTATTTTCGCCATGCCACTGGCCTTTTGTTGTTTTAGAAGCGGAATTGGTTGAGCACTGATAGCCTTTTCTTTGCTTTATGAGGAGAGCTCATCTTCCCCTGTCCTTAGTGGTACTGATATAGTGTCCGGATGGAATCCTTCATGAACAGCACTCCTCATGAGCTGGAAAGCTCCTTTTCAACATGGCCCTTCCCTTTTCCAAATGCTTAACGTTGTGCCCTAAAATTTCTCAGTTTGCTGTAATGGGTTAGCTTCATATAAGATCTGAACTCTTCATCGCAACTTTGGTTTGAACCCTAATCTACAGCTCATAGCGATATAGAAACCTTGGACTGACTCCTTCACATAACCCAGAAATGTTGAAGCGATCACCTATATTTAATGTTATCCTTCAATACTGCTAGTTGAGTAGGTTATTATAATAGCAGTTATGACTATCAAATAATTTTTTATTATGGTTGAGAATGTCTTACTGGTTACTGTACAGTTTTTAAGATGCTACTAAGAAGGGGGGCCTATTACAGTAGTTTCAGTCCTTTATGCTAGAGTCTTTAAGCTATATATATATATATATATATATATATATATATATATATATATATATATATATATATATATATATATATATATATATATATATATTCTAAGTATAATATAGGAAGCATGAACTTAGGAGGCTACAAACTAATAAGTGTTTACTTGCAAAACTGTGTTCCCACTAATATATCTCCACCGGAAAGATAGGAGTGTTCTCTACTACAGTAACTCTGTCATACAGTATATTATTTAGCTCTCAGATCTGTTCATATTGGATATCATTTTTACCATTGCTGTATAGGATGTGGGGGACCCCCCTAACCCTATTTTCCATATTACTGATATCCTATGTGCTCGATATGTATATATCTATTTATGTACACTATTTATATATACTGTATATATGGCAGTCAGGCACTCAGGGTTTGTGCCCACTTAAGATACACCTATTTAAATCTCAATAGATTGACCAATCTCCCCTACATGTTACCTGTTACAAGCAGGCTTGGCATGGGAGAGGTAATAACTAATTTCTCAAATCCTTGTGACTACTTAGTACTAGAGGTTTCAGGGGAAATAAACGTGTTTAGAACTGGGGAATTTAAATATCCGAGATGACAAAAGGTGCGTACCCTCATCTACTGAATTTATACCTATGCAGCATTTATGGTAATATTTTTCCTGTAATCATAAATGTGCTTACCTATACTGCATCATTAACATGTTTTCTGCGGCGGGGACAGCACAATACAACCTTGCAGTTAAAAATTACAGGCTAGAAGACCTCTACACCTATTAGCCTGGCTTGCCCTATTAGTTTGAACTTAAGATTTGGATAGTTAGCTATTAAATATTAGAAATATTACATATACTAAGCACCGACCTCTTAAGGGTAGTACTCTTTAGCCATCTATTTATTTGGACGTATGTGCATGTGTACAGTTATGTGGGTGTGTATATGCGTGTGCAGATAATGTGTGTCTCTCGCAGAGGCTTCATACCAAGGTTCAATGGGTCTGATTACATATTCTTTACATAACATACATCTAAGAGAATAGGCTATGCTTCTATACTTCTATAATTTATATATTGTTCTCAGCTCATACGTATAACCGCTAAGTATTGGGCCTAAGAGTGACCTACCATGTAACTACTACTTGAAACTTCAATATGAACCCCTACCCCCCCACAACAGTTGATATACTAAAATACCAAGCGTTGTTTACCCGCTGATAAATTCTTTCAGTACTGTAATCATGTAAATTTTGATAAATGATCCCCCCTCCATTGTCAGCCTCACAAATGACTAAGTTTGGTGTATTCATCAATTTACTTAGAGCCATTCTTTCGTGATAATTTAGGTTATTTTTCTTTTTTTTTCAAGTCATTTTTTTATTGACGTTTAGTATGTAACAGTACAGACAAGGCATAGTAAAGTACAAAAAAGAAAAGTAAAGTTATTCATAATGGTAAAAATATGCAATCATGACTGTTATATCACAGATCAACTCAAATATACAAGAGATAAACCGCACAATTTCTAATTCTTACATCTCTACAAACTCTAGTGTCACATTATACAAATAAAAAATCAAAGTAATTAATAATGAAATAAGATTAACAACTCTAGTGAAGGTCCTCTCAGTTCCTGGCACAAAGAAGAGAACCATAATTCTCTAATTTGCAAAAAGAGACAAGGAAAAATGGAGATAATATTACCTAATGCCTCGTTTATATGAGCTAAAGGGGGAAAAAAAAAAAACCCAAACCCTCTATTACCAGAGATCAAGGAGAACTATCTCTGAGTGTCTGAATGGGTAAATGAGATAATCTATTTCCTCGGATGGAAGAATTCTAATATATGTAGACCAAGAGTAATTTCTTGTTCAGAAGTTAAGTTGGTGTCTAACTACTGTTCTATAATGCATTGTTTTTTCAAATAATTTTTAATTTCTGAGATACTAGGTACAGAGTTATCTCGCCAATTGGAGAAAATTAGGCTTCTTGCTGCCAGAAATGTCATGTTCATGATCTTTTTATGTTCAGAAGACAAAATGCCATCTGTGAAAAAAACAACCTCCGCCAGAGAGAAAGAGAGTTGGTATTTTTAAAATGTTAATAAGCCAGAACTCTAGAGGTTCTGTAGAGCAACTAAATATGAGATTCCCTCCAACTCGTGGATAAGGTGGATTTCTCCAATATAGTTATAGAGTGACTCACCCACTCTGCGTTGATATTTAGCTCAGGAGACATAAGATTCCATTTTTGTGCAATGCTTGATAGATTAGTTTCGCCAGACTGACTAACCATAAGATCATACCAGGTTGAGATAGAAAATAGGTCATTACGAGCTAAAATGGGCCAGCTATCCAGCTTCCTCCACGACCAAATCCAACCAAATTTTTTAGTAAGTGTGAGGAGATAATGTCTAGCTTGAAGGTATGCGAAAAAATCCTTATTATTAAGGTTAAATTCCTGTCTTAGATTATCAAAGGTTTTTATAGATTGGGAATCTTGTGCGATAAACTGGGTTAGAAAGGTTAAACCTGCTTTATGCCATTTTTGGAAAATTTGGGAATGAATACCATTTTGGAATTCTGGGTTACCCTGCAGGCCTTGAAATTTTGGAATGGATATGTTAATGTCAATTTTTTGACCCAGCTTTTTCCAAGCCCGAATTATAGTATATATAGAGCTGAACTTGCTTCGGAATTGTACTCGTCGGGCAATGTATAAGAGCTATAGGGTAAAAAGGATAAAATATATTTGCTTCTAGATTATTATTCGTAAAGTGGTCCTTATTAAATATCCAATCTATCACAATATGAGATAGGAAGACCAAGCAGTAGCTATTAAGATCCGCGAGGGCCAGTCCACCAAATCTTCTAGGAAGATAAAATTTGTTAATAGAGATTTGTGGTCTTTTGCATCTTCAGATAAAATAGAGTGCAACATTCAGGTTCCTCCGGTCCTTAGATTTAAGAATAACTGGAACATTTTGCAGAGCATAAAGAATTTTCTGGAGAAGAACCATTTTAAACAGTGTTATACGTTCTGATAGTGATAGTAGAAGATTTTGCCAGCTCCTCATATAATCTTTTATTTAAGTTAAGATCGGGGAAATATTGAGGCTATACCAGTCCTTTGGGTTTAGCAATATGTTAATTCCAAGATATTTAAATGAGGAGACAACATTTTTGAACGGTGTATCAGTTAAAGAGGAATTGTTCTTGTTAAAGGGACATTCAAGTCAAAATTAAACTTCATGAATCAGATAGAGCAGCAATTTTAAACAACTTTCCAATTTACATCCATTGACAAAATGTGAACAGTCTTTTAATATTTATACTTTTTGAGTCACCAACTCCTACTGAGCATGTGCAAGAATTCACAGCATATACGTATATGCATTTGTGATTGGCTGATGGCTGTCACATGATACAGGGGGAGTGGAAATAGACATAACTTTGCAATTTATTTAACAAAAATCTACTACTCATTTAATGTTCAGACTAAGTGCTATTGCATTGTCTTCTTATCATGCATTTGTTGATTATGCAAATCTACAGTGTTGACTGGTCCTTTAAGTCATAGGAGATCGGTTTTAGAGTTATTAATTTTATAGCCCGAGAAGGTTCCAAAGATCTCTATGAATGATAATAACTTTGGAATGTTAATTCTAGTATTAGAGATATATACCAGTACGTCATCGGCATATAAAGCAATTTTTTGTTCTATGGCACCAATCCTGATCCCCTGAATCTGCTGTCTAATCTTAAGGGCTAAGGGCTCAATAGCAAGGTCAAATAGGAGAGGTGAGAGTGGACAACCCTGTCGGGTGCCTCTTTGAAGACTGATTAGTTTGGATTCCAAATGATTAACACTAAGTTTTGTTGACGAGTTTTCACAAAAACTATTAACAAAAAACAGGAAGTTATCTTTAAATCCAAAATGGGTAAGCGTTGCTAAGAGATGTTGATAGTGCACTGAGTCAAACGCTTTTTCAGCATCAATTGCAATGACTGCAGAGTGACGTCAATCACGTTGATCATCTGTAATATCTTTGCGTAAATTGTGAAAATAGTCAAGAACCAAAAATAACTCTCTAATCTTAGCTGCTGAGTTACGTTTAAATAAGAAGCCCACTTGGTCTTTGTGAATAAGGATCCCTATTTCCTGTTGTAATCTTTTTTTTTTTTAATTATAATTTTTTATTGAGGTTGTACATAACAAAAATCATACAATGATTGCCTTTTGCCAACATACATACAAAAAGAGTCTAACAAAATATTTCCTGTTGTAATCTTTTTGATATAATAGATGTAAGAAACTTATAATCAGAATTAAGTAATGCAATAGGGCGATAGGACTCCTTTTTCAGAGGGTCTTTCCCTTGTTTTAAGATTAGAGATGTATTGGAGGCCGCAAAAGCCAGGGGAACAGGATTGTTATCAGCATAAAAATAATTAAAAAGAGTTTTTAAGTGGGGAGTGATAACCGGAGCCAAAATTTTATAAAATTCATTTGGCAATGTGTCTGGGCCTGGAGCTTTATCCAGACGCGAGTCTTTGATAGATTGGAGAATCTCCTGATCAGAGACAGGGGCATTGATTCTAGCCAATGCGGTGTCATCCAGAAATGGATAGCTAAGATCCTTCCAAAAATGTTCTGAAGCATTTATATCAGAACTTCTGAGAGAGTATATTTCCCTATAATAGTTGAAAAAGACCTCAATGATTTCTTTCGGAGTTTGGAACAAGGTACCATGCTCCTGAATTGATTCAATCGTAGAGTTCCCCCGTATATTTTTAACTAAGCTGGCTAACAATTTACCTGCCTTGTTACCATGACGATAAAATTTAGCTTTTGTTTTTAGGTCAGCCTGTGCAGCTGACTGCATTAGGTAAGTATCTCTCTCTCTCTCTCTCTCTCTCTCTCTCTCATAGAAGAGGTATATTTTTTCCAGTTCAGTAATGTAGGTTGACTGAGGTTGTAAGTGTTAGTGAGGGCTCTCAGAACTTCGTTTTCTCTGGCAGTTGCCTTCTTCTTGAACGCAGTCATGTAGGCAATGATGTCTCCTCTTAAGACTGCATTCCCGGCTTCCCAAAATAAATTTGGGTTTTCTACTGTACCTAAATTCGTAGAGATAAATTCTGTCATTTTTAGAATTTAACCAGTTTTTGAACTTTGAATTTTTAATTAGAAATTTTGGAAAGAAAACGCAGCGTATGATTTTTTATGTAAGGGGCTATCCAAAATAATCGGAGCATGACTGAGATAGCATTTTGCATAATTCTGGCTTTAGCCCCCTTTTTTAGCAACTTGTCATTGACTAGGAATAAATCAATTCTAGATAAAGAATTGACATTTCTAGCTCTACAAGCAAAATCTCTTTGAGTTGGGTGCTGTATTCTCCAAATATCTTTAAGTGCCAGATTTCTAAATAGATTTTTAAACATCTTAGCTTCTGACATCTCTTTTAGAGGTGTGTTTGTCAGAGCTTCCAGCCGCTCCCAGGGTGGTTATCCTACAAGGATCTCATGAATGCACTGATGCAGTTTGACTTCTCCCGGCACTGCTGAATCCACAAGGTATAAGCTAGGATCTAGCTAACTGCTTCTGCCAGTGATTATCTCTCTGGGGGGACCGGTGTGCCCCAGCTCGCCCCTCACGCACCACTGGTGGTGCTTGTAAACACGTGAGTTGCCACTTGTCTTCTTTTTGAAGTTTTCACTTGTCCTTACAAACTCACCCTATGACGTTCCTCGATTTCTCTTCCTCCATTTCTATCTTGATATTATATCTGTATAGTTTGATAACACCATATATAGTTTGATAGCACCATAAAGCTTTATTCCTAGTTGTCTCCTATATTAATTGCGACATGAAGTTATCCCTGAGAACATTTAAAAATCTATCTCCCTTAGCTGTATTACTAGTTTCATTGGCCCAATTTATGTTGGGGTAGTTATAATCTCCCATAATTACAGCACTGTCCTATTTGCATTTGTAGTTGAGTTTCCTCCATGTCGCTAATATTAGGGGCTTGTAGCATGTTCCTAGTAAAAAAATGTTTTGATTTTTTCCCCCACTCTTTTATTTTAACCCACAGGGTCTCTACGTTATCACCTGTCTCATCATAAATATCTTTCCTTATTGTAGGTTTAAGGTCACGTTTAATATACATGAAAATTCTTCCACCTTTTATTATACTTGTCCCTGCTAAATAAGGTACAACCCTGTAAGTTGATTGCCCAGTCATGTGAATCATCCCACTAGGTGTGTTATACTTATAATATCATAGTCCTCTTTTGTAACTAAGAGCTCCTGCTCCTCCATTTTACCCATAATGCTTCTTGTATTTCCTGTCATACATTTAATTTTCATGAGCTTTCTGCTACTTGGTGTGCTTTCCTCCAAACTTTCTAATGTGACATTTCCTAAGTGTACCCTTCTGTCATCCCTTCCTTGAGATATTCTAGGTGTGACATATTTTTAGTTAAAAAGCAAGCTAAAATAAAAACAGTTAAATATAAATGTAAAGCTTTTCACACCTAATGCACAAACATTAAAAAAAACTTCCTTAGTTCTCTAACTCTATACTTAAACAGAGAAACTTACTTTAACAGGGAAACTGAATGTACTAAGCCTCTCAGAGCCTCTCTCTCATGGGAGGCAGATTGAGTCTCTTTTGGAAGGCTTTGGAGAGACCTGTTCAGAATCCCTGGGCATTGCAAATAATTTCCCAGAGGTATCAAATATGCTTTTGTTCAAGGCCTCCTTGTGGAAGATTTTTTCTTACTAAAGTGACTCAAGATGTATTAAAGACCCAGGCTTCTTTGGCTTGTTTAAGAGATCTGGAATTAATGGAAATGATTGCTTCAGATCCAACTTCAGAATTGAATCAAATCTCAATATAGTACCAAAGAACAATGGTACTCTTCAGTCTGTTTTGGATCTTAAAATATTGAGAAATTCCTGAAAATTCCTACCTGCAAGATGGAGACAATTTGCACTTTAATGCAAGAGGGTCAGTTTATGTCTACCATACACCTAAATATGTGGGGGTTTTTTGCATATCCCTATTTTAAAGGATCATCTCAAGTTCCTTAGATTTGCGTTTCTAGACCAGCAAAATCAGTTTATAGCCCTCTCTTTCGTTCTGTCTTCAGAACCCAGAGTTTTTACAAAAGTGCTGGGAGCACCGTTGTCTTTAGTTCAAGCACAGAGAATCTCTGCAGTTCCTTACTTGGACAACCTTCTGGTTCAGGCTCCATCTTTTCATCTTGCTGTGTGTCACACTAAGATGGTACTTCAGTTGATCAGAGTCACGGTTGTAAAATAAATCTTCCAAAGAGCTCCTTAACTTCTCATACCTCTTTTGGAGTCTGCCAGAGATAGTTTTAATGGCCTCTCACTTTAATCACAAACTGCCTCAGTATTGTGCCAGATCTTAAAGGGACACTGTACCCAAAAAATTTCTTTCGTGATTCAGATTGAGCATCAAATTTTAAGCAACTTTCTAATTTACTCCTATTATCAAATTTTCTTCATTCTCTTGGTATCTTTATTTGAAATGCGAGAATGTAAGTTTTGATGCCGGCCCATTTTTGGTGAACAACCTGGGTTGTGCTTGCTGATTGGTGGATAAATTCATCCACCAATAAAAAAGTGCTGTCCAGAGTACTGAAACAATAAAAAGCTTAGATGCCTTCTTTTTCAAATAATGATAGCAAGAGAACGAAGAAAAATTGATAATAGGAGTAAATTAGAAAGTTGCTTAAAATTGCATGCTCTTTCTGAATTACAAAAGAAAAAATTTGGGTTCAGTGTCCCTTTAAGACCTTCAGGCGAGTCTAATATATGCCTTAGTGTTGTTCAACCTGATTTACGTTTTTCCTTTATTTGTGTTTCTATCCAGAATGATAGCTAGAATCAAGCAAGAGCAAGCATCAGTAATTTGAGCAAGCATCAGCAATTCTAATTACCCCAGCGTGGTCTCACAGGATTTGGTTTGCAGATCTGGTTCAGATGCTCTCACACCCACTTTGGAGGCTTTCACTAGGAATAGATCTTTTCTCTCAAGGTCCTTTCTTTTATCAAGATCTCAGAAATCTGAATTTGATGGCATGGCGATTGACCAATTAGTTCTGTCTCAGAGAGGTTTTTCTGACAAGATTATTAACACCTTGATTGTAGACATGTGCAATTCATTTCGGCCGAATTTTGGCCGATTCAGAGATTTGAATGAATCCAAATTTCCTAATCAGCACCATAACTAAAATCCCCCAAAATTCCAAAAATGAATAAATCAGTTTCCGAATTTTCGGATCCATTCTTTATTCATATTCAGAATTTTTCATTGTTCTAATCTAAACCGCACTTTACCAACATCACCAACACTAACTAAATCACTAAATAAAGCTATTAACCCCTAAACTGCTGTTCCCAGACATTGCCGACACTAACTAAACCTATTAACCCCTAAACCACCGTACACCCACATTGCCAACACTAACTAAACCTATTAACCCCTAAACCGCCACCCCCACATTGCAACAACCTAAATTAAACTATATTAACCCCTAAACCTAACACCCCCTACCTTTAACATAATTAAAATAGACCTAAATTAAAGTTACAATTATTAACTAACTACCTATTTAAAAATAAATGCAAACTTACCTGTGAAATAAAAATAAAACCTAAGGTAGCTTCAATATAACTATTTACTAACTACCTAGTTAAAATAAATACAAACTTACCTGTGAAATAAAAATAAAACCTAAGGTAGCTTCAATATAACTATTTACTAACTACCTAGTTAAAATAAATACAAACTTACCTGTGAAATAAAAATAAAACCTAAGCTTGAACTAATAAAACCTAAGATTACTAAAAATATAAAACCTAAAATTACTAAAAATAAAAAAACCTAAGATTACTAAAAAATAAAAACTACAATTACAAAAAATAATAAACACTAAAATTACAAAAAATAAAAAAACTACCATTACAAAATATAATAAACAAAATGATCCAAAATAATAAAAATTATTCCTATTCTAATACTCAGTTTTAAAAAAAAAACACCCCAAAATAAGAAAAAAACCTAATCTATAATAAACTACCAAGGGCCCTTAAAAGGACCTTTTGTAGGGCATTGGCCTAAAGTTAACAGCTCTTTTGCAAACAAATAAAATCAAACCCCCTCTAACATTACAAACCCCCACCCCCCAAACCCACAAAATAAAAAAAACCATAACTAAAAAAAACCTTTACTGATTGCCCTTAAAAGAGCATTCAGCTCTTTTACTGCCCCTAAAAGGGCATTCAGCTCTTTTTCGGCCCATTACAATAAAAAAAGCCCTAATTTAAAAAAAAAAAACACCCCAAAAAAGAAACAATAATACCTAACACTAACCCCAAAATTGGTACTCACAGTTGCTGAAGTCCGGCGAAAGATATTCATCCCAGCGGCGAAGCATCTTCATCCAGGCAGCTCCATCTGTATCCATCGCGGGAGTGGCATCTACTATCCTCATCCCAGCGGAGGTGGAGCGGTCGGTGGATGCGTGGAGGCGGAGGTCCAGACAGAGGTCCATCGGTCCGACGTGGAGGTCCTCTTTATGCTATCATCTGCCGCACACTGAGGATTCAATGCAAGGTACCCCTTTTCCTATTGGCTGAAAAATGCAAATCAGCCAATAGGAATGAGAGCTGCTTAAATCCTTTTGGCTGATTTAAATTAGTTAATAATTGTAACTTTAATTTAGCTCTATTTTAATTATGTTAAAGTTAGGGGGTGTTAGGTTTAGGGGTTAATAGTTTAACTTAGGTTGTTGCGATGTGGGGGTTGGTGGTTTATGGGGTTAATAGGTTTAGTTAGTGTTGGCGATGTTTTGGAATGGCGTTATAGGGGTTGATAGGTTTTAGTTAGTGTTGGTGATGTTTGGGAGCGACGGTTTAGGGGTTAATAGGCTTATTTAGTATTTCAGTTAGTGGCGGTGATGTCAGGGAACTGCAGTTTAGGGGTTAATAGGTTTAGTTAATGTTGGCGATGTTTGAGAACAGTGGTTTAGGGGTGTTTAGTTAGTGTTGGCGATGTCGGGGAACTGTGGTTTAGGGGTTAATAGGTTTAGTAAGTGTTGGCGATGTTTAGGAACGGCGGTTTAGGGGTAATAGGTTTAGTTAGTGTTGGCGATGTGGGGGGATGGCGGTTTAGGGGTTAATAGCTTTATTTAGTGTCGGCGATGTGGGTGGCAGCGGAGGTTTTAGATTATTTTGTTTCGCAATCACCGGCATATTAGTTATGTTAAGTTAAATCATTTTTTCAGATCCCTTGGGTTTTTTTGGATCCATTCTTTATTCATATGCGTTATTCTATTCTAAACTTTAGAATAAAATAATGCATATGAATAAAGAATGGATCCGAAAAAACGAACGGATCCGAAAAAACGATTTATCTTAACATAACTAATTTGCCAAAATGAATTTTTTTTTAAACTTAATGGGACAGTCAATACTACAGGGAGTGCAGAATTATTAGGCAAGTTGTATTTTTGAGGATTAATTTTATTATTGAACAACAACCATGTTCTCAATGAACCCAAAAAACTCATTAATATCAAAGCTGAATATTTTTGGAAGTAGTTTTTAGTTTGTTTTTAGTTATAGCTATTTTAGGGGGATATCTGTGTGTGCAGGTGACTATTACTGTGCATAATTATTAGGCAACTTAACAAAAAACAAATATATACCCATTTCAATTATTTATTTTTACCAGTGAAACCAATATAACATCTCAACATTCACAAATATACATTTCTGACATTCAAAAACAAAACAAAAACAAATCAGTGACCAATATAGCCACCTTTCTTTGCAAGGACACTCAAAAGCCTGCCATCCATGGATTCTGTCAGTGTTTTGATCTGTTCACCATCAACATTGCGTGCAGCAACAACCACAGCCTCCCAGACACTGTTCAGAGAGGTGTACTGTTTTCCCTCCTTGTAAATCTCACATTTGATGATGGACCACAGGTTCTCAATGGGGTTCAGATCAGGTGAACAAGGAGGCCATGTCATTAGATTTTCTTCTTTTATATCCTTTCTTGCCAGCCACGCTGTGGAGTACTTGGACGCGTGTGATGGAGCATTGTCCTGCATGAAAATCATGTTTTTCTTGAAGGATGCAGACTTCTTCCTGTACCACTGCTTGAAGAAGGTGTCTTCCAGAAACTGGCAGTAGGACTGGGAGTTGAGCTTGACTCCATCCTCAACCCGAAAAGGCCCCACAAGCTCATCTTTGATGATACCAGCCCAAACCAGTACTCCACCTCCACCTTGCTGACGTCTGAGTCGGACTGGAGCTCTCTGCCCTTTACCAATCCAGCCACGGGCCCATCCATCTGGCCCACCAAGACTCACTCTCATTTCATCAGTCCATAAAACCTTAGAAAAATCAGTCTTGAGATATTTCTTGGCCCAGTCTTGACGTTTCAGCTTGTGTGTCTTGTTCAGTGGTGGTCGTCTTTCAGCCTTTCTTACCTTGGCCATGTCTCTGAGTATTGCACAACTTGTGCTTTTGGGCACTCCAGTGATGTTGCAGCTCTGAAATATGGCCAAACTGGTGGCAAGTGGCATCTTGGCAGCTGCACGCTTGACTTTTCTCAGTTCATGGGCAGTTATTTTGCGCCTTGGTTTTTCCACACGCTTCTTGCGACCCTGTTGACTATTTTGAATGAAACGCTTGATTGTTCGATGATCACGCTTCAGAAGCTTTGGAATTTTAAGAGTGCTGCATCCCTCTGCAAGATATCTCACTATTTTTGACTTTTCTGAGCCTGTCAAGTCCTTCTTTTGACCCATTTTGCCAAAGGAAAGGAAGTTGCCTAATAATTATGCACACCTGATATAGGGTGTTGATGTCATTAGACCACACCCCTTCTCATTACAGAGATGCACATCACCTAATATGCTTAATTGGTAGTAGGCTTTCGAGCCTATACAGCTTGGAGTAAGACAACATGCATAAAGAGGATGATGTGGTCAAAATACTCATTTGCCTAATAATTCTGCACACAGTGTAGAATTTTTGTTGTTTAGAAAGAAAGATAATCCCTTTATTACCCATTCCCTAGTTTTGCATAACCAACACAGTTATAATAATACACGCTTTACCTCTGTAATTATCTTGTATCTAAGCTTCTGCTGACTGCCCCTTATTTTAGTTCTTTTGACAGACTTGTATTTTAGCCAATCAGTGCCCACTCCTAGGTCACTTCACGTGCATGAGCTCAATGTTATCTATATGAAACACATGAACTAATGCCCTCTAGTGGTCAAAATGCATTCAGATGGGGGGGCGTGTCTAAGCCGCAGCCAGAACTAGAAGTGTAAAATGGTTGCTCTGCTTACATTCTAAATAATCTTGGGATTATATCAACTACAATACTACATCTCAACTTTTGCTGCTAAATGTCAGCTACTGAACTGTTCTAGACCAGGATTATTTCAACTCTTTTACGTTTTTGCAACGAGGTGACCGACAATAAGCTACAACTCAGACTGCGGCCTATGATTCATTTATATCCTTCCCCCCCCCCCCCCCCGGCTTGGTAGATGGCCGGGTGAAGCGACTAGAATGTATTCAACTATATTGGAGACCTCATTTGACTGAACGGAGAGGAGGGTTTCTGTGGAAGCAACCTGGTTCCTTTACCACATAACTAAAATGGAAGCTAAAGTTATAGCCCTCCTTCAGCGGCTGACTCACAAGTTGAAGGGTCAACGCACATCCCTCACATGGCATCTGAGAGCGGTATGGAGGGACGAGCACATATCTTCTTTCCCATATCCGGAATTTACAAATCCCTGGGCTACGCTAGATGAGAGTCAAGAAGGGGATCACGTTTGCCTGGGAGAGTCTGCTGACACAATAGCGCTACCAGACATAGATGGATTGGATCCTTCAGGTATAGCTCCTACGACAACAGCCCTGTGTAAGTGCACTACCACAGGCTCTCTACTAGAAGAAAAGAGGATGGAGCGGGACTCCCTAGAGATACAGCCGGTCAAAGGGGAGTCTGGAGCAAGCCGCAAACTGAAGAGCATGAAGGGTCAGATACAGAGATCGATGTGAGTTGTCGCAGGATATGTTGAGATTCTCCAGCCCCAATAGACTGACAACACCGGACTATATTGTGGAAGCCTTGTTTAAGGCGTGCATTGCTCGGCTCACACCGGGAGTATTCATTTTAGAAGGCTCAGCGTGTCAAAGGAACATTAACTCTTCCATACCAGCAAGTGGGATTGGATAGTGATGTGAAGGGATTTTGGACTCCTGTATGGGGACAAAGGTTAATCACACCGATTAGATGACGACTGCCAGCAGTCTGAGATGAGCCTTTAAATGTATTATATAAGGTAGTGGGTTGTTACGCCCCTTGCAGTTAGAGGGGGTTAAGTTTGCATTTATTTCTCAAGACACTTGGTAACTGTTTATATGATACCTTCCTTCTCTCCCCTTTTGTCCTCTGGGCAGCCCTAGTCTTAACTTATTAGATATTTAAGTATATGTCAGTGTACAGGTGATGGCAGCAGAATACTCAGCAGTTATGTGTCTACATCACCCATCTTTTAGGTTTGCATTAGATATTCAGACATGTATTGAGAGAAGTGGCCTTAGTAAGGGCAGGGGGGAGGTGATGTAGGTGAAATTAGATCACCATATGTTCAGTATGGGTCTCAGGGCACGCATTAAAGGAATTAGCCATGTTTCACTGCCATCTCTTATAGCTGAGGCGGTCCTTTACTTATACAGATGGGGAATGTGTGTTGACTATCCTTCCTACTATAAGCATGGTATATATTACCCCAATACATAGCCCTATAAGCAGCGGCATATGATGTAAGGGTAGCTTCAGAACACTATAACTCCATTATGGATATTGTATTTTAAAACTGCGCCCTATATTTTTCAGGTATAGTCTATATATCATTTTGAGCCCATCCTCTCCAAATACTACATAGTAGCAATGACAGAGCTTGAGGTGGGGACTCCAGACTCATGGTTTATACTATTTCATTAATAATACATTTATATATTTTATTGTCATTCACCCAATCTGGTGAATTTCTCAGCGGCAGACTGTAAATATGTGTCACCTCCCATAAAAAAAGAGTATGTCCTAGCTTAAAAAGGACCATTATAAAGTATCTCTCTATTAGGCAGCAATTCACGTTTCGGAGGTACTAGTATTAAATTATCCTATAAATTAAAAAGAGGTATCACTTTACTATTTTTACATTCTAAGTTTTGCACTGTTATTTGAAGCAACGTGGTTCACTATATTTTATAAATATCTTATTTGTTGTCTCCAGTTCTGTCGAACAGGTAATTTTCATTTTTGTTTTTGGAAAAGTGTCACTTGTTTGACATGATAGTTTTGAACTTCTCTTATTAGCATTGTATAAGAACTAAAGCACAAAATGTATGTTATTCTCCGAAATGCCTCAATAAAAAACTTTGATTAAGAAAAAAAAAAAAAAAATGCATTCAGATTAGAGGCAGTCTTCAAGGTCTAAGAAATTAGCATATAAACCTCTTAGGTTTAGCTTTCAACTAAGAATACAAAGAGAACAAAGCAAAATTGGTGATAAAAATAAAGGGAAGTTGTTTAAAATTACATGCCCTATTTAAATCATGAAAGTTTTTTTTGGACTTGACTGTCCCTTTAACTAAACTAATTTGCAGAAACAAAATTATTTATTTAACTAATGAAAACTAAACTAAACTAAATTTTTAGCTTTGTACATAGCTACTTGTTTCTGGCTAGGAAGCCTGTTACCAGACATATTTATCATACAGTCTGGGAAACTTTTTTTGCACGGGGTATGATGGCAAAGGCTATCGCTTGAATTCTTTTAGAATTCCTAGAGTTCCTGAGTTCATGTAAGAGGACCTGGATAAGGATTTGTCTGCCACTTCTCTGAATGGTAAGATTAAAAATTAAACCAGTAATTCATCCAGTTTCTGGAATCTGTATCTGGTTTTGAGGGTTCTTCCGACTCCTTATTTTAAGCCAATGCATGGTTTAAACCTTCAGATTTTATCAGGGAAGGTTCTTTTTCTCCTAGAAATATGTTTGGCTAGAAGGGTTTCTGAGTTTTCGGCCTTGTCATGCAAACCTCCTTTCTGATTTTTATCAGGATAATCAGTTCTTCACACTAGCTATTCCTTTCTTTCTAAGGTCGTTTCTATATATGCAATTTATCAGGAAGTTGTGATTGTCCAGCTTTTAAGAACTCTAAGAAGCATCTCCCCCTGGTTGCATTTCTGCGCATTCTAATAGAACAGTTTGTAACTTCTTGAGTTTTCGTAATTAGGCTTCTAATGATCAGATTTGAAAGGCAACTACTTGGTCCTCTTGCACACTTTTTCCATGTCTTATCACTTTGATCTGCATGCCTCTTCTGATGTGTATGCCTCTTCTCAGTAACATACCTGCTCTCTCTGTTTATCCCCCTATTTCATAGGGATCTTGTGGATTTCACTGCTTGGGTATAGATTCCCACACGTTATGACTCGTGAACTCACAATCTGATGAAAGAAAACAAAATTTATGCTTACCTGATACAGTAATTTCTTTCATGATGGTGAGCGTCCATGAGCCCCATTCTTTCATTTTTGTTCAGGTAGCGGCAGTACTTGTTTTACACTTGTTTTGTCCTTCTTTAGCTTTCCTGCTTTTCTGTTGTCCTCATCTACTTGGCTATATTTATGACTGAGGATCATGAGAAGTGGGAGGGATTTAAAGCTCTTATGTATTGAGGTATCTTTTGCTACCTCCTAGTGGTCAGGAGGGGAATTTCCCAAATGTGATGACTCATGGACTTTCACCATCATGAAAGGAATACATTTAAGCATACATTTTGTTTTTGGAATAGTTTATTGCCTGCAATAAAGTACGTATTACCCCATTGTCTATCTCTGAGCAGAGGCATGGCTAGCACATTTTGAGAAGTGTTCTCAGAAATGTTATGGTGGGAAACCAGGCATGAACTTGTTGCTCAGATAGCCTAGAGGGACACTGACGAGGCCCACACAAGGCTAAAACGTACGTTTGGGATTGTTATTTCTCTCATTCAGAGAGAGATACCTGGTATATTTGGATACAACTGTGCTATTTAAACAGGAACAGACTGATTTACTGCAGAAAAAATCCTCTTTGTTAGAGGAACATTCTGTGCAAAAAGTTGTTGCTCCTGGTTGATTAGCTAGAGAACAATCTATTATGCTTTTGTTTGCTCCCTTGTCGAGCACTTCTCTTTATGAACATTTGTTACTTGTCTCTCTTATGTTCTTAAATAGGGAGCTTTAAATTACATCATTTAGTGCAGCCATAATGCTCAAAAATGACCTATAATACTTGCTTCAGAAAATGCATTTTTCATGCTGTGCATTCAAGCAAGATTATTTGTGCTTATTTAACATATTCTTTAATGCTATACATTATTACAACTTGTCATCACTCTCAACTTTGGAATTGTTATTTATAGCAGGCATTGTAACAAGAAATTAAGGGTGTGGATTGACATAATTTTCTTGAACTCATGAATCATAAATCTCTCAAATAGCATTTCAGAAATCATCTTTTGATTATCCAAGTTCATATTCAGCTTTTATTTATAGCCACTCTGGTTTCTGTAGAACACTCATGCTCAAAGTCTAGCTTTGATAAGCTGTAGTGATGTAAGGTCATATTTACAAAGCAATGCAGTAAATAAGGCACATTCCATGTAGCATTAAAGTCAAAGGACTCTATAACATGTCATCGCATATCTGAAGTTTTTTAAACGTTGTTCTCTAGGTATCATATGTTGAAAAGCAGGTAGGTAGGCTCAGGTGCGTGCAAGTGTCTGGAACAATATATGGCAACAGTTTTGCATAATACTTTTTACAATGTTATACATTTGCAAGAGCACTGGGTGTCAACAGTGATTGCTGCCATATATTGTTCCAAGCATGTACATGCTACTTATTTTCAACAAAGAATACCATGAAAACAAAGCAACTTTGATGATAGAAGTAAATTGGTAACTTTTTTTTTTAAATGTGTGCTCTATCTGAATCTTGAAAAAAAGTGTTGGATTTCATGTCCCTTTAAAGAGACATGTTGCTAATACATTTTCTATGATGTATATGACAGAGCAGCTGTTAAACATGTCAAAAATATTATTTGCATGACAAAATATTTGGTAAAAGCTGCTTAAATTTAAAAGGAAACTAACAACAAGTGTCTCACTGTGTTCATCTGGGCTCCAGGACTCAATAGTTTATACAGACAACTAGTTCATAAAAAAATTGGTTTATTCAGTACTGTAACATCCATTTTTTTTAAAATAAATAAATAAAGCACTGTAATAATTTTTTAAGAATTCTGTTTAAAATACTACAGAAAACAAACTATTGTTAATTTAAAGTATTGTCCTGCATGTCACTATTGCTGAATATCTAGTACAGTAGTGCCCATGTGAGATGAAGATACACTTTTTGTGAACTTGGTCAGTGTAATCTACTTATACATGTGCTAAGAATCCAACATGAAATAGTATCTGTGTTAAACTCAAAGATCAAATATTCTTGTGTGGAATCACCATTTTATTTAATTGAAACTACTGTAGTGGTGCAGAATATATTTGTAAAAAACACATTTTTACGATTTTGAGTACATACTATCACTGCTGGCTAAAAGGAACATGGGAAATAACTTAGAGATCTACCATTAGATCCTGGTCTACCTTTTTTTACATCTATTCTATTACGATTACATTAATTAATTTGTATCTAATACTTTGTCCACTAAAAGGTTTGAAAACTATGGTTGTCTTTGTTTAGTGAGCTTTACATATTTTATGAATTAAAATCGGCAAAGCAACTGAATATTTTCTAAAATTATTACTGCTTGACTCAATTTCCTCTCTAGCAGGATGGGGGAAGGGGTTCGGGAAAGAAGATTTAGTAGTCACAATGGAAAGTGTGGAGTAACAAGCTTTACAAAGATGGAAGAAGAGCTTGTAGGTTCGCCTTTCCATAAGCACTATAAGTTGCCTATATTCTGTGTATGTTTTGGTTATAAGTCTCATCTGGGAAATAATAGTTAGATGCAATATTTGTGTTTTTTTTTTTTTTTTTATTTATTTATAATCCAGATCAAGGTACAGATTAATAACATGACAGATATGGAAAAAAATACTTTGTATGAATTACCAGAAAACAGTCAAAATCACAACGTTGCAGAATAGTTTGAAAATACATATTGCTTGTCATTATAAATATAACAATAATTTTCTACCTTGAATTGGATACTTTTTAAACCAAAAACTATAAAATAACAAAAACTAGAAAGAAGAAAGAAAAAAAAGAAAGAAAGAGGAGAAAGAGAAAAAAAAAACCCCACATCAAATACAAAAGGAAGAAGCAAATATTTCAATATTAATAAAACAATAAATAAGTACCAATACATTCATGAAACTGTATAGACTCTTAAGGTCAGGGTAGATACAGAACAGAAGAAAAAAAAAGATCATAACACTGATACGTAGAAATACAGTACTAACCACAAACACAATGTTACCATACATTGCAAGATTTACAATAATACAAATTTACATTGATATTAGTCTGTCAATGGTGCATATAAATTCTATTCAGTACAGAAGATCAATAGAAAAATGTAACCTATATACAAATGATAGAGAGATTTATACAAATATATTTGTAGAGCTACATGACCTCTTGTTATCCTAATAGTTTCAACAACAAAAAATACATTATTGTAATGATAGGTACATGTTCCAAGGTTGCCCTTAGCAAAATACTGGGGTGGAATGAAAGATTTACCACACTGCTAGGGTGTTAGTTTTGCTTATAAATCTGTGCAGCATACAAAAACATCCAAATAAGAAAATGTGATTATAATTTGTATTTATAGGGATATGTCAGGTACATAAGTCTAGTAATACCCACTCTCTAGCTAAGGGTTGAGACAATGGCCCACTACAATGTACATATAATTTTTTTTTATCAGTGCATGGGAAAATAAAAAAATGTTCTAGGATTATCGAGCCTTCTTAGCCTTCCAGTTGGCTAAAATCAGGTTACGCCCTACGAGGATACCAAAATGAATACATTTAAAAGCCCTATGTCTATATGACTTGTATAGGAAGAAAATATCTTGAGGTGCCAAAGTAATTTCCTGGTCAAGTACTGTGTTTAGCCAAAAGTTAACTTTAGCCCAAAATTGTTTGACTTTAGGGCAAAACCAGAAGCAATGGACCAGATCTGCCTGGCTATTATTACATTTGTAGCAATTAATAGTGTTATTTGGGTACCAGGAGCCTATCTCTGCTGGAGTTACATATAGTCGTATGCAAAAGTTTAGGCACCCCTGACAATTTCCATGATTTTAATTTATAAATAATTGGGTGTTTGGATCAGCAATTTCATTTTGATCTATCAAATAACTAAAGGACACAGTAATTTTTCAGTAGTGAAATTAGGTTTGTTGGATTAACAGAAAATGTGCAATATGCATCAAAACAAAATTAGACAGGTGCATACATTTGGGCACCCCAACAGATATATCGCAATAATATTTAGTAGAGCCTCCTTTAGCAGAAATAACAGCCTCTAGATGCTTTCTATAGCCTGTAATGAGTGTCTGGATTCTGGATGAATGTATTTTGGACCATTTCAACAAGACAACGACCCAAAACACTGCTCAAAATCTACTCTGGCATTTATGCAGTGGAACAAGTACAATGTTCTGGAATGGCAATCCCAGACCTGAATATCATTGAAAATCTGTGTGGTGATTTGAAGCGGGCTGTCCATGCTCAGCAACCATCAAACCTAACTGAACTGGAGATGTTTTGCAAGGAGGAATGGTCCAAAATACATTCATCCAGAATCCAGACACTCATTACAGGCTATAAAAAGCATCTAGAGGCTGTTATTTCTGCTAAAGGAGGCTCTACTAAATATTATTAAGATATATCTGTTGGGGTGCCCAAATGTATGCACCTGTCTAATTTCGTTTTGATGCATATTGCACATTTTCTGTTAATCCAATAAACCTTATTTCACTACTGAAATATTACTGTGTCCTTCAGTTATTTGATAGATCAAAATGAAATTGCTGATCCAAACACCCAATTATTTATAAATGAAAATCATGGAACTTGTCAGGGGTGCCTAAACTTTTGCATACAACTGCATATCCTATTTACAATTCTACATTGAGATTCTCTCCATGCAACCATCATTGTGGCCTTTCTTACCAATCCAAAACTCTTATTGATCTCTTTGGATGAAATTAGGGGGACGTCTTTTTTCATCTCAAGAATAGCTCATTCAAATGTTTTTGACCTGCACCGAATATTATATAGAAATGAGATAGAGTATTTTCCTTGGTTATATAGGTTAACTGAGGTGTCCAAATTCCCTATTTCCCAGTTGGCATTATACTTCCTTTTTAAGTCGTCATAATACTGTCTCAGCTGCAGGTATGCAAAAAAAAATCATGTTTATGGAGTGTAAACTCGTTAGAAAGCGCCCCAAAAGATTTAATGTTTCTGAGGCCCTTTCCCTAACTTGAATTAGGTCTTTCAGGCCAAGATCAGCCCAGCGTCTAAAGACTGAGGAGGTGGTTCCTGGCAAAAATTCTGGGTTGCCTAGAATGGGCAGAAATCTAGATAACTGGTGGCTAACCTGTAATATCCTGCAATAATATTAGCACGCCAAAATAGGCTGTTTGAAGACAGAAAGCACGTCCACATGTTTAGGGATATAATTTCTGGGACAATGGATTAATGCCCTCAAGGCATAAGGTGCCACTATCGTAGATTCTAAATCTAAACTGGTTACATACTCTTTTTCTGTTATCCAATCCGCTACAAATTTTACTAGAACTGACAGGTTATAAAATCTGAGATTGGGGAATGCCAGGCCACCTGCAGAATAGTGTAAGGTTAATTTGTGAGTAGTCATGCGTATCCTTTTCTTTTGCCATAAAAATTTAGCCGATACCCGGTAAAAATACGCCAGGTCTTTAGCATGAATTATGAGGGGAAGATTCTGTAAGAGATAAAGAATTTGAGGGGGAAAATGGTTTTAATTAAAGCTATCCTAGCTGATAGTGAAATTGGAAGGGACATCCACTTCTTGATTTTATCATATTTAGAAAAAAGGGAACAATGTTTAGATCATACCATTTTGTTGGGTCTCTATTTATTAATTTAAATTCCTAAATAACTTATTGCTTCAACAGTGGTGTTTTGGGTGGGATAATCCATAGGATTTCCGATTTTATATGATTATTTTATATCCTGAGAAAGATCCAAAGAGTTCTGCCAGAGTAAGGAATTTGTTGATCGAGTCTCCTGTGTTACTTAAAAATACTAACAGATCATCCACTTGTCGATTAGCCAATTTGAAAAATGTACATTATTTCTCAAATGTCTAGGGAAAAAAATCTTGAAAACCTTGCACCAGAATAGATATCAAGAGATAGTTGCAGGGATATGACAGCATGATCAGAGATGGAGAAGCCTTTCATAGCTGTCTTTTTTTTTGTCTTAATAAAATATCTGAAACCAAGAAAAGGTCTATCCACGAGAAACTGCAGTGGGTTTTGGATTCGCAAGAGTAAACACGTTGGTCAGGGTTTTGTAGACGTTAGATGTCATGAACTTTTAAGTCTGACATAAAAATTTTAAGAATTTTAGGTGTTCTATTATCCACTCTGGAATGGGTAGGAGAGAATCTATCTAAGTGTGGCAGTGGAGTCAGGTTAAAGTCTCCTGCAATCACGAGCTTCTTGCCATTGTACCCCATTAACCTAATTTTTAATTTCTCCCAAAAGGATCTTTCAACTTTGTTGGGTCCGTATACATTACATAAAATAAACTCTGTATCTTGGATTTTAACAGATAAGATTAAAAATCTACCCAGGGGATCAGGATCTTGAGTTATAATATCATAGGAAATATTTTTGTGGAAAAAAAATCGTAACTCCCCTTTTTTGCCCACAGTATGGGGTAGATACAATGCCACCAACCCATTTAGATTTTAATTTTGCTGTTTCAACTGGATTTAAATGCGTCTCTTTTAAAAAGACTATATGTGGATGGAAGGTATTCAAGTGTTTTAAAATCATTTTCCTTTTAATAGGAGAGGTTATACCTCCAACATTCCAAGATAAAAAATTTAGCTTGCCAACATTCATTCTCTGGCAAAGTTGAGAACAAATATCTCACTATTGCTACCCCCCATAATTAGAAAATAAGAAGTGTATATCTGCAGGCACAATCTCTGGAGGAGGGGCAGATAATGGGAGAGAAAGGGGAAAAAAGAGAAGGGGATAAAAGAAGTAATCTAGAATGCCACCTAGAATCATTTATATTAGATACCTGTTTATCTAACTGCTAGATTATTTTTCAAGTTTCCGCTTTGTACAGAACTCTAGAGCCTCTTTAGGATTTTTTAAGGCACTTATCTGTCCATTCAAATCAACCAAAAGTTTGGCAGGGTATACCAGTCTAGCATAATATTTCACATTGATTAGCTTGATACAGTAGGGGGCCCTTTCTCTTCTCTTTGCAACTGTCTCAGCAGAGAAATCTTGAAATAACAAGATTTTATTTTGTTTAATTCTGCATTCTTTCAGTTTATGATAATGGTTCAGTATATTGCTTTTGTCCTGGAAGTTTAAATATCTAATTATCACTAAACACGGAAGGGGACTGCACTCTCATACCGGACCGGGTACACATCCCATGACCCTGTAACATGCTCAGCCCTGGGTGCTCACCGGCACTCACAGGAAGCTGTGCTGTCCCCAGAGTCACAGGCAGTTAACCCCAGATAGGTCTGGGTGCAAGAACCATAGGGAAAATTGCAAAACAAATTAATACAACACACAGAAAAAGTCCAGCACTCACTACAAGCTATCAGCTAAAATTTAAAAGCAAAAATGGAAAGGTTAGTTACAGCATTTGGCCAAATGGGACAAGCCCAGGTACCACGTCAAGGTCCTTTCCAATACCTGGGACCCTAAAACAGCCACACAATGCAAGCTATCAAATCCAAACAAACTG
The DNA here is from genome assembly GCF_027579735.1 of Bombina bombina. Classification (NCBI taxonomy): domain Eukaryota; kingdom Metazoa; phylum Chordata; class Amphibia; order Anura; family Bombinatoridae; genus Bombina; species Bombina bombina. Next base: position 706,683,865 of record NC_069500.1, on the reverse strand, counting down.
GGAACAAGGGAAGGGTGCACAGGCTTGTGTAATCACCCTAGACATATACAAAACATGAAAGGGGACTGCACTCTCATACCGGACCGGGTACACATCCCATGACCCTGTAACATGCTCAGCCCTGGGTGCTCACCGGCACTCACAGGAAGCTGTGCTGTCCCCAGAGTCACAGGCAGTTAACCCCAGATAGGTCTGGGTGCAAGAACCATAGGGAAAATTACAAAACAAATTAATACAACACACAGAGAAAGTCCAGCACTCACTTACAAGCTCTCAGCTAAGATTTAAAAGCAAAAATAGAAAGGTTAGTTACCGCATCTGGCCAAATGGGACAAGCCCAGGTACCAAGTCAAGGTCCTTTCCAATACCTGGGACCTCTGTGTGTTGTATTAATTTGTTTTGTGTGGCTGTTGTAGGGTCCCTGGTATTGGAAAGGACTTTGACGTGGTACCTGGGCTTGTCCCATTTGGCCAGATGCGGTAACTAACCTTTCTATTTTTGCTTTTAAATCTTAGCTGAGAGCTTGTAAGTGAGTGCTGGACTTTCTCTGTGTGTTGTATTAATTTGTTTTGTAATTTTCCCTATGGTTCTTGCACCCAGACCTGTCTGGGGTTAACTGCCTGTGACTCTGGGGACAGCACAGCTTGCTGTGAGTGCCGGTGAGCACCCAGGGCTGAGCATGTTACAGGGTCATGGGATGTGTACCCGGTCCGGTATGAGAGTGCAGTCCCCTTCCATGTTTTGTATATGTCTAGGGTGGTTACATAAGCCTGTGCACCCTTCCCTTGTTCCCAGTTTGTTTGGATTTGAGAGCTTGCATTGTGTGGCTGTTTTAGGGTCCCAGGTATTGGAAAGGACCTTGACGTGGTACCTGAGCTTGTCCCTTTTGGCCAGATGCGGTAACTAACCTTTCCATTTTTGCTTTTAAATCTTAGCTGAGTGCTTGTAAGTGAGTGCTAGACTTTCTCTGTGTGTTGTATTAATTTGTTTTGTAATTTTCCCTATGGTTCTTGCACCCAGACCTGTCTGGGGTTAACTGCCTGCGACTCTGGGGACAGCACAGCTTCCTGTGAGTGCCGGTGAGCACCCAGGGCTGAGCATGTTAGAGGGTCATGGGATGTGTACCCAGTCCTGTATAAGATTGCAGTCCACCTTCCATGTTTTGTATATGTCTAGGGTGATTACATAAGCCTGTGCACCCTTCCCTTGTTCCCAGTTTGTTTGGATTTGAGAGCTTGCATTGTATGGCTGTTTTAGGGTCCCAGGTATTGGAAAGGACCTTGACATGGTACCTGGGCTTGTCCCATTTGGCCAGATGCGGTAACTAACCTTTCCATTTTTGCTTTTAAATTTTAGCTGAGAGCTTGTAAGTGAGTGCTGGACTTTCTCTGTGTGTTGTATTCATTTATTTTGTAATTTTCCCTATGGTTCTTGCATCCAGACCTGTCTGGGGTTAACTGCCTGTGACTCTGCGGACAGCACAACTTCCTGTGAGTGCCGGTGAACACCCAGGGCTGAGAATGTTACAGGGTCATGGGATGTGTACCCGGTCCGGTATGAGAGTGCAGTCCCCTTCCATGTTTTGTATATGTCTAGGGTGATTACATAAGCCTGTGCACCCTTCCCTTGTTCCCAATTTGTTTGGATTTGAGAGCTTGCATTGTATGGCTGTTTTAGGGTCCCAGGTATTGGAAAGGACCTTGACATGGTACCTGGGCTTGTCCCATTTGGCCAGATGCGGTAACTAACCTTTCCATTTTTGCTTTTAAATTTTAGCTGAGAGCTTGTAAGTGAGTGCTGGACTTTCTCTGTGTGTTGTATTCATTTATTTTGTAATTTTCCCTATGGTTCTTGCATCCAGACCTGTCTGGGGTTAACTGCCTGTGACTCTGCGGACAGCACAACTTCCTGTGAGTGCCGGTGAACACCCAGGGCTGAGCATGTTACAGGGTCATGGGATGTGTACCCGGTCCGGTATGAGAGTGCAGTCCCCTTCCATGTTTTGTATATGTCTAGGGTGATTACATAAGCCTGTGCACCCTTCCCTTGTTCCCAGTTTGTTTGGATTTGAGAGCTTGCATTGTGTGGCTGTTTTGGGGTCCCAGGTATTGGAAAGGACCTTGACGTAGTACCTGGACTTGTACCATTTGGCCAGATGCCGTAACTAACCTTTCCATTTTTGCTTTTAAATCTTAGCTGAGATCTTGTAAGTGTGTGCTGGACTTTTTTGAGTGTGTTGTATCTAATTATCATTGTTCTGTTCTTATTTTTACGCTCCCGGTCCAGTCTGACTGGGCAAATTCTGTGTGCTCTTTTGACTGCCAAAGGGGGGTTGACCGGTATGCCTAGAATCTGGGGGAGCTAGACTGCAGCAAAGGACAGAAGATCCGTGAATTTTGCTGTTTCTGGTAAATCTACCACTTTTAGATTGTTACGCCTTGATCTATCTTCAAGGTCCTCTAGCCTTGTCTGCAGTGCAACTATATTGTTACCCTGTGTAATAATGGTACTATCCATGATAATTATCTGGTCTTCCAAGTTGGATATCCTGATCTCAGCTTCTGTGATTCTACTAGCATATTGACTGATCTCTACAGCAAGACCCACTATTTCAGATGTAATCCCCTCAAATTGAGGGGTAAATAGATCGTCAATTTGTTGTAGAAGCAGTTTGTTTTCTGCAAGACCACTCTGAGGGTCTTCAGAAAGAACTAAACTAGTGTCTGTGTTTTTGGGTGTAATTTTTTTTTCTTTTGATTTTGGAGGCATTGTCAGGGATTTGTGTGCAATTAATTTATCCATAAAAAAAAAACACTCACAAAGGAAAGGAGTCTATAAAACGTGATTTAAGGGTCAGTGATAGGTGATATAAGTGGAGGTGAACCATACATGGGGGGAAAAAAAAGGGAAAAACCAAGGAGTAAAAATGAACGACCCCCGAATGGGGATTACAGCAAATATTCTTTCAAGATACAATTTTTGTGTCGCAAGACAAAAAATGAAAAGAAAAAAATTACTTATAATAGTAAGTCAAGATATATTACGTCTTTTGGATGGCTCTTTTTAGATACAATAATATCCTATACTCAGTAAAGAAAAGACATGTAATACAACAGCCCCAAAATTCCTGGGAGAGCAGTTAGGGTACACAAAGGTATCCCAGACAATGAATAATAAAAATATGAAGGACTATGTATTGCAAGGTAAATAAGAGGTGATACAAGCCAGGAGACAAAGTCTGGCTACAATAACATTAAAATAAAAAGCAAAGAAAAGAAAAAAAACACTGTCTTAAAGTTTTTAAGGACTCGTGTCAAAAAGATCCTGGATCAAGGACTCTCATTGTATCTATAGCTAGTTATAAGATGTAAGCATAACCATACCCTCAGTAGAAGGTTAAAGCAAACACTCCTTCAAGAATAACTATTTTTGCATCATCTCAAATATAAACAGAAAAATGTTCTTTTATAGTATTGATATTGCGTGTGAGCTAAATCTTTGTAAAAGGGATAAAAATAGCCATCTGGGCAGCTATCTCATAGTAGTATGGTTTACATTTAACACAATACTCCTAGGTATAATAAAGGAGAATCTTTGGGTTGATTAATAATGGTAGCTGGAAGTAGCTAAAACCTAAGGATATACTGAATTTAGAAACCTGAAAGGGATGTTAAAATGGCGTAACAAATATATAAAATTATAACTTCCCTTGTGTGACTGTACTACATTTAACCAGCAAGTGCAATTAGACTTGTCACTGAAGATATGGCAGCTAATATGTATGGAGTAGTTATTAGTAATTAGTGGCTCATGCACTTGTTAGGTCTGTCTCAAGCTATTGATAACAAACTATCATCTAGATTACAAGCTTTTTCTTTTAATGCTGAAAAAATAGCTATTTCAGCGTTAAAACAGTAACGCAGCCATTACAAGTCTTGTCGGTATAGCTGTACTGCAAGCATTTTAGCCTGTAACGCAACATCAGTCCCGCACTCAAAAAAATTTAGTTTTTGTGTGGGATTTCCATAGTGCTGTCATTAAAATTTTTATGGTTAAGGCTAAAAAGCTTGCGTTACACCATATACCGACATGATCCGTTTTGCAACCTGAGAGCAGTAGTTATGAGTTTTTCGCAAAAAAACTGTTACAAAAAACTCATAACTAAAGTGTTACAAAGTACACTAACACCCATAAACTACCTATTAACCCCTAAACCGAACCCCTCAAACATCGCAAACACTAAATTAAACTTATTAACCACTAATCTGCCACTCCCGACATCGCCTCCACTAATAACATTTATTAACCCCTATTCCACCGCTCCCCGACATCAACGCCACTATAATAAAGTTATTAACCCCTATTCCCCCGCACCCCAACATCGCCCACACTATAATAAAGATATTAACCCTTATTCCGCCGCTCCCTGACATCGCCATCACTAAAAAAAGTCATTAACCCCTAAACCTCTGGCCTCCCACATCACTACCACTAAATAAACCTATTAACCCCTAAACCTCCAGCTCCCCACATTGCAAAACACAAATTAAACTATTAACCCCTAAACCTAACAACCCCCTAACTTTAAATTAAAATTACAGGATCCCTATCTTAAAAGAAATAAAAACTTACCTGTGAAATAAAAAAAAAACTAAGTTTAAACTATATATTAAACTAACATTACTATTATACTAAAATTAAACTATCAATTAAATAAATTAAATTACACATTTAAAAAAACTAACACTACTAAAGAAAATTAAATCTACAATTACAAAAAATAAAAAATTCTAAATTACAAAAAATAAAAAAATACTAAATTAACAAACAAAATTATCCAAAATAAAAACAATTAACCTAATCTAATAGCCCTATAAAAAAGTCATTCAGAACAAGGGATTTAGAAGAAATGCAGGCTGCACTTAAAGGAGTTTCCATAAAAGACAAGACATTGGCCTCTAGTTATCAACGTGTCTACCTCAAATACGCTGGAATTCCGCAGCGTATTTGAGGCAAGGCTGATTCGCCTTAGTTATCAAGCCCTATATACCGGCAAAAGTAGAATTTAGTGACGTAAGCTTCGATCCGCTGGACTCAGTCCGACACAGATCGATTCTTACGTCACTACAGATGTTCCGCACACAAGTGCGGCACAATCTGACTACTTTTGCTAGTTATCAAAAAACTAGCAGGTACGCTCGGCACTTTTCCGGCCCAGCGTACCTGGTTTTCAAACCGCCGCCCTGGAGGCGGCGGATCCCATAGAAATCAATGGGAGTCTGACCATAGCGAAAGTTGATGTTCGCTGCTGCCAGACATCCCATTGATTTCTATGGGAGCTGTCTACACCTAACACCCTAACATGTACCCCGAGTCTAAACACCCCTAATCTGTCCCCCCTACACCGCCGCAACTAAATAAATGTATTACCCCCTAAACCACCGCTCCCAGAGCCCACCGCCACTGTAATAAACTTATTAACTCCTAAACCGCCGCTCCCAGAGCCCGCCGCCACTATAATAAACTTATTAACCCCTAAACCGCCGCCCGCGGAGCCCACCGCCACCTACATTATACCTATTAACCCCTATCCTGCCCCCCCTATACCGTCGCCACCTATAATAAAGTTATTAACCCCTATCCTGCGGATCCCGAACCTCGCCGCAACTAAATAAATAGTTTAACCCCTAAACCGCCGCTCCCGGACCCCGCCTCAACCTATATTAAACTTATTAACCCATAATCTGCCCCCCCTATACCATCGCCACCTATAATAAATTTATTAACCCCTATCCTGCCCCCCCTACAGCGCCGCCACTGTAATAAAATTATTAACCTCTAAACCTAAGTCTAACACTAACCCTAACACCCCCCTAACTTAAATATTAATTAAATAAATCTAAATAATATTTCTCTTATTAACTAAATTAATGCTATTTAAAACTAAATACTTACCTTTAAAATAAACCCTAATATAGCTACAATATAAATAATAATTACATTGTAGCTATCTTAGGATTTATTTTTATTTTACAGGCAAATTTCAATTTATTTTAACTAGGTACAATAGCTATTAAATAGTTATTAACTATTTAATAGCTACCTAGCTAAAATAAAGAGAAATTTACCTGTAAAATAAAAACTAGTGTGAGATAGTGGGTGATGGTAGTGCGCTTAGTGCGGGGTATTAAACACCTTAACTGAGTAATAGTTCCTTCAAGCTATTAAGTGAAAAGTGACAAGTGTGAGAGAAAAAGTAAGGGCGCTAGAAAAGCTAAAAATACCACTAAAAGCCAAGACAAAAATGTACAATGACCAGGGAATTCCAATATATTAACAATGTATTTAATGTGCCATTGAAAACAAAATTACAAAATTAAAAGGGACGTCTCCCAAAAAATTGCATAGTAAAAAATCAATTTAAAATTGTTATAAATGAAGACTGTATACCAATTAAACGTTGGATACTATGTACATATAAAAGTTCATTCCTTAAGACCTTGCCAATTGTGAGATACAATGTCTAATACTAAAGTCAGATGTCAGATATGCAGATAATCTTGATTGTTGTTCTATGTAATATTCCCACAGTAGAGAATCTTTACTCCATTTGTATTTCGGTATGCTAAAAAGTTAAAACGTCTTAATTTTAAAAGCTTAACAGCAACTTTACCAAAGGCCGGTCTCTGTCAGGCAACCCCGTGTGTGCTCCACGAGAATCCGGCGTCTGACGTCACGGTTTCCACCTCGAGGGCTCGCCTCTGATCAGCCAATTGGGACCTCCGTGGGTCTCTATCTGTCGGTCTGTTGTTATCCGGTCCGATTCTTAGTAGTTTGCTTATTGTTAGAGGTTGCTCTTAGTGCTGTGCACGCCACCTCCTTTTCATGGGTATCCACCAGGGGATAAAATTAAAGATGCAGTACAACCCGGGTTGATAATTTTTCTGTACAAAGGTAGTGCACAGGTAGTTAGTCCTTAGACTGTGTTGTGTGGGGCTGGTTTTCTACGCGTTTCACTCCTTTCAGAGCTTTATCAAGAATGACTAGCCCACATTGTCCTCCTCCTTTTCAAGGTGTCTCTGTGTTCTGATTGGTCAAGAATTTTTTACTTGATTAAAGAGATTGAATTTTTCTGACATCTGACATTTTTGTTTCTTTCTGACATCTGACTTCTAGTTTTTTTCACATATCCTTGATGGAATATTTACTGTATTTTTTAGGTCCATTTCAAAAGGAGATTCACATTTCTTTTTATAATAACGGATCATGTTTAACAATATCATTCAATTTCTATGTAATATTTTACAGAAATGTATTTGAAAAGCTATCAGTAAAATTCTATTCTTTTAAAATATGGCTTTTTAATCCAAGGTGAAAGGGGATACATCTAATTCGGAATTTAAACCTCTAGGGTTCAAGGTATCATATTTAAAAATAAGTTCAGCCTCCTTAATTAGTAATTTTTTCTCAATGTTTCCCCCTCTCCAGTGTTTTTTTATAGTTTTAATTCCCCAGTATGTTAAATCCTTTGTTCTCCCTTTGTGAACTGTTTTGAAGTGTTTGTACAAATAGGTGTCCTCCAACCCTTTCTCTATGCTTCTTAGGTGTTCCCTAATTCTATCCCTTATTGCTCTTTTCGTTTCTCCAATATAAAATAAATCACACGTGCATTTTAAAACATAAATGGCACATGTATGTGTGCACCTAATTAGTTCTTTTATTTGAAAGATGTCCTTGGAATTATTAAACTTGATTTCTTTAATTTTTTTACTATGACCACAGGCCTTGCAAGAATAACAAGGAAAAAAGCCCACTGGTTTTGTACCAAATAGATTCTTTTGTATTGTCAGCTTTTTGTTGTTTTTTTGTATTTTCAGCTCACTTGGTGCTAATATTGATTTTAAATTTGTGGCTTTTTTAAAAATGAAGGTAGGGTTACTTGGAATCTTTTCTCCTAAGATGTTATCCTCTTTTAGGATGTGCCAATGCTTTTTGACAATTTTCTTTACCAGATTATAGTCTACACTATACTCTGTAATAAAGGGTACTTTTATCTGTCCATCATTAATATCTTTAGTTTTTTCTTTATATTCTAACAGGGTTTGCCTCTCAGTGTTCGTGGCCCTTTGTATGGCTTTTCTCGTGTGTTCTTTATCATAACCTCTAGAGTTGAATCTTTCTTCTAAAATCGCAACCTGTTGTTCAAAATCAATTAGTCTTGAACAGTTTTTCCTAATTCTTAGGCACTGTCCAACAGGTATATTCTCTTTCCAGGTGTTCAAATGGCAGCTCTCAGCATGAATATATGTATTACAGTCTACTTTTTTGAAGTGTGTTTTAGTTTCAATAATATTATTAATGGTCATTATCTCTAAATCCAAAAAAGTTATAGCGGTCTTACTATAGTTATGAGTAAAGGTTAGGCCATAGGTGTTATTGTTCATTTGTTCAAGGAGAGTTAGGAGTCCTGATTCCGACCCTTTCCATACAAGCAGAAGATCATCTATATACCTTTTGTAGAGTACAAGGTTTGCACCATAGCCACCTTCGCCAAAAAACTTGGTCTCCCAGGCTCCCATGAATAAATTAGCGTAGCTAGGTGCAAACCTTGTACCCATAGCTGTACCCTCTGCCTGTATGTAAAAAGTATCATTAAAAGAAAAATAGTTGTTTTCTAGAATAAATTTTATGATTTTCAATATAAAGTTTTTCTGTATTTCCTTCATATCACTATCCTTTTGTAAAAAGGTATCAATTGCTTTAATGCCTTTAGTATGGTCAATAACGGTGTATAAGGACATCACATCACAGGTCACAAGGAACATGTCATCTTCCCATTTTAGGGAGTTTAATATATTTAAAACTTGTGTGGAGTCCCTAAGGTAAGAGTCTAATTTTTGGACATATTTCTGAAGGTAACCATCTATATATTTGGACAAGTTTGCTGATAGGGAATCAATCCCTGATATTATGGGCCTCCCCGGTGGGTTATTTAAACATTTGTGAATTTTTGGGAGGAAATAAAAGATGGGGATTCTCGGATGTTTTGGAGTTAAAAACTGAAACTCTTTTTCTTTAAGTACCTGCAGTTTTTTGCCTTCTAATAAGATCTTATCTAGTGACTGTGTAAACCTTATTGTTGGATCATAGTCTAGTTTTCTGTAAGTTTTTTTGTCATTGAGTAATCTGTATGCTTCTTTTAAATAATTTTGTGTGTCCATGAGGACAATCCCTCCGCCCTTATCAGCTGCTTTAATGGTCAGATCAGTGTTACTTTTCAGATTGTCCAGTATAGTTTTTTCTTTTTTAGTCATATTATATTTTCTTAACTTTGGTGGATTACATTTTTTTAAATCACTTAAAACCATTTTTTCAAATGTGTCCAAATAGTTACCTTTAGAGTGTATGGGATTAAAACACGATTTTGGTTTTAGATTGGAATGTATGAATTTCTCTGTATTTGCATGTTTAGTTGTGAGCTCTTTTTCAACAGGGTTTTTTAGATAGAATCTTTTAAGGGTTAAGTTTCTTACAAATTTTTTTACATTAATATAGGTATTAAATTTGTTAAGTCTAGCTGTTGGAGCATAGGACAAACCTAGACCCAAAACTTTTTCTTCCTCTGTTGTTAGTTGAATACTACTTAAATTAAAGATACCCTGCTGACTTTTAACTATCTTAGCCTTTTTGCTTCTTTTGAGCATTCCCCTTCCTCTCTTTCCTCTAAACTTCTTTTTTTCTTCTGGTTTAGTTCTTTTTCTGTCCTTATTATTAACGCTTGGTTGCCCTCCTTTAGAGGGCTCTTCTCTAAAAAAAGGGGACTAGTGTTAGTATTAAGGTCTTCTCTGCCTTCAGTTTCTCTAAGGGCATCAAAGCGATTGTAAGTGGGGGTCCTCCACTGTTCATAATGATTATTCCTGTCCTCTCTAAAATTTTCAGCTCTACTAGACCTTCTTGGATATTGCCATTCTTTTTCCCTATTATAAGGTGTTCTTTGGTTGTAATTAGTATAGTGATTATTATATGACCTTGGTTCCCAATTTTGATAATTTCTATTTCCATATCTTGGATACCATGATCTTTCATTATAACCATTGTGACTGTAGTGGCGATTATTGCCAAATTCATTCTGTCGATTGTATCCCTGTGTTTTATTATGTGAGTGTTCATTTTTGTACTGTTGGTTATTTCTATACTCATAAATGTCAGTGTTCATATGATTAACTTTTCTGGTTCTTTTTTCATATGTATTATCATTTCTGGTATTTTTATCCGTGATCTCTATTATATCTTCATTATTTATATCTTGTTGTATGCGGTTATCTTTAGTGTCTCTTTCCATTTTACCCCATTTTGTTCTTAAGAGGTCTTTGTTTAGATTATCTAATTTACCAATTATTACTTTTTGTCTCTCTTTATATTCATTTTCATTTTTTCTATCTGTGAGTTTTTCCTTAATTTCTAAAATATTTTTCTCTATTTCTAATAGTGTCCCTTTTCGTGATCTTTTTAATATGTCTATGAGAGTGTTTGAGGCCTTTGTGAGTGTGTTTTTCCATTCTAATTGTAAATCCTCCCTTAGAGGAAAAGTGCAATTTTTCTTAATTTGTAAACCCCTTGGAATGATCCCTTTTTGTGTATATCTATTTAAAAAAACTAACTCCATTTTCTGCTTGAGTTCTTTCGTAAGTGCATATTCCAAACTTTGCATTAAATCTGAGGTTTTTTCAGGTGAAATTGTGTCAATATGTGGTATATTATCGTCTTTAAAATCCAGGTAAATCTTGTCCCTAAAGTCAAATATATCATCCATGCTTTCACTAGCTGCTACTACCAATGAAGGAATAGTGAATCGTGTGAGATAGTGGGTGATGGTAGTGCGCTTAGTGCGGGGTATTAAACACCTTAACTGAGTAATAGTTCCTTCAAGCTATTAAGTGAAAAGTGACAAGTGTGAGAGAAAAAGTAAGGGCGCTAGAAAAGCTAAAAATACCACTAAAAGCCAAGACAAAAATGTACAATGACCAGGGAATTCCAATATATTAACAATGTATTTAATGTGCCATTGAAAACAAAATTACAAAATTAAAAGGGACGTCTCCCAAAAAATTGCATAGTAAAAAATCAATTTAAAATTGTTATAAATGAAGACTGTATACCAATTAAACGTTGGATACTATGTACATATAAAAGTTCATTCCTTAAGACCTTGCCAATTGTGAGATACAATGTCTAATACTAAAGTCAGATGTCAGATATGCAGATAATCTTGATTGTTGTTCTATGTAATATTCCCACAGTAGAGAATCTTTACTCCATTTGTATTTCGGTATGCTAAAAAGTTAAAACGTCTTAATTTTAAAAGCTTAACAGCAACTTTACCAAAGGCCGGTCTCTGTCAGGCAACCCCGTGTGTGCTCCACGAGAATCCGGCGTCTGACGTCACGGTTTCCACCTCGAGGGCTCGCCTCTGATCAGCCAATTGGGACCTCCGTGGGTCTCTATCTGTCGGTCTGTTGTTATCCGGTCCGATTCTTAGTAGTTTGCTTATTGTTAGAGGTTGCTCTTAGTGCTGTGCACGCCACCTCCTTTTCATGGGTATCCACCAGGGGATAAAATTAAAGATGCAGTACAACCCGGGTTGATAATTTTTCTGTACAAAGGTAGTGCACAGGTAGTTAGTCCTTAGACTGTGTTGTGTGGGGCTGGTTTTCTACGCGTTTCACTCCTTTCAGAGCTTTATCAAGAATGACTAGCCCACATTGTCCTCCTCCTTTTCAAGGTGTCTCTGTGTTCTGATTGGTCAAGAATTTTTTACTTGATTAAAGAGATTGAATTTTTCTGACATCTGACATTTTTGTTTCTTTCTGACATCTGACTTCTAGTTTTTTTCACATATCCTTGATGGAATATTTACTGTATTTTTTAGGTCCATTTCAAAAGGAGATTCACATTTCTTTTTATAATAACGGATCATGTTTAACAATATCATTCAATTTCTATGTAATATTTTACAGAAATGTATTTGAAAAGCTATCAGTAAAATTCTATTCTTTTAAAATATGGCTTTTTAATCCAAGGTGAAAGGGGATACATCTAATTCGGAATTTAAACCTCTAGGGTTCAAGGTATCATATTTAAAAATAAGTTCAGCCTCCTTAATTAGTAATTTTTTCTCAATGTTTCCCCCTCTCCAGTGTTTTTTTATAGTTTTAATTCCCCAGTATGTTAAATCCTTTGTTCTCCCTTTGTGAACTGTTTTGAAGTGTTTGTACAAATAGGTGTCCTCCAACCCTTTCTCTATGCTTCTTAGGTGTTCCCTAATTCTATCCCTTATTGCTCTTTTCGTTTCTCCAATATAAAATAAATCACACGTGCATTTTAAAACATAAATGGCACATGTATGTGTGCACCTAATTAGTTCTTTTATTTGAAAGATGTCCTTGGAATTATTAAACTTGATTTCTTTAATTTTTTTACTATGACCACAGGCCTTGCAAGAATAACAAGGAAAAAAGCCCACTGGTTTTGTACCAAATAGATTCTTTTGTATTGTCAGCTTTTTGTTGTTTTTTTGTATTTTCAGCTCACTTGGTGCTAATATTGATTTTAAATTTGTGGCTTTTTTAAAAATGAAGGTAGGGTTACTTGGAATCTTTTCTCCTAAGATGTTATCCTCTTTTAGGATGTGCCAATGCTTTTTGACAATTTTCTTTACCAGATTATAGTCTACACTATACTCTGTAATAAAGGGTACTTTTATCTGTCCATCATTAATATCTTTAGTTTTTTCTTTATATTCTAACAGGGTTTGCCTCTCAGTGTTCGTGGCCCTTTGTATGGCTTTTCTCGTGTGTTCTTTATCATAACCTCTAGAGTTGAATCTTTCTTCTAAAATCGCAACCTGTTGTTCAAAATCAATTAGTCTTGAACAGTTTTTCCTAATTCTTAGGCACTGTCCAACAGGTATATTCTCTTTCCAGGTGTTCAAATGGCAGCTCTCAGCATGAATATATGTATTACAGTCTACTTTTTTGAAGTGTGTTTTAGTTTCAATAATATTATTAATGGTCATTATCTCTAAATCCAAAAAAGTTATAGCGGTCTTACTATAGTTATGAGTAAAGGTTAGGCCATAGGTGTTATTGTTCATTTGTTCAAGGAGAGTTAGGAGTCCTGATTCCGACCCTTTCCATACAAGCAGAAGATCATCTATATACCTTTTGTAGAGTACAAGGTTTGCACCATAGCCACCTTCGCCAAAAAACTTGGTCTCCCAGGCTCCCATGAATAAATTAGCGTAGCTAGGTGCAAACCTTGTACCCATAGCTGTACCCTCTGCCTGTATGTAAAAAGTATCATTAAAAGAAAAATAGTTGTTTTCTAGAATAAATTTTATGATTTTCAATATAAAGTTTTTCTGTATTTCCTTCATATCACTATCCTTTTGTAAAAAGGTATCAATTGCTTTAATGCCTTTAGTATGGTCAATAACGGTGTATAAGGACATCACATCACAGGTCACAAGGAACATGTCATCTTCCCATTTTAGGGAGTTTAATATATTTAAAACTTGTGTGGAGTCCCTAAGGTAAGAGTCTAATTTTTGGACATATTTCTGAAGGTAACCATCTATATATTTGGACAAGTTTGCTGATAGGGAATCAATCCCTGATATTATGGGCCTCCCCGGTGGGTTATTTAAACATTTGTGAATTTTTGGGAGGAAATAAAAGATGGGGATTCTCGGATGTTTTGGAGTTAAAAACTGAAACTCTTTTTCTTTAAGTACCTGCAGTTTTTTGCCTTCTAATAAGATCTTATCTAGTGACTGTGTAAACCTTATTGTTGGATCATAGTCTAGTTTTCTGTAAGTTTTTTTGTCATTGAGTAATCTGTATGCTTCTTTTAAATAATTTTGTGTGTCCATGAGGACAATCCCTCCGCCCTTATCAGCTGCTTTAATGGTCAGATCAGTGTTACTTTTCAGATTGTCCAGTATAGTTTTTTCTTTTTTAGTCATATTATATTTTCTTAACTTTGGTGGATTACATTTTTTTAAATCACTTAAAACCATTTTTTCAAATGTGTCCAAATAGTTACCTTTAGAGTGTATGGGATTAAAACACGATTTTGGTTTTAGATTGGAATGTATGAATTTCTCTGTATTTGCATGTTTAGTTGTGAGCTCTTTTTCAACAGGGTTTTTTAGATAGAATCTTTTAAGGGTTAAGTTTCTTACAAATTTTTTTACATTAATATAGGTATTAAATTTGTTAAGTCTAGCTGTTGGAGCATAGGACAAACCTAGACCCAAAACTTTTTCTTCCTCTGTTGTTAGTTGAATACTACTTAAATTAAAGATACCCTGCTGACTTTTAACTATCTTAGCCTTTTTGCTTCTTTTGAGCATTCCCCTTCCTCTCTTTCCTCTAAACTTCTTTTTTTCTTCTGGTTTAGTTCTTTTTCTGTCCTTATTATTAACGCTTGGTTGCCCTCCTTTAGAGGGCTCTTCTCTAAAAAAAGGGGACTAGTGTTAGTATTAAGGTCTTCTCTGCCTTCAGTTTCTCTAAGGGCATCAAAGCGATTGTAAGTGGGGGTCCTCCACTGTTCATAATGATTATTCCTGTCCTCTCTAAAATTTTCAGCTCTACTAGACCTTCTTGGATATTGCCATTCTTTTTCCCTATTATAAGGTGTTCTTTGGTTGTAATTAGTATAGTGATTATTATATGACCTTGGTTCCCAATTTTGATAATTTCTATTTCCATATCTTGGATACCATGATCTTTCATTATAACCATTGTGACTGTAGTGGCGATTATTGCCAAATTCATTCTGTCGATTGTATCCCTGTGTTTTATTATGTGAGTGTTCATTTTTGTACTGTTGGTTATTTCTATACTCATAAATGTCAGTGTTCATATGATTAACTTTTCTGGTTCTTTTTTCATATGTATTATCATTTCTGGTATTTTTATCCGTGATCTCTATTATATCTTCATTATTTATATCTTGTTGTATGCGGTTATCTTTAGTGTCTCTTTCCATTTTACCCCATTTTGTTCTTAAGAGGTCTTTGTTTAGATTATCTAATTTACCAATTATTACTTTTTGTCTCTCTTTATATTCATTTTCATTTTTTCTATCTGTGAGTTTTTCCTTAATTTCTAAAATATTTTTCTCTATTTCTAATAGTGTCCCTTTTCGTGATCTTTTTAATATGTCTATGAGAGTGTTTGAGGCCTTTGTGAGTGTGTTTTTCCATTCTAATTGTAAATCCTCCCTTAGAGGAAAAGTGCAATTTTTCTTAATTTGTAAACCCCTTGGAATGATCCCTTTTTGTGTATATCTATTTAAAAAAACTAACTCCATTTTCTGCTTGAGTTCTTTCGTAAGTGCATATTCCAAAATTTTGCATTAAATCTGAGGTTTTTTCAGGTGAAATTGTGTCAATATGTGGTATATTATCGTCTTTAAAATCCAGGTAAATCTTGTCCCTAAAGTCAAATATATCATCCATGCTTTCACTAGCTGCTACTACCAATGAAGGAATAGTGAATCGTGTGAGATAGTGGGTGATGGTAGTGCGCTTAGTGCGGGGTATTAAACACCTTAACTGAGTAATAGTTCCTTCAAGCTATTAAGTGAAAAGTGACAAGTGTGAGAGAAAAAGTAAGGGCGCTAGAAAAGCTAAAAATACCACTAAAAGCCAAGACAAAAATGTACAATGACCAGGGAATTCCAATATATTAACAATGTATTTAATGTGCCATTGAAAACAAAATTACAAAATTAAAAGGGACGTCTCCCAAAAAATTGCATAGTAAAAAATCAATTTAAAATTGTTATAAATGAAGACTGTATACCAATTAAACGTTGGATACTATGTACATATAAAAGTTCATTCCTTAAGACCTTGCCAATTGTGAGATACAATGTCTAATACTAAAGTCAGATGTCAGATATGCAGATAATCTTGATTGTTGTTGAGCCCTCGAGGTGGAAACCGTGACGTCAGACGCCGGATTCTCGTGGAGCACACACGGGGTTGCCTGACAGAGACCGGCCTTTGGTAAAGTTGCTGTTAAGCTTTTAAAATTAAGACGTTTTAACTTTTTAGCATACCGAAATACAAATGGAGTAAAGATTCTCTACTGTGGGAATATTACATAGAACAACAATCAAGATTATCTGCATATCTGACATCTGACTTTAGTATTAGACATTGTATCTCACAATTGGCAAGGTCTTAAGGAATGAACTTTTATATGTACATAGTATCCAACGTTTAATTGGTATACAGTCTTCATTTATAACAATTTTAAATTGATTTTTTACTATGCAATTTTTTGGGAGACGTCCCTTTTAATTTTGTAATTTTGTTTTCAATGGCACATTAAATACATTGTTAATATATTGGAATTCCCTGGTCATTGTACATTTTTGTCTTGGCTTTTAGTGGTATTTTTAGCTTTTCTAGCGCCCTTACTTTTTCTCTCACACTTGTCACTTTTCACTTAATAGCTTGAAGGAACTATTACTCAGTTAAGGTGTTTAATACCCCGCACTAAGCGCACTACCATCACCCACTATCTCACACGATTCACTATTCCTTCATTGGTAGTAGCAGCTAGTGAAAGCATGGATGATATATTTGACTTTAGGGACAAGATTTACCTGGATTTTAAAGACGATAATATACCACATATTGACACAATTTCACCTGAAAAAACCTCAGATTTAATGCAAAGTTTGGAATATGCACTTACGAAAGAACTCAAGCAGAAAATGGAGTTAGTTTTTTTAAATAGATATACACAAAAAGGGATCATTCCAAGGGGTTTACAAATTAAGAAAAATTGCACTTTTCCTCTAAGGGAGGATTTACAATTAGAATGGAAAAACACACTCACAAAGGCCTCAAACACTCTCATAGACATATTAAAAAGATCACGAAAAGGGACACTATTAGAAATAGAGAAAAATATTTTAGAAATTAAGGAAAAACTCACAGATAGAAAAAATGAAAATGAATATAAAGAGAGACAAAAAGTAATAATTGGTAAATTAGATAATCTAAACAAAGACCTCTTAAGAACAAAATGGGGTAAAATGGAAAGAGACACTAAAGATAACCGCATACAACAAGATATAAATAATGAAGATATAATAGAGATCACGGATAAAAATACCAGAAATGATAATACATATGAAAAAAGAACCAGAAAAGTTAATCATATGAACACTGACATTTATGAGTATAGAAATAACCAACAGTACAAAAATGAACACTCACATAATAAAACACAGGGATACAATCGACAGAATGAATTTGGCAATAATCGCCACTACAGTCACAATGGTTATAATGAAAGATCATGGTATCCAAGATATGGAAATAGAAATTATCAAAATTGGGAACCAAGGTCATATAATAATCACTATACTAATTACAACCAAAGAACACCTTATAATAGGGAAAAAGAATGGCAATATCCAAGAAGATCTAGTAGAGCTGAAAATTTTAGAGAGGACAGGAATAATCATTATGAACAGTGGAGGACCCCCACTTACAATCGCTTTGATGCCCTTAGAGAAACTGAAGGCAGAGAAGACCTTAATACTAACACTAGTCCCCTTTTTTTAGAGAAGAGCCCTCTAAAGGAGGGCAACCAAGCGTTAATAATAAGGACAGAAAAAGAACTAAACCAGAAGAAAAAAAGAAGTTTAGAGGAAAGAGAGGAAGGGGAATGCTCAAAAGAAGCAAAAAGGCTAAGATAGTTAAAAGTCAGCAGGGTATCTTTAATTTAAGTAGTATTCAACTAACAACAGAGGAAGAAAAAGTTTTGGGTCTAGGTTTGTCCTATGCTCCAACAGCTAGACTTAACAAATTTAATACCTATATTAATGTAAAAAAATTTGTAAGAAACTTAACCCTTAAAAGATTCTATCTAAAAAACCCTGTTGAAAAAGAGCTCACAACTAAACATGCAAATACAGAGAAATTCATACATTCCAATCTAAAACCAAAATCGTGTTTTAATCCCATACACTCTAAAGGTAACTATTTGGACACATTTGAAAAAATGGTTTTAAGTGATTTAAAAAAATGTAATCCACCAAAGTTAAGAAAATATAATATGACTAAAAAAGAAAAAACTATACTGGACAATCTGAAAAGTAACACTGATCTGACCATTAAAGCAGCTGATAAGGGCGGAGGGATTGTCCTCATGGACACACAAAATTATTTAAAAGAAGCATACAGATTACTCAATGACAAAAAAACTTACAGAAAACTAGACTATGATCCAACAATAAGGTTTACACAGTCACTAGATAAGATCTTATTAGAAGGCAAAAAACTGCAGGTACTTAAAGAAAAAGAGTTTCAGTTTTTAACTCCAAAACATCCGAGAATCCCCATCTTTTATTTCCTCCCAAAAATTCACAAATGTTTAAATAACCCACCGGGGAGGCCCATAATATCAGGGATTGATTCCCTATCAGCAAACTTGTCCAAATATATAGATGGTTACCTTCAGAAATATGTCCAAAAATTAGACTCTTACCTTAGGGACTCCACACAAGTTTTAAATATATTAAACTCCCTAAAATGGGAAGATGACATGTTCCTTGTGACCTGTGATGTGATGTCCTTATACACCGTTATTGACCATACTAAAGGCATTAAAGCAATTGATACCTTTTTACAAAAGGATAGTGATATGAAGGAAATACAGAAAAACTTTATATTGAAAATCATAAAATTTATTCTAGAAAACAACTATTTTTCTTTTAATGATACTTTTTACATACAGGCAGAGGGTACAGCTATGGGTACAAGGTTTGCACCTAGCTACGCTAATTTATTCATGGGAGCCTGGGAGACCAAGTTTTTTGGCGAAGGTGGCTATGGTGCAAACCTTGTACTCTACAAAAGGTATATAGATGATCTTCTGCTTGTATGGAAAGGGTCGGAATCAGGACTCCTAACTCTCCTTGAACAAATGAACAATAACACCTATGGCCTAACCTTTACTCATAACTATAGTAAGACCGCTATAACTTTTTTGGATTTAGAGATAATGACCATTAATAATATTATTGAAACTAAAACACACTTCAAAAAAGTAGACTGTAATACATATATTCATGCTGAGAGCTGCCATTTGAACACCTGGAAAGAGAATATACCTGTTGGACAGTGCCTAAGAATTAGGAAAAACTGTTCAAGACTAATTGATTTTGAACAACAGGTTGCGATTTTAGAAGAAAGATTCAACTCTAGAGGTTATGATAAAGAACACACGAGAAAAGCCATACAAAGGGCCACGAACACTGAGAGGCAAACCCTGTTAGAATATAAAGAAAAAACTAAAGATATTAATGATGGACAGATAAAAGTACCCTTTATTACAGAGTATAGTGTAGACTATAATCTGGTAAAGAAAATTGTCAAAAAGCATTGGCACATCCTAAAAGAGGATAACATCTTAGGAGAAAAGATTCCAAGTAACCCTACCTTCATTTTTAAAAAAGCCACAAATTTAAAATCAATATTAGCACCAAGTGAGCTGAAAATACAAAAAAACAACAAAAAGCTGACAATACAAAAGAATCTATTTGGTACAAAACCAGTGGGCTTTTTTCCTTGTTATTCTTGCAAGGCCTGTGGTCATAGTAAAAAAATTAAAGAAATCAAGTTTAATAATTCCAAGGACATCTTTCAAATAAAAGAACTAATTAGGTGCACACATACATGTGCCATTTATGTTTTAAAATGCACGTGTGATTTATTTTATATTGGAGAAACGAAAAGAGCAATAAGGGATAGAATTAGGGAACACCTAAGAAGCATAGAGAAAGGGTTGGAGGACACCTATTTGTACAAACACTTCAAAACAGTTCACAAAGGGAGAACAAAGGATTTAACATACTGGGGAATTAAAACTATAAAAAAACACTGGAGAGGGGGAAACATTGAGAAAAAATTACTAATTAAGGAGGCTGAACTTATTTTTAAATATGATACCTTGAACCCTAGAGGTTTAAATTCCGAATTAGATGTATCCCCTTTCACCTTGGATTAAAAAGCCATATTTTAAAAGAATAGAATTTTACTGATAGCTTTTCAAATACATTTCTGTAAAATATTACATAGAAATTGAATGATATTGTTAAACATGATCCGTTATTATAAAAAGAAATGTGAATCTCCTTTTGAAATGGACCTAAAAAATACAGTAAATATTCCATCAAGGATATGTGAAAAAAACTAGAAGTCAGATGTCAGAAAGAAACAAAAATGTCAGATGTCAGAAAAATTCAATCTCTTTAATCAAGTAAAAAATTCTTGACCAATCAGAACACAGAGACACCTTGAAAAGGAGGAGGACAATGTGGGCTAGTCATTCTTGATAAAGCTCTGAAAGGAGTGAAACGCGTAGAAAACCAGCCCCACACAACACAGTCTAAGGACTAACTACCTGTGCACTACCTTTGTACAGAAAAATTATCAACCCGGGTTGTACTGCATCTTTAATTTTATCCCCTGGTGGATACCCATGAAAAGGAGGTGGCGTGCACAGCACTAAGAGCAACCTCTAACAATAAGCAAACTACTAAGAATCGGACCGGATAACAACAGACCGACAGATAGAGACCCACGGAGGTCCCAATTGGCTGATCAGAGGCGAGCCCTCGAGGTGGAAACCGTGACGTCAGACGCCGGATTCTCGTGGAGCACACACGGGGTTGCCTGACAGAGACCGGCCTTTGGTAAAGTTGCTGTTAAGCTTTTAAAATTAAGACGTTTTAACTTTTTAGCATACCGAAATACAAATGGAGTAAAGATTCTCTACTGTGGGAATATTACATAGAACAACAATCAAGATTATCTGCATATCTGACATCTGACTTTAGTATTAGACATTGTATCTCACAATTGGCAAGGTCTTAAGGAATGAACTTTTATATGTACATAGTATCCAACGTTTAATTGGTATACAGTCTTCATTTATAACAATTTTAAATTGATTTTTTACTATGCAATTTTTTGGGAGACGTCCCTTTTAATTTTGTAATTTTGTTTTCAATGGCACATTAAATACATTGTTAATATATTGGAATTCCCTGGTCATTGTACATTTTTGTCTTGGCTTTTAGTGGTATTTTTAGCTTTTCTAGCGCCCTTACTTTTTCTCTCACACTTGTCACTTTTCACTTAATAGCTTGAAGGAACTATTACTCAGTTAAGGTGTTTAATACCCCGCACTAAGCGCACTACCATCACCCACTATCTCACACGATTCACTATTCCTTCATTGGTAGTAGCAGCTAGTGAAAGCATGGATGATATATTTGACTTTAGGGACAAGATTTACCTGGATTTTAAAGACGATAATATACCACATATTGACACAATTTCACCTGAAAAAACCTCAGATTTAATGCAAAGTTTGGAATATGCACTTACGAAAGAACTCAAGCAGAAAATGGAGTTAGTTTTTTTAAATAGATATACACAAAAAGGGATCATTCCAAGGGGTTTACAAATTAAGAAAAATTGCACTTTTCCTCTAAGGGAGGATTTACAATTAGAATGGAAAAACACACTCACAAAGGCCTCAAACACTCTCATAGACATATTAAAAAGATCACGAAAAGGGACACTATTAGAAATAGAGAAAAATATTTTAGAAATTAAGGAAAAACTCACAGATAGAAAAAATGAAAATGAATATAAAGAGAGACAAAAAGTAATAATTGGTAAATTAGATAATCTAAACAAAGACCTCTTAAGAACAAAATGGGGTAAAATGGAAAGAGACACTAAAGATAACCGCATACAACAAGATATAAATAATGAAGATATAATAGAGATCACGGATAAAAATACCAGAAATGATAATACATATGAAAAAAGAACCAGAAAAGTTAATCATATGAACACTGACATTTATGAGTATAGAAATAACCAACAGTACAAAAATGAACACTCACATAATAAAACACAGGGATACAATCGACAGAATGAATTTGGCAATAATCGCCACTACAGTCACAATGGTTATAATGAAAGATCATGGTATCCAAGATATGGAAATAGAAATTATCAAAATTGGGAACCAAGGTCATATAATAATCACTATACTAATTACAACCAAAGAACACCTTATAATAGGGAAAAAGAATGGCAATATCCAAGAAGGTCTAGTAGAGCTGAAAATTTTAGAGAGGACAGGAATAATCATTATGAACAGTGGAGGACCCCCACTTACAATCGCTTTGATGCCCTTAGAGAAACTGAAGGCAGAGAAGACCTTAATACTAACACTAGTCCCCTTTTTTTAGAGAAGAGCCCTCTAAAGGAGGGCAACCAAGCGTTAATAATAAGGACAGAAAAAGAACTAAACCAGAAGAAAAAAAGAAGTTTAGAGGAAAGAGAGGAAGGGGAATGCTCAAAAGAAGCAAAAAGGCTAAGATAGTTAAAAGTCAGCAGGGTATCTTTAATTTAAGTAGTATTCAACTAACAACAGAGGAAGAAAAAGTTTTGGGTCTAGGTTTGTCCTATGCTCCAACAGCTAGACTTAACAAATTTAATACCTATATTAATGTAAAAAAATTTGTAAGAAACTTAACCCTTAAAAGATTCTATCTAAAAAACCCTGTTGAAAAAGAGCTCACAACTAAACATGCAAATACAGAGAAATTCATACATTCCAATCTAAAACCAAAATCGTGTTTTAATCCCATACACTCTAAAGGTAACTATTTGGACACATTTGAAAAAATGGTTTTAAGTGATTTAAAAAAATGTAATCCACCAAAGTTAAGAAAATATAATATGACTAAAAAAGAAAAAACTATACTGGACAATCTGAAAAGTAACACTGATCTGACCATTAAAGCAGCTGATAAGGGCGGAGGGATTGTCCTCATGGACACACAAAATTATTTAAAAGAAGCATACAGATTACTCAATGACAAAAAAACTTACAGAAAACTAGACTATGATCCAACAATAAGGTTTACACAGTCACTAGATAAGATCTTATTAGAAGGCAAAAAACTGCAGGTACTTAAAGAAAAAGAGTTTCAGTTTTTAACTCCAAAACATCCGAGAATCCCCATCTTTTATTTCCTCCCAAAAATTCACAAATGTTTAAATAACCCACCGGGGAGGCCCATAATATCAGGGATTGATTCCCTATCAGCAAACTTGTCCAAATATATAGATGGTTACCTTCAGAAATATGTCCAAAAATTAGACTCTTACCTTAGGGACTCCACACAAGTTTTAAATATATTAAACTCCCTAAAATGGGAAGATGACATGTTCCTTGTGACCTGTGATGTGATGTCCTTATACACCGTTATTGACCATACTAAAGGCATTAAAGCAATTGATACCTTTTTACAAAAGGATAGTGATATGAAGGAAATACAGAAAAACTTTATATTGAAAATCATAAAATTTATTCTAGAAAACAACTATTTTTCTTTTAATGATACTTTTTACATACAGGCAGAGGGTACAGCTATGGGTACAAGGTTTGCACCTAGCTACGCTAATTTATTCATGGGAGCCTGGGAGACCAAGTTTTTTGGCGAAGGTGGCTATGGTGCAAACCTTGTACTCTACAAAAGGTATATAGATGATCTTCTGCTTGTATGGAAAGGGTCGGAATCAGGACTCCTAACTCTCCTTGAACAAATGAACAATAACACCTATGGCCTAACCTTTACTCATAACTATAGTAAGACCGCTATAACTTTTTTGGATTTAGAGATAATGACCATTAATAATATTATTGAAACTAAAACACACTTCAAAAAAGTAGACTGTAATACATATATTCATGCTGAGAGCTGCCATTTGAACACCTGGAAAGAGAATATACCTGTTGGACAGTGCCTAAGAATTAGGAAAAACTGTTCAAGACTAATTGATTTTGAACAACAGGTTGCGATTTTAGAAGAAAGATTCAACTCTAGAGGTTATGATAAAGAACACACGAGAAAAGCCATACAAAGGGCCACGAACACTGAGAGGCAAACCCTGTTAGAATATAAAGAAAAAACTAAAGATATTAATGATGGACAGATAAAAGTACCCTTTATTACAGAGTATAGTGTAGACTATAATCTGGTAAAGAAAATTGTCAAAAAGCATTGGCACATCCTAAAAGAGGATAACATCTTAGGAGAAAAGATTCCAAGTAACCCTACCTTCATTTTTAAAAAAGCCACAAATTTAAAATCAATATTAGCACCAAGTGAGCTGAAAATACAAAAAAACAACAAAAAGCTGACAATACAAAAGAATCTATTTGGTACAAAACCAGTGGGCTTTTTTCCTTGTTATTCTTGCAAGGCCTGTGGTCATAGTAAAAAAATTAAAGAAATCAAGTTTAATAATTCCAAGGACATCTTTCAAATAAAAGAACTAATTAGGTGCACACATACATGTGCCATTTATGTTTTAAAATGCACGTGTGATTTATTTTATATTGGAGAAACGAAAAGAGCAATAAGGGATAGAATTAGGGAACACCTAAGAAGCATAGAGAAAGGGTTGGAGGACACCTATTTGTACAAACACTTCAAAACAGTTCACAAAGGGAGAACAAAGGATTTAACATACTGGGGAATTAAAACTATAAAAAAACACTGGAGAGGGGGAAACATTGAGAAAAAATTACTAATTAAGGAGGCTGAACTTATTTTTAAATATGATACCTTGAACCCTAGAGGTTTAAATTCCGAATTAGATGTATCCCCTTTCACCTTGGATTAAAAAGCCATATTTTAAAAGAATAGAATTTTACTGATAGCTTTTCAAATACATTTCTGTAAAATATTACATAGAAATTGAATGATATTGTTAAACATGATCCGTTATTATAAAAAGAAATGTGAATCTCCTTTTGAAATGGACCTAAAAAATACAGTAAATATTCCATCAAGGATATGTGAAAAAAACTAGAAGTCAGATGTCAGAAAGAAACAAAAATGTCAGATGTCAGAAAAATTCAATCTCTTTAATCAAGTAAAAAATTCTTGACCAATCAGAACACAGAGACACCTTGAAAAGGAGGAGGACAATGTGGGCTAGTCATTCTTGATAAAGCTCTGAAAGGAGTGAAACGCGTAGAAAACCAGCCCCACACAACACAGTCTAAGGACTAACTACCTGTGCACTACCTTTGTACAGAAAAATTATCAACCCGGGTTGTACTGCATCTTTAATTTTATCCCCTGGTGGATACCCATGAAAAGGAGGTGGCGTGCACAGCACTAAGAGCAACCTCTAACAATAAGCAAACTACTAAGAATCGGACCGGATAACAACAGACCGACAGATAGAGACCCACGGAGGTCCCAATTGGCTGATCAGAGGCGAGCCCTCGAGGTGGAAACCGTGACGTCAGACGCCGGATTCTCGTGGAGCACACACGGGGTTGCCTGACAGAGACCGGCCTTTGGTAAAGTTGCTGTTAAGCTTTTAAAATTAAGACGTTTTAACTTTTTAGCATACCGAAATACAAATGGAGTAAAGATTCTCTACTGTGGGAATATTACATAGAACAACAATCAAGATTATCTGCATATCTGACATCTGACTTTAGTATTAGACATTGTATCTCACAATTGGCAAGGTCTTAAGGAATGAACTTTTATATGTACATAGTATCCAACGTTTAATTGGTATACAGTCTTCATTTATAACAATTTTAAATTGATTTTTTACTATGCAATTTTTTGGGAGACGTCCCTTTTAATTTTGTAATTTTGTTTTCAATGGCACATTAAATACATTGTTAATATATTGGAATTCCCTGGTCATTGTACATTTTTGTCTTGGCTTTTAGTGGTATTTTTAGCTTTTCTAGCGCCCTTACTTTTTCTCTCACACTTGTCACTTTTCACTTAATAGCTTGAAGGAACTATTACTCAGTTAAGGTGTTTAATACCCCGCACTAAGCGCACTACCATCACCCACTATCTCACACGATTCACTATTCCTTCATTGGTAGTAGCAGCTAGTGAAAGCATGGATGATATATTTGACTTTAGGGACAAGATTTACCTGGATTTTAAAGACGATAATATACCACATATTGACACAATTTCACCTGAAAAAACCTCAGATTTAATGCAAAGTTTGGAATATGCACTTACGAAAGAACTCAAGCAGAAAATGGAGTTAGTTTTTTTAAATAGATATACACAAAAAGGGATCATTCCAAGGGGTTTACAAATTAAGAAAAATTGCACTTTTCCTCTAAGGGAGGATTTACAATTAGAATGGAAAAACACACTCACAAAGGCCTCAAACACTCTCATAGACATATTAAAAAGATCACGAAAAGGGACACTATTAGAAATAGAGAAAAATATTTTAGAAATTAAGGAAAAACTCACAGATAGAAAAAATGAAAATGAATATAAAGAGAGACAAAAAGTAATAATTGGTAAATTAGATAATCTAAACAAAGACCTCTTAAGAACAAAATGGGGTAAAATGGAAAGAGACACTAAAGATAACCGCATACAACAAGATATAAATAATGAAGATATAATAGAGATCACGGATAAAAATACCAGAAATGATAATACATATGAAAAAAGAACCAGAAAAGTTAATCATATGAACACTGACATTTATGAGTATAGAAATAACCAACAGTACAAAAATGAACACTCACATAATAAAACACAGGGATACAATCGACAGAATGAATTTGGCAATAATCGCCACTACAGTCACAATGGTTATAATGAAAGATCATGGTATCCAAGATATGGAAATAGAAATTATCAAAATTGGGAACCAAGGTCATATAATAATCACTATACTAATTACAACCAAAGAACACCTTATAATAGGGAAAAAGAATGGCAATATCCAAGAAGGTCTAGTAGAGCTGAAAATTTTAGAGAGGACAGGAATAATCATTATGAACAGTGGAGGACCCCCACTTACAATCGCTTTGATGCCCTTAGAGAAACTGAAGGCAGAGAAGACCTTAATACTAACACTAGTCCCCTTTTTTTAGAGAAGAGCCCTCTAAAGGAGGGCAACCAAGCGTTAATAATAAGGACAGAAAAAGAACTAAACCAGAAGAAAAAAAGAAGTTTAGAGGAAAGAGAGGAAGGGGAATGCTCAAAAGAAGCAAAAAGGCTAAGATAGTTAAAAGTCAGCAGGGTATCTTTAATTTAAGTAGTATTCAACTAACAACAGAGGAAGAAAAAGTTTTGGGTCTAGGTTTGTCCTATGCTCCAACAGCTAGACTTAACAAATTTAATACCTATATTAATGTAAAAAAATTTGTAAGAAACTTAACCCTTAAAAGATTCTATCTAAAAAACCCTGTTGAAAAAGAGCTCACAACTAAACATGCAAATACAGAGAAATTCATACATTCCAATCTAAAACCAAAATCGTGTTTTAATCCCATACACTCTAAAGGTAACTATTTGGACACATTTGAAAAAATGGTTTTAAGTGATTTAAAAAAATGTAATCCACCAAAGTTAAGAAAATATAATATGACTAAAAAAGAAAAAACTATACTGGACAATCTGAAAAGTAACACTGATCTGACCATTAAAGCAGCTGATAAGGGCGGAGGGATTGTCCTCATGGACACACAAAATTATTTAAAAGAAGCATACAGATTACTCAATGACAAAAAAACTTACAGAAAACTAGACTATGATCCAACAATAAGGTTTACACAGTCACTAGATAAGATCTTATTAGAAGGCAAAAAACTGCAGGTACTTAAAGAAAAAGAGTTTCAGTTTTTAACTCCAAAACATCCGAGAATCCCCATCTTTTATTTCCTCCCAAAAATTCACAAATGTTTAAATAACCCACCGGGGAGGCCCATAATATCAGGGATTGATTCCCTATTAGCAAACTAGTCCAAATATATAGATGGTTACCTTCAGAAATATGTCCAAAAATTAGACTCTTACCTTAGGGACTCCACACAAGTTTTAAATATATTAAACTCCCTAAAATGGGAAGATGACATGTTCCTTGTGACCTGTGATGTGATGTCCTTATACACCGTTATTGACCATACTAAAGGCATTAAAGCAATTGATACCTTTTTACAAAAGGATAGTGATATGAAGGAAATACAGAAAAACTTTATATTGAAAATCATAAAATTTATTCTAGAAAACAACTATTTTTCTTTTAATGATACTTTTTACATACAGGCAGAGGGTACAGCTATGGGTACAAGGTTTGCACCTAGCTACGCTAATTTATTCATGGGAGCCTGGGAGACCAAGTTTTTTGGCGAAGGTGGCTATGGTGCAAACCTTGTACTCTACAAAAGGTATATAGATGATCTTCTGCTTGTATGGAAAGGGTCGGAATCAGGACTCCTAACTCTCCTTGAACAAATGAACAATAACACCTATGGCCTAACCTTTACTCATAACTATAGTAAGACCGCTATAACTTTTTTGGATTTAGAGATAATGACCATTAATAATATTATTGAAACTAAAACACACTTCAAAAAAGTAGACTGTAATACATATATTCATGCTGAGAGCTGCCATTTGAACACCTGGAAAGAGAATATACCTGTTGGACAGTGCCTAAGAATTAGGAAAAACTGTTCAAGACTAATTGATTTTGAACAACAGGTTGCGATTTTAGAAGAAAGATTCAACTCTAGAGGTTATGATAAAGAACACACGAGAAAAGCCATACAAAGGGCCACGAACACTGAGAGGCAAACCCTGTTAGAATATAAAGAAAAAACTAAAGATATTAATAATGGACAGATAAAAGTACCCTTTATTACAGAGTATAGTGTAGACTATAATCTGGTAAAGAAAATTGTCAAAAAGCATTGGCACATCCTAAAAGAGGATAACATCTTAGGAGAAAAGATTCCAAGTAACCCTACCTTCATTTTTAAAAAAGCCACAAATTTAAAATCAATATTAGCACCAAGTGAGCTGAAAATACAAAAAAACAACAAAAAGCTGACAATACAAAAGAATCTATTGGGTACAAAACCAGTGGGCTTTTTTCCTTGTTATTCTTGCAAGGCCTGTGGTCATAGTAAAAAAATTAAAGAAATCAAGTTTAATAATTCCAAGGACATCTTTCAAATAAAAGAACTAATTAGGTGCACACATACATGTGCCATTTATGTTTTAAAATGCACGTGTGATTTATTTTATATTGGAGAAACGAAAAGAGCAATAAGGGATAGAATTAGGGAACACCTAAGAAGCATAGAGAAAGGGTTGGAGGACACCTATTTGTACAAACACTTCAAAACAGTTCACAAAGGGAGAACAAAGGATTTAACATACTGGGGAATTAAAACTATAAAAAAACACTGGAGAGGGGGAAACATTGAGAAAAAATTACTAATTAAGGAGGCTGAACTTATTTTTAAATATGATACCTTGAACC
This sequence comes from Bombina bombina, assembly GCF_027579735.1. Lineage (NCBI taxonomy): Eukaryota > Metazoa > Chordata > Amphibia > Anura > Bombinatoridae > Bombina > Bombina bombina. The sequence goes on along the minus strand of NC_069500.1, from coordinate 706,654,401 downwards.
CTAGAGGTTTAAATTCCGAATTAGATGTATCCCCTTTCACCTTGGATTAAAAAGCCATATTTTAAAAGAATAGAATTTTACTGATAGCTTTTCAAATACATTTCTGTAAAATATTACATAGAAATTGAATGATATTGTTAAACATGATCCGTTATTATAAAAAGAAATGTGAATCTCCTTTTGAAATGGACCTAAAAAATACAGTAAATATTCCATCAAGGATATGTGAAAAAAACTAGAAGTCAGATGTCAGAAAGAAACAAAAATGTCAGATGTCAGAAAAATTCAATCTCTTTAATCAAGTAAAAAATTCTTGACCAATCAGAACACAGAGACACCTTGAAAAGGAGGAGGACAATGTGGGCTAGTCATTCTTGATAAAGCTCTGAAAGGAGTGAAACGCGTAGAAAACCAGCCCCACACAACACAGTCTAAGGACTAACTACCTGTGCACTACCTTTGTACAGAAAAATTATCAACCCAGGTTGTACTGCATCTTTAATTTTATCCCCTGGTGGATACCCATGAAAAGGAGGTGGCGTGCACAGCACTAAGAGCAACCTCTAACAATAAGCAAACTACTAAGAATCGGACCGGATAACAACAGACCGACAGATAGAGACCCACGGAGGTCCCAATTGGCTGATCAGAGGCGAGCCCTCGAGGTGGAAACCGTGACGTCAGACGCCGGATTCTCGTGGAGCACACACGGGGTTGCCTGACAGAGACCGGCCTTTGGTAAAGTTGCTGTTAAGCTTTTAAAATTAAGACGTTTTAACTTTTTAGCATACCGAAATACAAATGGAGTAAAGATTCTCTACTGTGGGAATATTACATAGAACAACAATCAAGATTATCTGCATATCTGACATCTGACTTTAGTATTAGACATTGTATCTCACAATTGGCAAGGTCTTAAGGAATGAACTTTTATATGTACATAGTATCCAACGTTTAATTGGTATACAGTCTTCATTTATAACAATTTTAAATTGATTTTTTACTATGCAATTTTTTGGGAGACGTCCCTTTTAATTTTGTAATTTTGTTTTCAATGGCACATTAAATACATTGTTAATATATTGGAATTCCCTGGTCATTGTACATTTTTGTCTTGGCTTTTAGTGGTATTTTTAGCTTTTCTAGCGCCCTTACTTTTTCTCTCACACTTGTTAAAATAAAAACTAACCTAAGTTACAATTACACCTAACACTACACTATACTTTAAAAAATTATTCCTATTTAAAACTAAATACTTACCTGTAAAATAAACCCTAAGATAGCTACAATATAATTAATAATTACATTGTAGCTATTTTAGGATTTATATTTATTTTACAGGTAACTTTGTATTTATTTTAGCTAGTTAGAATAGTTATTAAATAGTTATTAACTATTTAATAACTACCTAGCTAAAAGAAATACAAAATTACCTGTAAAATAAATCCTAACCTAAGTTACAATTAAATCTAACACTACACTATAATTAAATTAATTAAATAAATTAGCTACAAATAACTACAATTAAATACAATTAAATAAACTAACTAAAGTACAAAAAATAAAAAAAGCTAAGTTACAAAAAATAAAAAAAATAAGTTATAAACATTTAAAAAATATTACAACAATTTTAAGCAACTTACACCTAATCTAAGCCCCCTAATAAAATAACAAAGCCCCCCAAAATAAAAAAATGCCCTACCCTATTCTAAATTAAAAAGTTACCAGCTCTTTTACCTTACCAGCCCTTAAAAGGGCCTTTTGCGGGGCATGCCTCAAAGAATTCTTCTCTTTTGCCTGTAAAATAAAAATACAACCCCCCCAACATTAAAGCCCACCACCCACATACCCCTAATCTAACCCAAACCCCCCTTAAATAAACCTAACACTACCCCCCTGAAGTTCATCCTACCTTGAGTCGTCTTCAGCCAGCCGACCACCGATGGAACCGAAGAGGAGATCCAGAGCAGCAGAAGTCATCATCCAAGGGGCGCTGAAGAAGTCTTCCATCCAATGAAGTCATCATCCAGGCGGCGCTGAAGAGATCTTCCAACCGGGCGATGTCATCTTCCAAGCGGCATCTTCAATCTTCTTTCTTCCGGATCCATCTTCATCCTGCCGACGCGGAACATCCTTCTTCCCCGACGGCCGACGACTGAATGAAGGAACCCTATCAGCCAATCGGAATTGAAGGGACGCCATCTTGGATGACGTCCCTTAAAGGAACCTTCATTCAGTCGTCGGCCATCGGGGAAGAAGGATGTTCCGCGTCGGCGGGATGAAGATGGATCCGGAAGAAAGAAGATTGAAGATGCCGCTTGGAAGATGACATCGCCCGGTTGGAAGATCTCTTCAGCGCCGCCTGGATGATGACTTCATCGGATGGAAGACTTCTTCAGCGCCCCTTGGATGATGACTTCTGCCGCTCCGGATCTCCTCTTCGGTTCCATCTGTGGTCGGCTGGCTGAAGACGACTCAAGGTAGGATGAACTTCAGGGGGGTAGTGTTAGGTTTATTTAAAGGGGGTTTGGGTTAGATTAGTGGTATGTGGGTGGTGGGTTTTAATGTTGGAGGGGGGTTGTATTTTTCTTTTACAGGCAAAAGAGCAGAATTCTTTGGGGCATGCCCCACAAAAGGCCCTTTTAAGGGCTGGTAAGGTAAAAGAGCTGGTAACTTTTTAATTTAGAATAGGGTAGGGCATTTTTTTATTTTGGGGGCTTTGTTATTTTATTAGGGGGCTTAGATTAGGTGTAAGTAGCTTAAAATTGTTGTAATATTTTTTAAATGTTTGTAACTTATTTTTTTTATTTTTTGTAACTTAGCTTTTTTTATTTTTTGTACTTTAGTTAGTTTATTTAATTGTATTTAATTGTAGTTATTTGTAGCTAATTTATTTAATTAATTTAATGATAGTGTAGCGTTAGGTTTAATTGTAACTTAGGTTAGGATTTATTTTACAGGTAATTTTGTATTTCTTTTAGCTAGGTAGTTATTAAATAGTTAATAACTATTTAATAACTATTCTAACTAGCTAAAATAAATACAAAGTTACCTGTAAAATAAATATAAATCCTAAAATAGCTACAATGTAATTATTAATTACATTGTAGCTATCTTAGGGTTTATTTTACAGGTAAGTATTTCGTTTTAAATAGGATTAATTTATTTAAGTATAGTGTAGTGTTAGGTGTAATTGTAACTTAGGTTAGTTTTTATTTTACAGGTTAATTTCTCTTTATTTTAACTAGGTAGCTATTAAATAGTTAATAACTATTTAATAGCTATTGTACCTAGTTAAAATAAATTGAAATTTGCCTGTAAAATAAAAATAAATCCTAAGATAGCTACAATATAATTATTATTTATATTGTAGCTATATTAGGGTTTATTTTAAAGGTAAGAATTTAGTTTTAAATAGGATTAACTTAGTTAATAAGATAAATATTATTTAGATTTATTTAATTAATATTTAAGTTAGGGGGGTGTTAGGGTTAGTGTTAGACTTAGGTTTAGGGGTTAATAATTTTATTACAGTGGCGGCGGTGTAGGGGGGGCAGGATAGGGGTTAATAAATTTATTATAGGTGGCGACAGTGTAGGGGGGGCAGATTAGGGGTTAATAAGTTTAATATAGGTTGCGGCGGGGTCCGGGAGCGGCGGTTTAGGGGTTAAACTATTTATTTAGTTGCAGCGAGGTCCGGGATCCGCAGGATAGGGGTTAATAACTTTATTATAGGTGGTGGCAGTATAGGGGGGGCAGGATAGGGGTTACTAGGTATAATGTAGGTGGCGGCGGTGTCCGGAAGCGGCGGTTTAGGGGTTAATACATTTATTATAGTTGCGGCGGGGTCTAGGAGCGGCGGTTTAGGGGTTAATAACTTTATTTAGTTGCGGGGGGCTCCGGGGGCGCCGGTATAGGGGGTAGAACAGTGTAGTTAGTGTGGGTGCTTAGTGACAGGCTAGCAATAAAGCTGTCAAAAAGCCGAAGAGCAGCGAGATCGGATGAGTGATAACTCTCACATTCCGCTGCTCATCACCCCGTACTTGGTGCGCGGCTTTTTGACAGCTTTTTTGATAACTTAGGCAAATGTATTCAGGTCCGCGGCGGCGATGTTAGGCGAGCATAGGCGGGCGTATTGGACCGGCGAAGGCAGGTAAAGTAGATGCATTGATAACTACCCCTCATTATTTCATCATTTTAAAATATTTCCAAGCACATATCATAGTAGTTACCCAAGCACACAGGGGAAAAAAGGCTGCTTTCCGACGCGTTTCCTGCTCAAACAGAGCACTTCATCACTTCATGATATGTGCTTGGAAATATTTTAAAGTGATGAAATAAAGTCTTGTCTTTTACGGAAACTCCTTTAAGTGCAGCCTGCATTTCTTCTAAATCCCTTGTTCTGAATGACTTTGTTAATTATCAGCGTATGGGAATCGCTGCTTGGAAGAATTTGCAATTAAACACTTTTTTCTGAGGGATAGCTGCTTGTGCAGCGTGCAATCAACGAGCTGAGAAGCAGGTGTGCACAGCGTTTGGAATCGGGAGACGAGAGACACAGGTCTGAACAGACATCCACCCTTCCTGCGGTGAGTAGGATCGGTTGCATGACATAGACATATGTACATGTAGCTTTACCGGTGTGGGATACCATCACTGAAAGTTATCAAGGTACAGTCCTGTGGTGTTGTAGGTGGTAGACGGATGTGAAATTTTCCTGTGACAACGAAGTAATAGCTATACCTGTGTTTTTGCATAATTGGATTTATGTGCTTGGTGCTAAAAGTTTTTCCACAGTATCGTTATAATAATTGATTACACATTCTAATTACTCATGCACCAAAGAATCATTTATGCACAGATAGCGACTCATGCACACTTGATTTGAAGCACAGAAAAACCGCAATATTCAAAACCAGTTAAGCCTATGTGGGTGCAAGATGGAGACTTGTGTATGAATGTTGGTAAATCTAAAAATAAAAAAGCCTCCCAAAAAAAAAAAAAACCTAGACTACAATAAAATACCAATAGCCCTTAAAAGGGCCTTTTGTAGGGCATTGCCCTAAAGAAATCAGCTCTTTTATCTGTAAAAAATACAAAGACCCCCCAACAGTAAAACCCACCACCCAACCAACCCCCCCAGGCAGCGAGATCTTCATCCATCCAGACGGCATCTTCTATCTTCATCCTGGCGGCGGCGCCGGGATGAAGATAGAAGTAGCCGCCGGAATGAAGATAGAAGATGCCGCCTGGATGAAGATAGAAGACGCCTCCTGGATGGATGAAAACTCGCCGCCTGGATGGATGAAGATTTACGGACTTCAGAAACTGTAAGTGGATCTTTGGGGGTTAGTGTTAGTTTTTTTAGGGTTTGGGCTTTTCTTAAAAGAGTCAAATGCAATTTTCACGGCAAGAAAAAGAGCTGAATGCCTTTTTAAGGGCAATGCCCATACAAATGCCCTTTTCAGGGCAATGGGTAGCTTAGGTTTTTATTAGTTAGGTTTTTTATTTTGGGGGGTTGGTTGGGTGGTGGGTTTTACTGTTGGGGGGTATTTGTATTTTGTTTCAGGTAAAAGAGCTGATTTCTTTAGGGCTATTGGTAGTTTATTGTATGCTAGGGTTTTTTTATTTTTGGGGAGGGGTATTTTTATAGGGCTATTAGATTAGGTGTAATTGTTTTTATTTTGGATAATTTCGTTTGTTATTTTTTGTACTTTAGTATTTTTTTATTTTTTGTAATTTAGTATTTTTTATTTTTTAGTATTAGTAGTTTTTTTTTAATGTGTAATTTAATTTATTTATTAGATAGTTATTTTAATTTTAGTATAATAGTAATGTTAGTTTAATTTATAGTTTAAACTTTGTTTTTTTTTAATTTCCCAGGTAGCTTTTTATTTATTTTAAGATAGGGATCTTGTCATTTTAATTTAAAGTTAGGGGGTTGTTAGGTTTAGGGTTTAATAGTTTAATTTAGTTTTTTGCAATGTGGGGGCTGTCGGTTTAGGGGTTAATAGGTTTATTTAGTGACAGGGATGTGGGAGGCTAGAGGTTTAGGGGTTAATAACTTTATTTAGTGGCGGCGGAATAGGGGTTAATAACTTTATTATAGTGTGGGCGATGTTGGGAGCGTCAGATTAGGGGTTAATAAATTTCTTTCGGTGGCGGCGATATCGGAAGCGGCAGATTAGGGGTTAATAACATTATGTAGGTGTCGGCGATGTTGGGGGAGGCAGATTAGGGCTGTTTAGACTTGGGGATTATGTTAGGGTGTTAGGTTTAAATTTAACTTTTTTTCCCCATAGACATCAATGGGGTTGCATTACGGAGCTTTTCATTCCACGATTGTAGGTGTTATTTTTTTTTCTAACACTCTCTCCCCATTGATCTCTATGGGGAAAGCGTCCCCAACCTTTTTAAAGCAGTGCTCGTATTTTGTGCTGTATGAAGCTTATTGCCACCATATCGTATGCACAAGGTGCCTTTTCTAAAACTTGTAATGGCAGCGCTATGGAGGGTGAAATAACGCAACTTTTTGTTGCGTTCGTTTCACACCCTCTATAGCGCAAAACTTGTAATCTAGGTGATTGTAAGTCCTACTATAATTCTTTCCCTGGCTTAATGATTTTTGTTTCTAGAGAGCATGCATTTGTGTGATTTTTTTATATTTATAAAATTGTCTCCTAGGGGATTTTTATGTTATATAGTTGTCCTCAACTTGATATGTGAATAGAGAAAATATAAATTGCTTGTTTTATGTGTAGGATACAAATGGCCATAAGAACATTGTGTAATTATGGCTTGCGCTATCTAATGCCATTGGCTTTTGTATTCCTGAAAGAAGAATCACATGTAGCATGCATAGAGATAGTTATAATAAGCATCCTTTCTTAGCTAAGTACCAACTGCCTGGCTCTTTGAAATGATCCTTCTATTACAGATCATAAACACTACCTAGAATCCCACCTCCCAATTTTTACTATGAGTTGCTTTATATAAAGGTCCACAGGTTTTACCTTGTCTACCTCTTTTCAGACACAACTTAATTATCTTTTCTGTTGTTGCATTGTAAACTATAAATCTGAGCATGAATATATATATATATATATACAGAACATAAGAAGGCACTCACTGGTCTTTTCAAAAGGTATTTAATAATAAGTGTGACGTTTCGGGGGGACACTCCCCTTCCTCAGACAGTGTGTGTCCCCGAAACGTCACGCTTATTATTAAATACCTTTTGAAAAGACAAGTGAGTTCCTTCTTATGTTCTGTGTATTTGACCCGCTGGCACCCTGGCAGTTGTGGAGGTGAGAGTGCTCTTTTCTGGACTTTATATATATATATATATATATATATATATATATATACAATAGTAAACACTGCCATATGTGTTAATCAGATTTATATTCTGCTTCTTCTGCTCAGTTGCCTTCCTTGTCACATGCTACATACATGGAAAGAATTTCAATATTTGTGATACATAAACATCTTTATATATTTAAAGTGTAAGTAAATTTTATTCAGGGTCAAGTTGAAGATTTTTTTTTGTTTTAAATAATAGGGAACCTTTAGTTTCCTGGTAGCAGGTTATTGATTATTTGATTAAAAAGCTATACTATTTAATCAATATTTGTGAACATTTCAGTAATTTATTGTAATATATATTTTAATGCTATATACAATATTACAGGGCGGCTCTCCTACATTGTGCTGATGTTTTAGCTATATCCCTGTCATGCAAAACGGGTATTAAAGTGACTGCTATTTAGGACCAGATTACGAGTGGCGCATTAGCAGTTATGCGTGAGTGAAAAGGGGTTTATCACGGGTGTTTTCACGTGTCGGGTTTATCGCCTGTATTACAAGTTGAAAGTAAATACGATCACTTGAGCGCAATCATGATTCCCGCAATAATGATTACTGTGTCCTCAGAGCTCTGGTTAAATGTTTCACGAAACAAAAAAAAAGTCACAAAACATCAAAAATACATTACAAAGTACAGTTCCACTCATAATAATACCATCTAATATAAATTAATCAAAAGATAATATTGCACAGAAAAGTTATAAGGGTTAAAATATATGAGGTCTTAGGTGTTAGAAAATAAAATGCAGGCAAAGGGCTTTGATATTGAGATACATACATATACCTGTCTAATGATGTATATGTATATATGTATTTATGTATTTATATGTGTATAAATGTATTTACAGACATATATACACATATAAACACATAAATACATATGTATACATAAATAGACATATATATATATATATATATATATATATATATATATATATATATATATATATATATATATATATATATATATATATATATATATATATTTATATATGTGCATTGGGGCCATTTGCAGTTAAGTAAATGAAAAAATGTAAAAACTTATTTATGTAATATTCATATTTAATAAAGTGTTATAGTGTGTATTTACTGTAAATATTTCACATAGGGGAGTATGTTCTAGGAACGATTAAATAGATATTCCTATATAGCTGTATATATCTATACCTATATATAATCATGAATGTATGTATGCGTGTATGAGGTAAACCATTTATACTTACCGTTGTGGATTATGCCACTAGATACCTAGAGGCATTCAAATTATCCTCCATCCAGGCAGACAAAGTAGCTGATGCCCGGCTAAGTATATTCTGCAGAGTAAGTTTTCCTAAAGAGATGCTTACAGATCAAGGTATCCAGTTTATGTCCAATTTGATGCTAAGCCTCTGTAAAAAGGTTAATGTGCAACATCTCCAGCCCCTATCACCCCCAAACCAATGGGCTGTGTGAGAGATTTAATGGTACCCTTAAGCAAATGCTTAAGGCCTTTGTAGAATCCCAGGACAGGGATTGGGAAAAGTACCTACCCTATCTACTATTTGCTTATAGAGAGGTACCGCAGGAGTCCACAGGGTTCTCGCCATTTGAATTACTGTACAGATGCAGAGTGAGGGGGCCCTTAGATTTAGTCAGGGAGGAATGGGATGGAAAACTGTGCATACCAGAGACTTCAGTTGTAGAGTGTGACTTGAAGTTCAGAGACAGAATGCAGACCCTGACTGGACTGGTGCATGATAATCTAAAGGCTGCACAAACTAAGCAGAAATACTGGTATGAGCGCAATGCCAGGGACCAGATCTACAAGGTGGGCCAGGGAGGGATGGTTCTGACCCCCACTAGGCAAAATAAATTGCAGGCTGCCTGGGAGGGTACATTCCCTATTTTACAAAGACTGGACCCTACTACCTATGTAGTGGCCCTAGACGAGACAGAGAAGCAACAGAGATGGTATCACATTAATATGTTAAAAACCTACCATGACCCAGAGACACAGGTACTGAGTGTGTATAGCTTACCAGAGGAAGGGCTTGTGAGTGACCCACTAGTAGATTTGGTTAGTGAAGCAAAGGGGCAGGGTTCTTTGCAGCCTGCAACAGTCAATCCACAGCTCTCTGCTAACCAGAGGAAACAACAAGAGCACACCTTTACTCCCTATGAACATATTTTTACAGGTAGGCCAGGGCGAACAACCTTAGCTATACACCATGTGGATACAGGGAACCAGGTCCCACTAAGACAGGTTGCATACCGGGTGTCCCCCGGGGTCAGGGCACATATTCAGATGGAGATAGAAGACATGCTAAAGCTGGGCGTGATTACTAAATCCAAGAGCCCTTGGGCTTCCCCTGTGGTGCTAGTACCCAAGAAAGGTAATTCAACCAGTTTATGTGTAGATTTTAGGAGACAAAATGCAGTAGCCACATCTGATGCCTACCCCATGCCAAGGTTAGATGAGTTGCTAGATCAGCTATCCAGTGCCCAGTACCTAACCATTATGGATTTGACCCGAGGGTATTGGCAGATCCTTATAACCCCAGAGGCCAAGGAGAGATCCGCCTTTATTACCCCATTTGGGTTATATGAGTTTTGTGTGATGCCATTTGCATGAAAAATGCCCCTGCCACTTTCCAAAGGCTAGTTAACTGTTGGAAGGCCAGGGGGAGTTTGCTGTGGCCTACTCAGATGACATTGCAGTGTTCAGCAAGACCTGGGAGGAACATTTGGTACATTTAGACCAGGTCCAGGACCACATAGCCAGAGCAGGGCTCACCATTAAACCAGAGAAATGTCAGATGGGCATGACTAAAGTGCAGTATTTGGGGCATAGGGTAGTAGGAGGAACCATATGCCCTGAGCCAGACAAGGTAGATGCTATTACTGCCTGGCTCACACATAAGGCCAAAAAGCAAGTTATGTAATTTTTGGGGACTGCAGGGTACTACCGTAAATTTGTACCAGAGTATAGTAAAACTGCCATTCCCCTCACAGATTTAACCAAGAAAAAGCTTCCCAAACACATAGACTAGTTAACCAAACTGAAGGCAGCCTTAGCCAATTCTCCTGTGCTTCAAGCCCCTGATTTCAGTAGGAGGTTTGTAGTACAAACTGATGCTTCCAGCTATGGGTTGGGGGCTTTGCCCAGCCAGGTTAATGCCAAAGGGGAAGAACAGAAGGCTGTTACCCAGACAAGCTGCACATGCAGTGGTAGAAAAGAAATACTTAGCCATGGTATTGGCCTTGCAAAAATTACAGCCGTATTTTACTGTTATAACAGATCATAACCCTCTGCATTGGCTAGATAGGGATGCCGGAAACAACAGCAAGCAGCTCAGATGGAGTTTAATATTGCAACAGTATAATTTCACTGTAACAAATAGCAAAGGGATTTATACCAGTGAGCGCAGGGTGATATCACCAAACTCCTGAGAGTACCTATGAGTTATACACAGAATACACAGAAAAAAGTATGTCAGGAGCGCTACAGCTAAAGGTGATAATACATAGGGTAAATAGGAAGACAAATTACGAGTAAACTAAATCGGAATATAAAATAAGCAATAAAAACAAATGCTATTGAGTATCTAAAACTATGCACAAATTTATTTCACAATGGATTATATTACTAAAAAACGGACGTGTCCGTAATTAAAAGATTAGGTTGCCACCATATAAAATAACATAGCTTTACTTTCAGAAAAGAGTCCGTGGTGTCAGTACAAAACAGTCCAATATGACACTTGGATAATCCAAACAGATGTTGGTTTGCTAGCAAACAAGGGCTTACCCCGAACTTTGTCCACTCGGTATCCTCCGTGAATGAATTACGGCCGTTTACGTGATGATGTCACTTGTATGGGCGCTGTCCCAAGCGAGCCTTCTGATTGGTTCAAATTAGGGATCAGCTAATAGCTGTAATGGTTGAATCTATCAGCTATAATATAGCAATCATCCAGCGAGTAGTACCTGCTCTTAGTGCCAAACAGCACGCAGGATACAAGGATTAAAACTGTAGGTGAACTTGATATCCGGTATTCTCCAATAGAAAGTTTAAAGATTTAGGCCTAGATTTAGAGTTTGGCGGTAGCCGTGAAAACCAGCGTTAGAGGCTCCTAACGCTGGTTTTAGGCTACCTCCGGTATTTGGAGTCACTCAAAAAAGGGTCTAACGCTCACTTTTCAGCCGCGATTTTTCCATACCGCAGATCCCCTTACGTAAATTCTATCTTTTCAATGGGATTTTTCTAACTCCGGTATTTAGAGTCGTGTTTGAAGTGAGCGTTAGAAATCTAAAGACAAAACTCCAGCCGCAGAAAAAAGTCAGTAGTTAAGAGCTTTCTGGACTAACGCCGGTTCATAAAGCTCTTAACTACTGTACTCTAAAGTACACTAACACCCATAAACTACCTATGTACCCCTAAACCGAGGTCCCCCCACATCGCCGCAACTCGATTAAATATTTTTAACCCCTAATCTGCCGACCGCCACCTACGTTATCCTTATGTACCCCTAATCTGCTGCCCCTAACACCGCCGACCCCTATATTATATTTATTAACCCCTAATCTGCCCCCCACAACGTCGCCGCCAGCTACCTACACTTATTAACCCCTAATCTGCCGTCCACACGCCGCCGCCAGCTACATTATCCCTATGTACCCCTAATCTGCTGCCCTAACATCGCTGACCCCTATATTATATTTATTAACCCCTAACCTGCCCCCCACAACGTCGCCGCCACCTACCTACAATAATTAACCCCTAATCTGCCGACCGCAAAGAGCCGCCAGCTACATTATAGCTATGTACCCCTAATCTGCTGCCCCTAACACCGCCGACCCCTATATTATATTTATTAACCCCTAACCTGCCCTCCCTAACATCGCTGACACCTAACTTAAATTATTAACCCCTAATCTGCCAACCGAATCTGGCCGCTATTCTAATAAATGTATTAACCCCTAAAGCTAAGTCTAACCCTAACACTAACACCCCCCTAAATTAAATATAATTTTAATCTAACGAAATTAATTCACTCTTATTAAATAAATTATTCCTATTTAAAGCTAAATACTTACCTGTAAAATAAATCCTAATATAGCTACAACATAAATTATAATTATATTATAGCTATTTTAGGATTAATATTTATTTTACAGGTAACTTTGTATTTATTTTAAACAGGTACAATAGCTATTAAATAGTTAATAACTATTTAATTGCTAAAATAGTTAAAATAATTACAAATTTACCTGTAAAATAAATCCTAACCTAAGTTACAATTAAACCTAACACTACACTATCAATAAATTAATTAAATAAAATATCTACAATTACCTACAATTAAACCTAACACTACACTATCAATAAATAAATTAAATACAATACCTACAAATAACTACAATGAAATAAACTAACTAAAGTACAAAAAATAAAAAAGAACTAAGTTACAAAAAATAAAAAAATATTTACAAACATAAGAAAAATATTACAACAATTTTAAACTAATTACACCTACTCTAAGCCCCCTAATAAAATAACAAAGCCCCCCAAAATAAAAAAATGCCCTACCCTATTCTAAATTACTAAAGTTCAAAGCTCTTTTACCTTACCAGCCCTGAACAGGGCCCTTTGCGGGGCATGCCCCAAGAAGTTCAGCTCTTTTGCCTGTAAAAAAAAAACATACAATAACCCCCCCCCCAACATTACAACCCACCACCCACATACCCCTAATCTAACCCAAACCCCCCTTAAATAAACCTAACACTAAGCCCCTGAAGATCATCCTACCTTGTCTTCACCATACCAGGTTCACCGATCCGTCCTGGCTCCAAAATCTTCATCCAACCCAAGCGGGGGCTGGCGATCCATCTTCTAGCGGCTGAAGAGGTCCAGAAGAGGCTCCAAAGTCTTCATCCTATCCAGGAAGAAGAGTAGATCCGGACCGGCAACCATCATCTTCCAAGCAGCATCTTCTATCTTCATCCGATGAGGACCGGCTCCATCCTGAAGACCTCCACCGCGGACCCATCAGAATCAAGATCAATCTGATTGGCTGATCCAATGAGCCAATCAGATTGAGCTTGCATTCTATTGGCTGATCGGAACAGCCAATAGAATGCGAGCTCAATCTGATTGGCTGATTGGATCAGCCAATCGGATTGAACTTGATTCTGATTGGCTGATTCCATCAACCAATCAGAATATTCCTACCTTAATTCCGATTGGCTGATAGAATCCTATCAGCCAATCGGAATTCGAGGGACGCCATCTTGGATGACGTCCCTTAAAGGAACCGTCATTCTTCAGTTGGACGTCGCCGGATGAAGATGGGTCCGCGGTGGAGGTCTTCAGGATGGAGCGGATCCTCATCGGATGAAGATAAAAGATGCCGCTTGGAAGATGATGGTTGCCGGTCCGGATCTACTCTTCTTCCCGGATAGGATGAAGACTTTGGAGCCTCTTCTGGACCTCTTCAGCCGCCGGAAGATGGATCGCCAGCCCCCGCTTGGGTTGGATGAAGATTTTGGAGCCAGGAAGGATCGGTGAACCTGGTATGGTGAAGACAAGGTAGGATGATCTTCAGGGGCTTAGTGTTAGGTTTATTTAAGGGGGGTTTGGGTTAGATTAGGGATATGTGGGTGGTGGGTTGTAATGTTGGGGGGGGTATTGTATGTTTTTTTTTACAGGCAAAAGAGCTGAACTTCTTGGGGCATGCCCCGCAAAGGGCCCTGTTCAGGGCTGGTAAGGTAAAAGAGCTTTGAACTTTAGTAATTTAGAATAGGGTAGGGCATTTTTTATTTTGGGGGGCTTTGTTATTTTATTAGGGGGCTTAGAGTAGGTGTAATTAGTTTAAAATTGTTGTAAGATTTTCCTTATGTTTGTAAATATTTTTTTATTTTTTGTAACTTAGTTCTTTTTTATTTTTTGTACTTTAGTTAGTTTATTTCATTGTAGTTATTTGTAGATATTGTATTTAATTAATGTATTGATAGTGTAGTATTAGGTTTAATTGTAGGTAATTGTAGATATTTTATTTAATTAATTTAATGATAGTGTAGTGTTAGGTTTAATTGTAACTTAGGTTAGGATTTATTTTATAGGTAATTTTGTTATTATTTTAACTAGGTAACTATTAAATAGTTATTAACTATTTAATAGCTATTGTACCTGGTTAAAATAATTACAAAGTTACCTGTAAAATAAATATTAATCCTAAAATAGCTATAATATAATTATAATTTATAGTGTAGCTATATTAGGATTTATTTTACAGGTAAGTATTTAGCTTTAAATAGGAATAATTTATTTAATAAGAGATAATTAATTTCGTTAGATGTAAATTATATTTAACTTAGGGGGGTGTTAGTGTTAGGGTTAGACTTATCTTTAGGGGTTAATACATTTATTAGAATAGCGGTGAGCTCCAGTCGGCAGATTAGGGGTTAATAATTGAAGTTAGGTGTTGGCGATGTTAGGGAGGGCAGATTAGGGGTTAATACTATTTATTATAGGGTTAGTGAGGCGGATTAGGGGTTAATAACTTTATTATAGTATCGCTCAGGTCCGGTCGGCAGATTAGGGGTTAATAAGTGTAGGCAGGTGGAGGCGATGTTGTGGGGGGCAGATTAGGGGTTAATAAATATAATATAGGGGTCGGCGGTGTTAGGGGCAGCAGATTAGGGGTACATAAGGATAATGTAAGTAGCGGCGGTTTACGGAGCGGCAGATTAGGGGTTAATAAGTGTAAGGCTAGGGGTGTTTAGACTCGGGGTACATGTTAGAGTGTTAGGTGCAGACGTAGGAAGTGTTTCCGCATAGCAAACAATGGGGCTGCGTTAGGAGCTGAACGCGGCTTTTTTGCAGGTGTTAGGTTTTTTTTCAGCTCAAACAGCCCCATTGTTTCCTATGGGGGAATCGTGCACGAGCACATTTTTGAGGCTGGCCGCGTCCGTAAGCAACTCTGGTATCGAGAGTTGAAGCTGCGTTAAATATGCTCTATGCTCCTTTTTTGGAGCCTAACGCAGCCTTTATGTGGACTCTCAATACCAGAGTTATTTTTATGGTGCGGCCAGAAAAAAGCCGGCGTTAGCTACGCGGGACCTTACCGACAAAACTCTAAATCTAGACGATAGTTTGCAAGGTGTTTATAGTGGCTAACTAGCGGCTAGTTTAGAGTTTTGTTGGTAAGGACCCGCGTAGCTAACGCCGGCTTTTTTCTGGCCGCACCATAAAAATAACTCTGATATTGAGAGTCCACATAAAGGCTGCGTTAGGCTCCAAAAAAGGAGCGTAGAGCATTTTTAACGCAGCTTCAACTCTCAATACCAGAGTTGCTTACGGACACGGCCAGCCTCAAAAACGTGCTCGTGCACGATTCCCCCATAGGAAACAATGGGGCTGTTTGAGCTGAAAAAAAAACTAACACCTGCAAAAAAGCCGCGTTCAGCTCCTAACGCAGCCCCATTGTTTGCTATGGGGAAACACTCCCTACGTCTGCACCTAACACCCTAACATGTACCCCGAGGCTAAACACCCCTAGCCTTACACTTATTAACCCCTAATCTGCCGCCCCCGCTATCGCTGACCCCTGCATATTATTTTTAACCCCTAATCTGCTGCTCCGTAAACCGCCGCTACTTACATTATCCTTATGTACCCCTAATCTGCTGCCCCTAACACCGCCGACCCCTATATTATATTTATTAACCCCTAATCTGCCCCCCACAACGTCGCCTCCACCTGCCTACACTTATTAACCCCTAATCTGCCGACCGGACCGCACCGCTATCATAATAAAGTTATTAACCCCTAATCCCTAACCCTATAATAAATAGTATTGACCCCTAATCTGCCCTCCCTAACATCGCCGACACCTAACTTCAATTATTAACCCCTAATCTGCCGACTGGAGCTCACCGCTATTCTAATAAATGTATTAACCCCTAAAGCTAAGTCTAACCCTAACACTAACACCCCCCTAAATTAAATATAATTTTAATCTAACAAAATTAATTAACTCTTATTAAATAAATTATTCCTATTTAAAGATAAATACTTACCTGTAAAATAAATCCTAATATAGCTACAATATAAATTATAATTATATTATAGCTATTTTAGGATTAATATTTATTTTACAGGTAACTTTGTATTTATTTTAACCAGGTACAATAGCTATTAAATAGTTAAGAACTATTTAATAGCTAAAATAGTTAAAATAATTACAAAATTACCTGTAAAATAAATCCTAACCTAAGTTACAATTAAACCTAACACTACACTATCAATAAATTAATTAAATAAAATACCTATAATTATCTACAATTAAACCTAACACTACACTATCAATAAATAAATGAAATACAATACCTACAAATAACTACAATGAAATAAACTATCTAAAGTACAAAAAATAAAAAAGAACTAAGTTACAAAAAATAAAAAAATATTTACAAACATAAGAAAAATATTACAACAATTTTAAACTAATTACACCTACTCTAAGCCCCCTAATAAAATAACAAAGCCCCCCAAAATAAAAAAAATGCCCTACCCTATTCTAAATTACTAAAGTTCAAAGCTCTTTTACCTTACCAGCCCTGAACAGGGCCCTTTGCGGGGCATGCCCCAAGAAGTTCAGCTCTTTTGCCTGTAAAAATAAACATACAATACCCCCCCCCAACATTACAACCCACCACCCACATACCCCTAATCTAACCCAAACCCCCCTTAAATAAACCTAACACTAAGCCCCTTAAGATCTTCCTACCTTATCTTCACCATACCAGGTTCACCGATCGATCCAGAAGAGCTCCTCCGATGTCCTGATCCAAGCCCAAGCGGGGGGCTGAAGAGGTCCATGATCCGGCTGAAGTCATCATCCAAGCGGGAGCTGAAGAGGTCCATGATCCGGCTGAAGTCTTCATCCAAGCGGGAGCTGAAGAGGTCCATGATCCGGATGAAGTCTTCTATCAACGGCATCTTCAATCTTCTTTCTTCGGGAGCCATCATCTTCCATCCGACGCGGAACATCCTCTTCTCCTGACGCCTACTAGCCGAATGACGGTTCCTTTAAATGACGTCATCCAAGATGGCGTCCCTCGAATTCCGATTGGCTGATAGGATTCTATCAGCCAATCGGAATTAAGGTAGGAATATTCTGATTGGCTGATGGAATCAGCCAATCAGAATCAAGTTCATTCCGATTGGCTGATCCAATCAGCCAATCGGATTGAACTTGATTCTGATTCGCTGATTCCATCAGCCAATCAGAATATTCCTACCTTAATTCCGATTGGCTGATAGAATCCTATCAGCCAATCGGAATTCGAGGGACGCCATCTTGGATGACGTCATTTAAAGGAACCGTCATTCGTCATTCAGTCGTCGGCCAGGATGGATGTTCCGCGTCGGAGGTCTTCAGGATCCTGCCGCTCCGCTCCGGATGGATGACGATAGAAGATCCCGCTTGGATGAAGACTTCAATCGGATGGAAGACCTCTTCTGCCCCGCTTGGATGAAGACTTCTACTGGATGGAGGACCTCTTCTTGCTCCGCTTGGATGAAGAATTTGTCTCGGCTGGGTGAAGACAACTCAAGGTAGGGAGATCTTCAGGGGCTTAGTGTTAGGTTTATTTAAGGGGGCTTTGGGTTAGATTAGGGGTATGTGGGTGGTGGGTTGTAATGTTGGGGGGGGGTTATTGTATGTTTTTTTTTACAGGCAAAAGAGCTGAACTTCTTGGGGCATGCCCCGCAAAGGGCCCTGTTCAGGGCTGGTAAGGTAAAAGAGCTTTGAACTTTAGTAATCTAGAATAGGGTAGGGCATTTTTTTATTTTAGGGGGCTTTGTTATTTTATTAGGGGGCTTAGAGTAGGTGTAATTAGTTTAAAATTGTTGTAATATTTTTCTTATGTTTGTAAATATTTTTTTATTTTTTGTAACTTAGTTCTTTTTTATTTTTTGTACTTTAGTTAGTTTATTTCATTGTAGTTATTTGAAGGTTTTGTATTTAATTAATTTATTGATAGTGTAGTGTTAGGTTTAATTGTAGGTATTTTATTTAATTAATTTATTGATAGTGTAGAGTTAGGTTTAATTGTAACTTAGGTTAGGATTTATTTTACAGGTAAATTTGTAATTATTTTAACTATTTTAGCTATTAAATAGTTCTTAACTATTTAATAGCTATTGTACCTGGTTAAAATAAATACAAAGTTACCTGTAAAATAAATATTAATCCTAAAATAGCTATAATATAATTATAATTTATATTGTAGCTATATTAGGATTTATTTTACAGGTAAGTATTTAGCTTTAAATAGGAATAATTTATTTAATAAGAGTTAATTAATTTCGTTAGATTAAAATTATATTTAACTTAGGGGGTGTTAGTGTTAGGGTTAGACTTAGCTTTAGGGGTTAATACATTTATTAGAATAGCGGTGAGCTCCAGTCGGCAGATTAGGGGTTAATGTTTGAAATTAGGTGTCGGCGATGTTAGGGAGGGCAGATTAGGGGTTAATACTATTTATTATAGGGTTAGTGAGGCGGATTAGGGGTTAATAACTTTATAATAATAGAGGTGCAGTCCGCTCGGCAGATTAGGGGTTAATAAGTGTAGGCAGGTGGAGGCGACGTTGAGGGGGGCAGATTAGGGGTTAATAAATATAATATATGGGTCGGCGGTGTTAGGGGCAGCAGATTAGGGGTACATAAGTATAACGTAGGTGGCGGCGCTTTGCGGTCAGCAGATTAGGGGTTAATTATTGTAGGTAGCTGGCTGTGACGTTGTGGGGGGGCAGGTTAGGGGTTAATAAATATAATATAGGGGTCGGCGGTGTTAGGGGCAGCAGATTAGGGGTACATAAGTATAACGTAGGTGGCGGCGCTTTGCGGTCGGCAGATTAGGGGTTAATTATTGTAGGTAGCTGGCTGCGACGTTGTGGGGGGCAGGTTAGGGGTTAATAAATATAATATAGGGGTCGGCGGCAGATTAGGGGCAGCAGATTAGGGGTGCATAAGTATAACGTAGGTGGTGGTCGGCAGATTAGGGGTTAAAAAAAATTAAGCGAGTGGCGGCGATGTGGGGGGACCTCGGTTTAGGGGTACATAGGTAGTTTATGGGTGTTAGTGTACTTTAGAGTACAGTAGTTAAGAGCTTCATGAACCGGCGTTAGCCCAGAAAGCTCTTAACTACTGACTTTTTTCTGCGGCTGGAGTTTTGTCGTTAGAATTCTAACGCTCACTTCAGACACGACTCTAAATACCGGAGTTAGAAAAATCCCATTGAAAAGATAGGATACGCAATTTACGTAAGGGGATCTGCGGTATGGAAAAGTCGCGGCTGAAAAGTGAGAGTTAGACCCTTTTTTTAATGACTCCAAATACCGGAGGTAGCCTAAAACCAGCGTTAGGAGCCTCTAACGCTGGTTTTCACGGCTACCGCCCAACTCTAAATCTAGGCCTATGTTAGCAATTTGCACACTCCTCAATGAACTATGTAGTAGCTCCAGCTACATACAAATACTTTTCAATAACAGTTGTGCTGCAATGAGCTGATGTCCAGATAGTATAAAGAAAAATATAAAAAAATATATATATACACAAATTTAAAAGTACAAAAATAAAAATACAATATGATTTTATTAATTGAAAAAATAAAGGGTAATTGAAGCAAAAAATAAAAGAGTAGTTTAATTAAATTAAATTACAGATATAGATCTGGCAGCCTTTCTTTGAAGAATAGAACATAAATAAAAAGGAATCATGATTAATTCAGATGCCTATTTTTAGAATATTCCTCTCACCATATATTCGTTTACTTACGCATATATATATGTGGAGATATATATATATATACCCTTAAAATCATAACACACACTATTGCTCCGGTTATCTTTTATTAATAATAAGTGCTAACTATTTTTTTATCTACATAAGTCATTTTATATTTATTTTATTCACATAAGTTACTTTTTATTCATTAGACATATACTGTTGCCAACATTATGTCCTATTCTTAAGGTTCACTCGTTTGATATAATAGTAAAAATGAGTAAAAATTACTAAAATTACATACAAAAAATCTTACACTTTATTGTAGTATGCTCGCTTCCACCTCAGGCAGTTAATGAGAGACAGGAACAGTTTAAAATATTTTAAACCTTTTAGACACTTCTATTACAATCTCCTTTTTTTTCTCCCCCCTTAATAATTGTTATCGCAATACATATCACAATAGATCAAATCACCCCTTTTTTAAATATTTCCCTGGAAACATTATACAACACATGCTTCGCTGAGTTTTTCACATACATCTATTTTTTGGAAGCAATATACGCCTAGTTAATTAGACTATATTGCGTTCTAATCATCCCTTGATTGAATAGCTAAACGCTATTTAAGGGCCAGCAGGATGTTAACAGATCCATAGCCTCTGATGAAGTGAGCTGATACGCTCACGAAACGCGTAAGGCACGTGACGCATGTTCGTGACGTCACATCCGGATATCCAACCTCTACAACCAGGTGTGATCGCCAGCTGCTCCGTGCAGCATACATCACACCAACATACATTTTTTTCAGCTGCCTTTCCCGGATCACAGTAAACAGTAAGTTTAATACCACCGCACATGTAACAGTTTTGGTGCCGTGTCAACTTAACGTTTTTTGTGCCGTGTCTATTTTATCACTACTAGCCGCTATAGGCGGCTCTCACTCCCTTTTATATATATATTTTTTCCCTCTCCCCAGCATATTATCATTGTACTTTTCACTTGTATCACGCTCCTTGCTAGCCACTTGGACGCATATACTTATATTTTTAAAATATCCCCTTTACACCCCAGATTGACAATATATTATACCGGTCTTTTTTAAATTTCTGGCTTTTTATATTTTTTCCCCACACATACATATATTTTTAATTTAATTTAATTAAACTACTCTTTTATTTTTTGCTTCAATTACCCTTTGTTTTTTCAATTAATAAAATCATATTGTATTTTTATTTTTGTACTTTTAAATTTGTGTATAATATATATTTTTTATATTTTTCTTTATACTATCTGGACATCAGCTCATATTAAATGGATATTCCTTAACTCCTACTCTCTGTCCAAATATACAGAGTGGTAAGAATAGGAGAATCCTATATATTCCAGTTGTTGGTCTCCCGGTCCTGATTTTGCATTGGATGTATACGCATTTTCACTTTGTATATATATATTTTTATTCAATTAATTTTTCATTTTTATACGGTGCATCTTCTTTGTGTATATAAACACTATTCGATGTTGATTGCCGGACCCTGTGATCCTACAGGTGAGCATTTATCAGCATTGAGTTGGTCTAACAGATTTATTACTCATTTGGATATTTCTTCTTGTATCCTCCCCACCAGCACTGTTAGAACAAACCTTGTCCACCATTTTTCTACCTTTGTCTCACCAAGGAGGATTGAGACACCACTAATAGCAGCACACAGTAGACTTTCTCATAAAACATCCAAACTGCAACTCAACTATTACTCCGTTTTTGGCGCAACTACCTACTCCCCAATTCTCATAGATTATGTATGTATAGATTTATGCACATGAAGTTTGCTAACCACTAGAGGGGGCTACTACACTATCTAATGATACAATGTTTTAGAGGTTTTTTTAATGTTGAATATAATTATACACTGAGATAACCACTAGGTGGAGATGTATATGTGCTAATTACATTTTTTTGGCGCAAAAATAGCTATTTAAACACCATTCAGTTCACACACCATTCAGTTCACATTATGTTAAGCTTGAAAAAAGATTGTTAGCCTGAAACGTTGCTATTTCTCTATGGACCCTGTGTGATCAATAAAGTTCTTTTATATATCACAGCTGGAGAGATTCCTTCTTTTATGGACATATTGACAGGCATGGTAAGCCTTCTCTGTGTTTCTGTGATTTGTGAGTGCTGTGTCCTATTCTTCTACCCAAGTATACTCTTTACCTAAAGGAATACTTGCACCACTATGGCCTCAGAAATATCCAATACACAGAAAGATCCTAATATCTTTGGTTACTCAGAAGAGGATGCACAAGCTATTTTTTCCTCTGTAATAAGCTCTAGAGACTTTCTAAATGTTGCTCCTAAAGAAAGAACAAGCAAATGTTTGGAAAAAGACAGTGTTAAACAAATGGTTTTAAAGCTGCATGCAGTAACCCTTTCTGAATACTTTAAAATTCAGCGGATACCCCGAGGTTTGCAGATGTCCACACGCCCCACTTATTTGCTGACCTACCTGAATATTGTGAAAGATTTGAGAACATCTTGAACAAGTATTCTTTTGTTATTATTACCTGGACTGCCGAGTTTGCACAGAAAGACATCTAAAAATGTAAAGTGGAGGTTGAGAATGCCAAGTTGGAATTGCAACAAAGTATGCCGCTTGATGAATACAAAGCTCTGGTTGAAAAAGTAACTAAGTCTTTTAATGACTATAAAAAAACCCTAGAAGAAAGAAAACATACTAAATTCATACATGATGAACAAGATTATATTCTTGGCAACATTTACTGGTGGACACAGATGGTCGATATGGGCGACCCCTCCAAACCACGATTCCAACGTCAGTGACATGACAAGCGTCGAAATCCCAGTGACACACTGAGTGAGTCAGAATCGTCAGTGTGTTTTTTGATTGAGAGATCTCAGATATTGAAGCCGAAGGGGTGGCAGGAAACACTGCAGGTGCACAACTGCCTCCTCTTGGAGCCAAGAAAGCCAGGCAAATGCGGTGGAACAATCTAAACAAAGCCCGGTAGATCACATCAGCCCAACAGAGAACCCGATGAGTAATATACCTCACTCACAAGGAGAGCGGGTTGTTGGCGGTATGTTTTCTACTATTCAAGAGAGGGAATTTGTCACAGGGGTGGATTGTAATGGAGATGTGGCTGTGGTATATAATTTCTGTACCAAATCAGAGATGGACATTATTGGTTCAACTAAATCTGTACATAAGGAGATGGGACATCAATATGAACTTGGTAATCATTCTATGAGTTGTGCCACTAAATATGTAAATGATGTAAACATTGTGCACAATATCTCTGGGGTAAATTTAACTGATGCCGAACTACAACTGCTCAACAAAGGGTTATCCTATTGCCCAGTAAATAAAGGGAATCTATTTCAAATAAAGCAAGAGTTACTTTGATTTTTTATACTATTAAATTGAAATAGTTTTTTGGCAAAAATGAAAACCCTAAATATGTTAATGACACCTTGGCAAAAGGTAATATGCTTACATGTAATACAGTGGGTTTAAGAAATTGTAGTACATTTAACCCTAATATTGCTGACAATAGTGCTAAAACATTATTTGATTTAGTGATCAAAGATGTTGAAAAAATGTTCCAAAAAACAGATTTTGTGTTTCAAAAGAAACTATTGGGATATAAAAATGATACAACATCTTTGGCTTCACTTAAATTGAGGAAAGAGTTAACCCTTAAAGGGGCAGACAAAGGTGGTGCCCTTGTTGTGATGGATCAGAAAGATTATATTGTTGAGATTGAACATGAATTGTGGGATAAAGAAGTATATGAAGCAATTACTTATGATCCTACATATAAGATACAGAAGGAAATCTCATATGTTTTGACACAAGCAGTGAAAGATAAATTAATTTCTAGTGATTTAAGAGAATTCCCGAGTATAAAACATCCTATAAGACCAGTGATATATTGTCTGCCCAAAATTCATAAAAATGAGTCAAAGCCACCGGGGAGACCCATAGTGGCTGGAAGACATGTGCGTCACTAAAAAATTTGTTTAGTTTCGTTTTCATTAGTTAAATAAATAATTTCGTTTTGGCAAATTAAATTAATTTAGTTAAGTTTTAAAAAAAAAAAATTGTTTCAGCAAATTAGTTGTTAATCGTTTTTTCAGATCCGTTCGTTTTTTCGGATCCATTCTTTCTTCATATGCATTATTCTATTCTGAAGTTTAGAATACAATAATGCGTATGAATAAAGAATGGATCCGAAAAAACGAAAGGATCCGAAAAAACAATTTAATTTAACATAACTAATTTGCCGGCGATTGCTGAAACAAAATTATCTAAAACTGCCGCCGCCACCCACATCGCGGACACTAAATAAAGCACCTATAAACCACACCCCCCCACATCATCAACACTACCTAAACATATTAACCCCTAAACTGCACCCCCACCACATCGCTGACACTAACTAAATCAGTAAGAAAGCTATTAACCCCTAAACTACCGTTCCCCGACATCACCAACACTAACTAAACCTATTAACCCCTTAATCGCACCCCCCCACATTGCCAACACTACCTAAACCTATTAACCCCTAAACCGCACCCCCCACACATCACCAACACTAACTATACCTAACCAACCCTATTAACCCCTAAACCGCAGTTCCCTGACATTGCCGAAACCAAATAAACCTAATAACCCCTAAACAGCCGTTCCCAAACACCCCCAACACTAACTTAACCTATTAACCCCTAAACCGCAGTTCCCCGACATCGCCGACACTAACTAAACCTATTAACCCCTAAACCGCCAGCTCCCACATCGCAACAACCTAAATTAAACTATATTAACCCCTAAACCTAACACCCCCTAACTTTAACATAATTAAAATAGACCTAAATAAAGTTACAATTATTAACTAACTACCTATTTAAAAATAAATACAAACTTACCTGTGAAATAAAGATAAAACCTAAGCTTACTAAAAATAAAAAACTAACATTACTAAAAACAAAAAAAACTAACGGCTAGATTACGAGTTTTGCGTTATGAGTGAAAAAGCAGTGTTATGGCTCTTTTTCACTACCGCTGGTATTACAAGTTTTGCAGGTATATCTGTACCGCACACTTTTTTGGCCGTAACGCAACGTGACTACTGCAGCTTTCAAAAAGCTTTCAAAAAGTCCTTTTTCTATGGGACTTCCATAGCGCCGGTATTATGAGTTTGCCTGTCCGGCCAAAAAGTGAGCGGTATAGCCAATACCGTCAAATCCATACCGTAAACTGAAAGTCAGTAGTAATGGGTTTTACGCTACAAAGCTGTAACATAAAACACATAACTAAAGGGCTAAAAAGTACACTAACACCCATAAACTACCTATTAACCCCTAAACAGAGGCCCTCCCGCATCGCAAACAATAAAATAAAATTATCAACCCCTAATCTGCCGCTCCGGACATCGCCGCCACTATAATAAACATATCAACCCCTAAACCGCCGTACTCCCGGATCACAAACACTAGTTAAATATTATTAACCCCTAATCTGCTGTCCCTAACACTGCCGCAACCTACATTACTGTTATTAACCCCTAATCTGCTGCCCCCAAAATCGCCGCCACTATACTAAAGTTATAAACCCCTAAACCTAAGTCTAACCCTAACACCCACTAACTTTAACATAATTAACATAAATCTAAACAAAAATTACAATTAATACCTAAATAATTCCTATTTAAAACTAAATACTTACCTATAAAATAAACCCTAAGCTAGCTACAATATAACTAATAGTTAAATTGTATCTAGCTTACGTTTTATTTTTATTTCACAGGTAAGTTTGTATTTATTTTAACTAGGGAGACTAGTTAGTAAATAGTTATTAACTATTTACTAGCTACCTAGTTAAAATAAATACAAATTTACCTGTAAAATAAAACCTAACCTGAGTTACACTAACACCTAACATTGCACTACAATTAAATAAATTACATTAATTAAATACAATTAACTAAAATACAACCCCCCCCCCCCACTAAAAAATAAATTATCAAATATTTAAACTAATTACACCTAATCTAATAGCCCTATCAAAATAAAAAAGCCCCCCAAAATAAAAAAAACTCCTAGCCTAAACTAAACTACCAATAGCCCTTAAAAGGGCCTTTTGCGGGGCATTGCACCAAAGAAATCAGCTCTTTTACCTGTAAAAAAATACAAACAACCCCCCCAACAGTACAACCCACCACCCACACAACCAAGCTCCCCATTGCCCTGAAAAGGGCATTTGGATGGGCATTGCCCTTAAAAGGCATTTAGCTCTTTTTCAGCCCAAACCCTAAGCTAAAAATAAAACCCACCCAATAAACCCTTAAAAAAAACCTAACACTAACCCCCGAAGATCCACTTACAGTTTTTGAAGACCAGACATCCATCCTCAACGAAGCCGGCAGAAGTCTTCATCCAAGCGGGCCGAAGTCTTCATCCAAGCTGGCAGAAGTCTTTATCCAGACCGTCCAGACGGCATCTTCTATCTTCATCCATCCGGCGCGGAGCTGCTCCATCTTCAAGACATCCGGCACAGAGCATCCTCTTCTGACGACAGCTAATGAAGAATAAAGGTTCCTTTAAGGGACGTCATCCAAGATGGCGTCCCTTGAATTCCTATTGGCTGATAGAATTCTATCAGCTAATCGGAATTAAAGGTGAAAAAATCCTATTGGCTGATGCAATCAGCCAATAGGATTGAGCTTCAATCCTATTGGCTGATCCAATCAGCCAATAGGATTGAGCTTGCATTCTATTGGCTGTTCCAATCAGCCAAGAGAATGCAAGCTCAATCCTATTGGCTGATTGGATCAGCCAAAAGGATTGAAGCTCAATTCTATTGGCTGATTGCATCAGCCAATAGGATTTTTTCACCTTTAATTCCGATTGGCTGATAGAATTCTATCAGCCAATCGGAATTCAAGGGACGCCATCTTGGATGACGTCCCTTAAAGGAACCTTCATTCTTCAAGAGCCGTCTACAGAAGAGGATGCTCCGCGCCGGATGTCTTGAAGATGGAGCTGCTCCACGTCGGAAGAATGAAGATAGAAGATGCCGTCTGGATAAAGACTTCTGCCCATCTGGAGGACCACTTCTTGCCGCTTGGAAGAAGACTTCTCCCGGCTTCGTTGAGGATGGATGTCTGGTCTTCGAAAACTGTAAGTGGATCTTCGGGGATTAGTGTTAGGTTTTTTTAAGGGTTTATTGGGTAGGTTTTATTTTTAGCTTAGGGTTTGGGCTGAAAAAGAGCTAAATTTCCTTTTAAGGGCAATGCCCATCCAAATGCCCTTTTCAGGGAAATGGGGAGCTTAGTTTTTTTTTAGATAGGATTTTGTTTGGGGGGTTTGGTTGTGTGGGTGGTGTGTTTTACTGTTGGGTGGTTGTTTGTATTTTTTTTTACAGGTAAAAGAGCTGATTTCTTTGGGGCAATGCCCCGCAAAAGGCCCTTTTAAGGGCTATTGGTAGTTTAGTTTAGGCTAGGAGTTTTTTTTATTTTGGGGGGCTTTTTTTATTTTGATAGGGCTATTAGATTAGGTGTAATTAGTTTAAATATTTGATAATTTCTTTTTTATTTTGTGTAATTTAGTGTTTGTTTTTTGTAATTTAGTTAATTGTATATAATTAATGTAATTTATTTAATTTTAGTGTAAGGTTAGGTGTTAGTGTAACTCAGGTTAGGTTTTATTTTACAGGTAACGTTGTATTTATTTTAACTAGGTAGCTAGTAAATAGTTAATAACTATTTACTAACTAGTCTTCCTAGTTAAAATAAATACAAAGTTACCTGTAAAATAAAAATAAAACCTAAGATAGATACAATGTAACTATTAGTTATATTGTAGCTATCGTAGGGTTTATTTTACAGGTAAGTATTTAGTCTTAAATAGGAATTATTTAGTTATAAATTTTAATTTTTATTTAGATTTATTTAATTATGTTCAAGTTAGTGGGTGTTAGGGTTAGACTTAGGGTTAGGTTTAGGGGTTAATAACTTTAGTATAGTGGCGGCGGCATTGGGTGCGGCAGATTAGGGGTTAATACATTTAGGTAGGCAGCAGCAATGTTAGGGACGGCAGATTAGGGGTTAATAAGTGTAGGTAGGTAGCGACGACATTGAGGCAGCAGCTTAGGGGTTAATAAGTGTAGGTAGGTGGCGGCAACATTGGGGGCGGCAGATTAGGGGTTAATAAGTGTAGGTAGGTAAAGAGAACGGATGTAAATCCTGCGCAGAAGACAGATGGGGGGAGGGGATTGGGAATACCTCTAGCTCTCCTCAACGGGTACCCTAGTGTACCCGATGTAAACAGAAAACGATAGGGGGTGGAGGTGAGCGCCAAAGTAGGCTGAGGAAGGGGAGAGGGGGATAACTGTTGCCCACAATGTGGGTCCTCCTACTAGTAGTTGTGGAGTGAATGTACAAAATATATATAATGCTAAAATGGGTATATAGGTTAAAAATATATATCAATATTTATTCCACACAATCGGTTAAAAATGTTGGTGATCTTCTAAAACATACAGTCAAAAAATAATACACATTCATAAACAATCATGGATCCATGTTACAATAACGAAATATAGAAAATGACATAAAATCAGAAAAAATAATAAAAATAAAAAAGTAAAAATGACCTGGTGCCCCTAAAAACGTTTGACAATGAATGACCTGATAGGCCAAGTATCTTAGTATGGGTGGTACTCTATGGTACAGTCCGGATATTGATGAGTGTTCTTATGATTGTATTTATCCAAACAGATAATAGTGTGACAAAAAGAAAAGTGTCTATATTTTATATCCAATTCTGAAAAATTCCAAAATAGTGTGTATCCTGTGATTAAAAAAATACAAACATAAAAGTGTGAAAACAATGTGATCACTGGATGTCAAAAAAGTGGAAAAGTTAGAAAAAATGTGAAGAAAATATAAGTAACTTCGCAAGAAATGTGGAAATCCTCAAATAGGTGAAGCAAAAAATTAGTCTTTCAAAGGTTAATCAATAAGTGTCCAAAATGATATAGTGGATTCTGTGCAGTGAGGTTGTCGCCCAGTTGGATGCAATAAAACAAAATAAAACTGTGCAAAAACCTGCAAAGAAAACAAACAATACTATAATATATACAAACTGTTCAGTGGATGTATCAGTATTATGCTTACTCAAATCAGTCGACGCGTTTCGGCCATGTACTCCTGGCCTTTATCAAGACTTCTTGATAAAGGCCAGGAGTACATGGCCGAAACGCGTCGACTGATTTGAGTAAGCATAATACTGATACATCCACTGAACAGTTTGTATATATTATAGTATTGTTTGTTTTCTTTGCAGGTTTTTGCACAGTTTTATTTTGTTTTATTGCATCCAACTGGGCGACAACCTCACTGCACAGAATCCACTATATCATTTTGGACACTTATTGATTAACCTTTGAAAGACTAATTTTTTGCTTCACCTATTTGAGGATTTCCACATTTCTTGCGAAGTTACTTATATTTTCTTCACATTTTTTCTAACTTTTTCCACTTTTTTGACATCCAGTGATCACATTGTTTTCACACTTTTATGTTTGTATTTTTTTAATCACAGGATACACACTATTTTGGAATTTTTCAGAATTGGATATAAAATATAGACACTTTTTGTCACACTATTATCTGTTTGGATAAATACAATCATAAGAACACTCATCAATATCCGGACTGTACCATAGAGTACCACCCATACTAAGATACTTGGCCTATCAGGTCATTCATTGTCAAACGTTTTTAGGTGCACCAGGTCATTTTTACTTTTTTATTTTTATTATTTTTTCTGATTTTATGTCATTTTCTATATTTCGTTATTGTAACATGGATCCATGATTGTTTATGAATGTGTATTATTTTTTGACTGTATGTTTTAGAAGATCACCGACATTTTTAACCGATTGTGTGGAATAAATATTGATATATATTTTTAACCTATATACCCATTTTAGCATTATATATATTTTGTACATTCACTCCACAACTACTAGTAGGAGGACCCACATTGTGGGCAACAGTTATCCCCCTCTCCCCTTCCTCAGCCTACTTTGGCGCTCACCTCCACCCCCTATCGTTAAGTGTAGGTAGGTGGCTGCAATGTTGGGGGCGGCAGATTAGGGGTTAATAAGTGTAGGTAGGTGGCGGCAACATTGGGGGCGGCAGATTAGGGGTTAATAAGTGTAGGTAGGTGGCTGCAATGTTGGGGGCGGCAGATTAGGGGTTAATAAGTGTAATATAGGTGTCGGCGATGTTGGGGGCGAGGTTTTTAGACTCTGGGTTTATGTTAGGGTGTTAGGTGTAAACATAAATTTTGTTTCCCCATAGGAATCAATGGGGCTGTGTTACAGAGCTTTACGCTCCTTTATTGCAGGTGTTAGGCTTTTTTTTCAGCCGGCTCTCCCCATTGATGTCTATGGGGAAATCGTGCACGAGCACATAAAACCAGCTCAAAGCAGCGCTGGTATTTGTGTGCGGTATGGAGCTCAATTTTGCTCAACGCTGACTTATTGCCTGCTAACGCCGGGTTTTTGCAAACCTGTAATAGCAGTGCTATAGGGAGGGCCTTTTGTAGGGCATTGCCCTAAAGTTAACAGTTCTTTTGCTAAAATTAAAAACAACCGCCCCCTAACATTACAAATCCCCACCCCCCCCCCAAACCGACAAAATAAAAAAACCTAACTAAAAAAAAACAATTTACCCATTATCCTGAAAAGGGCTTTTGTATGGGAATTGCCCTTGAAAGGTCATTCAGCTCTTTTACTGCCCTTAAAAGGCCATTCAGCTCTTTTTTGGCCCAAAGCCCTAATCTAAAAAAAAACACCCCAAAAAAAAAACCTACTACTAACCCCAAAATCGATACTCTTTGCCCTAACAAATGCCCTTTTCAGGGCCCTTGGTAGTTTATTATAGATTAGGGTTTTTTTATTTTGGGGTGTTATTTTTCTTTTTCTTTTTTTAAATGGGGTATTAGAATAGGAATAATTTTTATTTTTTTGATAATTTAGTTTGTTATTTTTTGTAATGTTAGGTTTTTAATTTGTGATTTTATTAGTGTAAGCTTAGGTTTTATTTTTATTTCACAGGTAAGTTTGTATTTATTTTAACTAGGTAGTAAATAGTTATATTGTAGCTAGCTTAGGTTTTATTTTTATTTCACAGGTAAGTTTGTATTTAGTTTTAAATAGGTAGTTAATTAATAATTGTAACTTAAATTTAGGTCTATTTTAATTATGTTAAAGTTAGGGGGGTGTTAAGTTTAGGGGTTAATATAGTTTAATTTAAGTTGTTACAATGTGGGGGTCGGCGGTTTACAGGTTAATAGGTTTAGTTAGTGTTGGCAATTTGGGTGTATGGCAGTTTAGGGGTTAATAGGTTTACTTAGTGTCGGTGATGTTTGGGAATTGCGGTTTAGGGGTTAATATGTTTAGTTAGTGTCAGCAATGTTTGGGAGCTGCGGATTAGGGGTCAATAGGTTTAGTTAGTGTCAGCGATTTTTGGGAACTGCGGTTTAGGGGTTAATAGGTTTGTTCATGTTGGCGATGTCGTGGAACTGTGGTTTAGGGGTTAAAAGGTTTAGTTAGTTTTGGCAATGTTTGGGAACTGCGGTTGAGAGGTTAATAGGTTTAGTTAGTTTTGGCAATGTTTGGGAACAGTGGTTTAGGGGTTAATAGGTTTAGTTTGTGTCGGCGATGTTTGGGAACTGTGGTTTAGGTGTTAACAGGTTTAGTTAGAGTCGGCGATGTCGGGGAAATGCAGTTTAGGGCAGTTTAGGGCAGTTTAGGTCAGAGGCTGGTGAGGCACTGTCAATGATACGTCGGAGAAACACATATATGAACCCAATAGAAGTAGCTTAAATTAAACTAAAGCATTGTTTCTCAACCGCGGGCCTCAAGTACCCCCAACATAGCAGGTTTTCATTATAGCTGAACCAGTGCACAGGTAAAATAATCAGCTGATGGGTGAGAGCAAGTTAGTAACCATGGTGTTAATGATCAGCTGATTATTTCACCTGTGCATTGTTTCAGCTATAATGAAAACCTTGCACTTAAGCACCAGCACATCTGTATTGTGTTGATTACCTGGAGAATAAAGCACACACACACACTACATGAGCACAAACGCTCAGTTAAATTCTGACATTGCAATTACATAGGAATACAATATATTATTTTGGATAATAAAAGGGTGGTTATCCTATTGTTAACTTGAGATAAGTTTGAAATAAAATTATGAGAAATACGAAATTCTGCCCTTCACGACTTTAAACAGACAAAAAGTGACATTGTGATGTTACAAGAAACTCATTTCAAAAGGGGTAGGGAACCTCAAACATTTAAATTTAAGTTCGGTCAAAGTTTTTACTCATCCAACCTATCTAAAACCAATGGAGTAGGGATACTGATAAAACACAATGTCCCCTTTCAGGAGATTGCAACCCACAAAGACAAAGAAGGTAGATTTTTAGCAGTGATAGGCACATTATATGGAAAGATTGTGACATTGGCATGTATATATGCCCCAAACTTTAACCAGCACCGTTATTTCAAAAACATATCTAATACACTCCTTGATATTATGAAAGGCTCTTTAATAATTGGAGGTGACTTCAACGTACCACTTGACCCATCCATAGACTGCTCCACTCAGTCAACCTCTATCCCCTTAAAAAGGATAAATACAATTAAACAATGCTTACGAGACATAGCGGTACATGACGTGTGGAGGACTCTCAACCCTTTAATAAAAGATTACACTTTCTACTCAGCCCCACATAAACTGTTCTCCAGGATAGACTACATACTTATGGATGTCACTAGTTTTTCATTTGTCAGACAGAGTAAAATTCTACCCTGCACGTGGTCAGACCACTCTTACGTGAGCTGTGACTTAAAATGGCCCGACATTCCAAATAAACACTTCAATTGGAAATTTGATACATCACTACTAGATGATTCTCTGATAACTGAGAAGCTGGGGAAATCTATAAAGGAATACTTTGAAATCAATATCTCCCCACTCATAGACAATAGAATATCCTGGGAAGCTCACAAAAGTGTAATACGGGGTGAATGTATTAGCCTCCAAAGCATGCTGAATAAACAAAAAAGAGCTAGATTAGAAGAAACATTAAATCAAATAACTATTCTGGAATCCCGACATAAACAAAATCCTGAGGATAATCTCATTCTTGGTGAGTTACAATCTAAAAGACAAGATATGAATGCGCAATTGTTGCATATCTATAAACGTAAAGCCCTTCAACTTAAACAAATTTATTTCGATAGCGATAATAAGAGTGGTAGGTTTTTGGCGAGAAAATTACGTAGACGAATTAACAAGACTTTTGTCATGTCCATTAAAAACACAAAAGGTTCCCCTTGTTTAGGTACAACAGCTATAGCAAAAGCGTTTCGGGACTACTTTGAAGGACTGTATAATCTTAATGAATCTGACCCCATAGCATCTACACATGATAAATCTCTCAAACATAAAATAGTAAAATATTTGGATGGCATTGGGATCCCTTCATTATCAAAAGAACAACAAGAACACTTAGATCGACCAATCCAAACTGAGGAAATTACCAATGTTATAAATCACTTACCTAACGGTAAAGCTCCTGGCCCGGACGGCTTTACTAATCTCTATTATAAAAAATATCACTCCCTATTGACTCCCCACTTATGTAACCTTTATAACGGAATAGATAAAAATAACCCCTTTTTAAAACAATCATTGGAGGCCACAATAGTTTTACTTCCCAAACCAGGGAAACCTCCTGATCAGGTTATGAACTACAGACCAATCTCCCTTTTAAATACAGATTTGAAAATATTTGCTAAAATCTTGGCTAATAGAATATGCCCGCTTTTACCTCATCTTATACATGGGGACCAAGTAGGCTTTATTATGAATAGAGAAGCAAAAGACAACACGATCCGCACCTTGCACCTAATACAACACGCTTTAAATACCAACACTCAATCGGTTTTGATCTCCACAGACGCAGAAAAAGCGTTCGATCGCGTAGATTGGACGTTTTTATATCACTCTCTAGAGCGTTTTGGTTTTGGAGAAGGTATCCTGGGAAAGATATTTGCTCTGTATAATAATCCAAGCACCCGTATCCTAGTAAACGGTACTCTCTCCGATTCTTTCTATATTAAAAATGGAACAAGACAGGGGTGCCCCCTGTCGTCCCTATTGTTTGCATGTGCTATCGAAATTTTAGCCATAAAAATCCGGGAAAACAATGCTATTAGAGGAATTTCTCTCCAAACAGACGTATATAAACTATCTCTTTTCGCGGATGACATTCTCCTCACACTCACTAACCCTAGCATGTCAATCCCAGAATTAATGAGAGAGTTTGATGATTTTAGACATATATCTAACTTTCTAATTAATTTTTCAAAGTCAGAAATTATGAACCTTAATTTAAGTCAGACAGAACTTCTCCAAACACTAAAAATCTGTCCATTTAAATGGCAAACCAATGCTATTAAATATTTGGGGATAATGTTGACACGACATCACTCAAACTTAATTACTTTTAATTATGATACCCTCAAGAAAAATATAATAGCTGATCTAAGCTCGTGGAGATCTAAGCGTCTTAACTGGTTGGGGAGAATGGGGACTATAACCATGAACATTTTACCTAGACTATTGTATCTTTTTCAAACTGTTCCAATACCCCTCCCTCCATCCTATATACCTTCCCTACAAAAAATCATTAATGATTATATTTGGGATAGAAAGCATCCCCGAATTAATAAAACATTAATGTGCCTTCCCAAAATATCGGGGGGATTGGGTGTTCCAGACTTGGTAAAGTATAGACAGGTGATATTCCTTCAAAGAATAGTAGATTGGCACACTAATTATAAAAACAAAATATGGGTTAAGATAGAACACCAAATAGGCTGCCATCATCATTTAGGCTCTTTGTGTTGGACAGAGCAATCTGAAAGAAGGACAAAGTTAATGGACAACTATATAATTGTAGAAACTTTTAAAATGTGGGATAGACTGATGACTGTGTACCCATTACTTTCCTCCAAACCTTCACCCCTAACACCACTTCTAGGGAACCCAGAATTCCTTCCAGGTCTAGAAATGAATAAACTAAACCCTTTAGATAGGCTAAGTAATTTACCTTTATATATTCTCACTGAGGCTGGGTCATTGCAATCTAGATCGAAGCTCATAGAAAATAACCTACATGTTTTTCGTAATTGGTACTTCTACTTGCAAGCTCACTCATTTCTCCAATGTCATAAAGGAAAAAATAATTTGACACGTTCCCCAACAAACTTTGAAAAACTATGCATTTCAAAATCCCCTACTAGACACACCCTATCTATAATTTACAACATACTGCAACAGGTCCCGATAGGCACAGAATATCACTATATGAAACGTTGGGAAAAGGAACTTAAAATCAATATACCCCCTAGAGATTCATGTAAAATATTTAAAAGAACTATGAAAGCTTCTACATCGGCCAAAATATTAGAAATCAATTTTAAGATTTTGCACCGCTGGTATTACACCCCTGCACGCTTAAAGACCTTATACCCACAAAGATCTGACTTATGCTGGCGATGCAAAAAAGAGGTCGGGAACATGGGACATATTTGGTGGAGTTGCAGCAAAATCACCCCCTTTTGGAGAGATGTAGTAACACATACAGAAAAGATACTAGGATCAAACATCCCATTAGACCCTCTACTGTGGCTTTTCAATAAACCTCCCAAACAATTACCTGCAACACGCCTAGCTTTATTTCAAATCATCTCTAATAGTGCCAAAGTACTAATTGCACAACATTGGAAGCAAGAACAAATCCCCTCTATAGCTCTATGGGTGGACACTATACATAAAACTCTACAGCTTGAGGAGTACCATTATATGAAAATAATGAAACAAGACTTCTTTCATGAG
This sequence comes from Bombina bombina, assembly GCF_027579735.1. NCBI lineage: Eukaryota > Metazoa > Chordata > Amphibia > Anura > Bombinatoridae > Bombina > Bombina bombina. The sequence goes on along the minus strand of NC_069500.1, from coordinate 706,618,248 downwards.
ATGCTTTTTATTTGGGAAGAGTATATATATAGCAAGTACAATAAATGAAGTACGACATGGGATACATATCTTGGATGTAAATGTGAACGAGCTACTTAAATTAGGTTCTGCGCTTTAGCGAATAGCCATAAACCTTTTCTTTCTATATTTCTTTTCTTTTTCTTACTGTATTCAAAAAAAAAAAAAAAAAAAAAAAAGAGGAGGTTAAAGTAACCACTTTTGGTCATGTCATCATTAACGGTCATAATATGTAATATTGTCTATAAATAAGATGTGATGTAACGTGTCCACACAATGTAACTGCATCAATGTTTAATGCTACCTCAATAAAAAAAAAATTAAAAAAAAAAATAAAAAAAAATTATGAGAAATACATACTTCCACATCTGCAGCACTTAGATTGTATAAGATTACCTCTTCAGTCAAGATTTTATCTAAAAATTCTACACTTGTTTGAATTTTTTTTGTATTATTTATGCAAATGATCACTTATTTGCATAATGTTTTGTACAAATCTGTACTGTTTTCCAGCTGACAGCAAGCTATCTAAGAAGCAGTACAGATTTGTACAAAATAATATGCAAATGATCATTTGCATAAATTATAATAATAAAAAAAAATATTTCAAACGTGTAGAATTTTAAGATAAAACTTATCTGAAGAGGTATTATGGGGCAGTTTTCGCAGTAGGAGATATTTCTTTAACAGTGACACTAGTTAATAAACAGCATTAAGACTAGGGTTGCCATGTTTTCCTGGACACTTATGAGTTACACATGCTGCAGAGAGGAACTTGTATTGTGTTTCTGGACAGCACTATTCATATTCCTCCCAGAACACCCTGCAGCATGTGTAACTTATAAGTGTTCTGTATTTTAAGGGACGGGTGGCAACCCTAATTAAGACTCTAACAATATGGCCAGTCTTTTTTTTTTTTTGCTCTTTTTTCTCTCTTCTCTTCCAATATTTTTTGAAATTCACACCAGGTTGACATAAAACCAAATTAGACATGTTACAATTCATGAAAAAAGAGTGTTAATTTATTTTAAAAAAATGTTGAGAGCAGACAGTAGCACTAACCATGAAAAATGTAACTAGAGAAGTGATACTACAAATGACCACTAGAGGTCCTCAGAGACAAAAAAATATTATTTCCTTCTTAATATAAGGAGAGTCCACGGCTTTATTCCTTACTGTTGGGAAATACTGAACTTGGCCACCAGTAGGAGGCAAAGACACACCAGCCAAAGGCTTAAATACCTCTCCTACTTCCCCTATCCCACAGTCATTCTTTGCCTTTCGTCACAGGAGGATGGCAGAGAAGTGTCCGAAGATTTCATAGTTGTTCGTCAGGAGAGGTATCTGCGCTTCGATATAGAACTGGAGTTTTAAGTAGTCTTGTCAGCCTTTCAGTGAGAGCATTGACGAAAGTTAGAGTATGGAGATGCAGGGAGAGTCTTTCTGTGAACCCATCCAGACTGCCTGCTAACATCTCCTTAAGCAATCAGTGTTGACGAGTTTCACTGCCTGCTTTCTTCACTCAAGTCCATGTCAGGAGCGATGCTACAAGACTGTCACACTTGAGAGGCTGTGTTTCTGTTCCACAGAATGGATTCTAGTAAGATTGTTTCAAGTTTTTATATATGTTGAAAACGCTAGAAGACAGAGTCACAGTGTGACTCTTTATCTTAAGAGAATCTGGGGTTAATATCTCCTGAAGGAGGTTATTGAACAGTGGGGATTGATCAAATGTGATGCTTTGATTTTAGTTTAAAGTTTATTTTTATTGAGGTAACAATAACATTCCAGTACTTTCAATGGTACATTGTTTCTAGTACGAGCTTCAAACAAAGATAGTCACACCAATACATAACACTATAATGAGGCTCCATTCAGAACTGCTGACAGAATAGAAATCAAGATATAATATTTTACTGTACCTCATTTTGAGTTTAGGTACATGTAAATTTCTTTGCGTCTTCAATGGCCTCCAGGTCCACTGGTGAGACCAATTTCCATAGTCCGGGAGAAGACACATAATTACATATCACATATACTAATTGAGTTTTTAACAGAAAGCAAATAAGTCTTTTGCATATACATAAACTTTAGATATTAATGCAATTATAATATGACATACAAAGTAAATTGCAGGTTGTAAGAAACAATTTTAACAAACATATCAATATTATCTGTGTTTAGGCCCAAAGAGCATTCTTATATGACAAAAAAAAAGGAAGGGGGGGTTCGAGAAAGTGAAGGATCAGGAACTTAGTATTAGTGGTTGTCAAGTAGGTAGCCTCCTCAGCCTAACTTGCTATCATTCTCTTTTATTTGTCTACCTTGCTGGTGCTCTAACCCTTATGTACTCATTCCATGGACTCCATATAGAACAATAGAGGTCCAAGTGACCCTCAGTTTGCAGCGCGTACTCTTCTATTTTCTGGATATATTTAAGTATTTCTAAAACCATTGCCATAGTGATGGGAGTGTCTTTTGCCTACTGCCTGGGTATCGCTAGCTTACTGGCTAGAAGGATGGAAACGCATAGTGCTCTAGCTGGTTTCCGCAGATCCTGTAGTCCCAAGTGAAGGAGTGCAACATAACTAGTTAGGTGATGTACCAGTTGTAGCTGGCGCAATAAGTCTGCAACTTGGGACCAAAGTAGGTTCAATTTATGACATCCCCACGATATATATGCATGTGTGTGCCTCTCTGAGTACACCCCCTCCAACACTTAGCCTGGCGCAAGCTGAAGATACGATGCAACCTGGTTGGGACCCAATGCCATCTGAGTAAAAGCTTGATATAAAACTCAAATAGATTAGAGCATCGAACCACCATTTTTGTATCCTGAATGGCTCTCTGCCAACTCTCATCACGGTACACTCGCACCAGGTCCCTCTCCCAGCCTCTCGTAGCATGTGATTTTACAAATGTAGGGGAGTTTAGCAACATCTTGTAATGACAGGACAATGAGCCTCTCATGGGTCTACCTGCCAACCATCTTCTTTCCCAGTGTGTAAGGACCCGCGTACCTGATCTGGGGAATCCCCAGGACAGCAATAACGAGGTCAGTCTCAAATATTAAAATTGCAAATCTTTGGGGAAATCTCGAACTGGGATCTCCTTTGGCGGCAGCACAAGACATCGTTTTTGTATAGATCCGACACCAGTCTAATCCCCAGAGCTTCCCAGTGTCTGGGTTCTGGCTCCCGGGAGGTAACACAGCAGCGCCTTAATTGAATGTGCTGGTGAAGGGTGTGGGGATACCTGTTGATGAAAGCGAAGCTCCCGCCAGTATCTAAGACACATCTTGATTACAAAACTGTGTATTCTGCTGAGAACGTCAGCATGGTTAGGAATCCATACCAGATCCTCCAGGTTTACATCTGCAGGCAGAGAAGCCTGTTCCAGCTGATGCCATCTTGAGTCACTAGTTTTGGCCGACCAGGCGGTGATATGTGACAGCATAGTCACCTTGTAATAATGGGTTATGTTAAGGGCTATAGGCCTCCGCATTTCTTAGGTTTTTAAAGTTGGAGGAGCGAGAGTCAAGAAGGATGACCCTTCCAGATAAAATTAATAAAATCTGATTGAAAGTGATTTAGAAGGTAGACAGGGACAGCTACCAGGAGGCACCTGAAAAGATAGTTCAGCTTAGGGAGTAGCATCATCTTCAGTACCATTATTCTCCCCGTCCAGGACACCTCCAAGGAGGACCACCTTGCAGCTGAGCATCTAAATTCCTGGAGGAAGGGCTTGTAATTTCTAGAAATAAGCATCTTGGGATCATGGGATAATTTGACGCCCAAATGCCTCAACCCGTCTATAGACCATTTGAATAGATAGGTCCTCCGCAAGGTCTCCAATCTGTCCGTCGGCATGCCCAAGGCAAACTCCTCCATCTTCGTGTAATTAAGCTTGTAGAAGGCGGTCTTCCAAACTCCTTTAGCATCTCAAACAGAGCTGGCAGCGAATCCTCCAGATCAGAGAAGAACACCGTCAATTTGTCTGCAAATAACGCTAGAGTATGTGAGGTGTCATATAGCAAAAGACTATGTACATCTGAGCTGGCCCAAAGTTTGGCTGCCAAAGGTTCAATAGACAGGACAAATAAAAGGGGGGAGAGGGGGCACCCCTGCTTAGTGCCGTTCTTAATGTCAAATGGTTTGGAACAGAATCCTGCACCTCTCACCTTAGCCGACTGAGCTGCATAAAGTGCCATAACCGCCGCAATAAATCTATCCGGGAATTGAAAGGAGCGAAAGACCTCCATCATATAATCCCACCGCACCCTGTCAAATGCTTTTTCAGCATCCAGTGACAGGGTTACCAGTGGGATCTCAAGGGACGCTGCTTCAGAGAAGATATTCAGCAGCCTCCTGGTGTTATCAGATCCCTGTCGCCCTAGGGTGAAGCCCATCTGATCTGGGTGAATTATACGGGGGAGAACTCGGTTTAGCCTATTGGCTAATATCTTTGTATATATTTTCACATCCCCGTTAATAAGCGAAATCAGGTGATAGCTCTCGCACTTGCTGGGGTCCTTTTTCCAGCTTGGGAATTGCAATGATTGAGGTCTCCAAATATTCTCCAGGGAAGCTGCCCGACTCAGACACTGCATTGAAGACCCTAGCCAAAAGAGGGCTCAGTATGCCCATACATTTTTAACAGGGCTCCATATCCATCAGGGCCTGGTGCTTTATGGAGTTTGCGGCCTTTAATCATGTTCACAACTTCTTCTGTGGTAATAACGGCCATCAGGGAGTGTACAAGGTCCTCAGGGACCCATGGAAACTGGAGTTCAGCCAACAATTTAGCAATCTCCGGCTTAGTGGCATATTGTACACCGTCTGTCTCCTCAATTTGGTATAGTCGGCTATAGTATCTAACAAAGGCTTCTCCAATATCATTTGGAGAATAATGTCTATGAGGACCCTCCCTGATATGAGATATTTTATTCAGAAGGGTGCGCTGTCACAGTTTATGCGCTAGCAGCCTATCAGCCTTGTCCCTCTTGTGGTAGTATTTCTGTTTCAATAGATAAAGATTGCGCTGAACTTTTTCCAGTTCAAGAAGTTCAATCTACTTTCTGACAGTCTGTACTCTTTTAACCAAAGAGCTTGGTCAACCCTTTTTCAGCTGTTCTCTCAGTGTAGTATGTTCACAGTACAGCTGGGCCAGGGAGGCACCTCTAGACCTTTTAAGCTGATTCGCATTGTCTATAAACAGTCCTCTCAGGTACACCTTGAGAGCGGACCAAAGCATTAGATCTGAAGTGTCTCCTGTATCATTGATCCTAAGAAAATGTTCTATCTCTTGATTCCAAGAGGTCAAGTAAACATTAGAGAGCAAGTGCTCCGGCAAGCGCCAAGAACCCTTTGCCGATCCCAAGTGTGCAAACGAAACATCTATAAGAACTGCGTCCTGATCAGACCACACACACGGCATGATTGTCGCGCCAGTGATCTCATCTAGGGACCAAGAATGGCAGAAGAAGTAATCCAATCTTGAAAAAGATTGTTGAGAGGCTGAGAAGAACGTGTGGTCGGTGTCATCGGGGTGGAGTGCCCTCCAGGCATCATGCAGTACATATTGGGTCATTACGTTCTTAAAATGTTTGGAATAATTCTCCTCCCCGTGCGAGGCGGAGGTTCCGCTACTTGTGTTCCTATCTCTACAAGTATCCCAGACCAGGTTACAATCTCCTCCTATGAAAACATGGCCTTGTTTAATTTTCTCAACCCTTCCCAGCATCCGACGAAGGAAACTAGTTTGATTAGCGTTAGGTGAGTATAAGGCCACCAAAGTGCACAACACATTGTTTAGGCAGCAAACATCAATTACATAGCACCCCGAGGGGTCTACCTCAACATATATGGATTCATAAGAAATGTGTCTGCTTATAAATATAGAAACTCCCCTGGCTTTTTTGTGAAAGGTGGAGGAGAGGCATGTTGGAAAATCTTTATATTTAAAAGTGGAAGCCCAAGACTCGACCTAATGGGTCTCTTGAATAAAAGCTACCTCTATCTTATGCATGGCAAGGAATTTAAGGAGTAGGCTTCTTTTAGAGGGGGAGTTAAGGCCCTTAACGTTAAGTGTACCTAATCTCATTTTGAGAGGGGGGGGAGTAAGGGGGAAGGGGGGTTAAATGGGAGAAATAAAAAAAATAAAAAAATGTGTTAGTCAGAGGCTCTTCGGACTAGGCAGAGACTGCGGAACTCTGCCCAAAATAAATGATGCAGGGGGCAATGTGCTTGCCCCTTGCCGCACAGGAGGGGTGGGGGGAAGGAGAAGAGGTTATATACAATATTCCCCTCCTCAGCCAGTGCATTTTACAAACAGTATAACAACATAGATTAGATTGTGACCAACAGTATACAGGACAGTCCTAATAGGGAGGTGATGGATGAAGGGCATGGAACTAAGGAGTAGGTTCATACCTGCCACACGTAATAGCCATTCCCTCAAATATAACATATACATGAATCTTGACCCTGAGAGTAAAAAGGTACATTTTAATTATTACAGTGATATAAGCAGCCCTCATTCATTGGACCCTAATGAGTTTCCTTAGATAATGAAATGGCAAGTAGGGGCTAAACCTGTGTGCAGGGTAAAAGGGAGAGAGATTATGGAACTAGGTAGGGGGTTTGAATAGACACAGCAGTCAATTAACACTGAACTAGTTCCACTTCGATAGACCCCCGCCACCACCACTAAAAAGGCAACCTCCCCATCCATTGGCCTCTTATGTGCTGTAGGAAGTAGATGTGTTCCCCAAGACATGGAAAGGTAGGTATAGGAGATCAGGTAGAGGATCAAGGTGTATGTGGAGTAGAAGGTGACTGTGTTTCCAGCATGTTAGTGTAAAGTCGCCACCAACATGAGTGTCGCAGGTAAAGGCGAGGACCTAGGCCTTACAGGTCTTACAATAATACAATACCTACATTTGCGACATCTGGCTTGCTTATAAGTGTGTTACTAACAAATAAACATTATAGCTCAATTCAATATCTGATACAGACAACATATATAATGGAACCAAAAAAAAACAGAAATACATCAATCATTCCAAACTGTAACTGTATAACATTTATCATTGTGTCATCTTACCTTTTCCTTGCAAAGGTAAAAGAAGCATCAGGAAAACAAATTTAAACAAATCTGGTTTCAGTTGACTAGAATATAAACATTAAAGTCAACTTTAGAGTTCGGCTGAATGCCAGATGACCTCAATCCTTAAAGAGGTCAGGCTCAGTCCAATAGGAATTCTCAAAGGTTTTCTAGATTCAGCTGAAAGACCACTCATGGATTAGGATCCTGACGGTTTGGGTTCCAGTCTGGGGCCCCAGCCCTCAATGCATTGTTGGCTTGTGAATGTTGGTTAGGGTCTTCCATATCTCATGGTCGCAGTTGCCACTTCCTCAGTAGCTCCTGGCCTTGTCTAGGAGAGAGGGCCGTATGTTGAGTCCCATCTTTAGTGATGATCAGCTTCGTGGGAAAGCCCCAACGGTACCAGATCTGATGAGATCGCAAGGAGCTGGTAACTTCAGCAAAAGATCTCCTTTGTTGCAATGTAAGAGCAGACAGGTCAGGTAACAACATGACATCTTTAAACTGACCCGAGAGGGTGGGCTGCTGTAGAAGAGTCCTCAGTAGCTCCTCCTTATAGGAGACGTAGTGCAGGTGTGCTATGGTGTTTCTAGGCTTATCCATAGAAAGATTCTTTGGTCTGGCCACCCTATGTATGTGGTCAATTCTGCTCTCCTCTCCACCTGAAGATCCCAGGATGGCTTGAAACAATGATTGCGCAAACTTTTCCAGATCTTGCATTTTTATTGACTCAGGGACAACTCTTATTCTTACATTGTTCCGCCGTGAGCGGTCTTCCAAGTCGGCCAGTTTGGCTTCCAAGGAGGATACTTGGTCAGCGAGGTTTTGTGTATAGCTCACCCAATTGGTGTGGTCCACCAGCAGGTCCTCCTGCTTCCGCTCAATAATATCTGTGCGCTCATTGACAGTAGAGATATCCTTACGTAAATCATCAAAAGACCTTTCTAGCTTGTCAAAACATTTTGCAAAAGACTGGCTCTGTCTGTCCAGCAGTTGCTTCATGAAGTCGGCGGTGATCATCTCACTCTGCGGTCTGTTAGAGGGAGAGTGTCTAGAGCTGAGCCTGTCTTCTAACAAGTCAGGGGAGAGGGATCTCTCATCATCAGACAGACCAGGGTTAGGGTCTTGAAGTGGCTGGAAGTGGTCACAGACACTGTTTTTGGCAGGTACATTAGACTTTTGCTTCCTCCTTGCCTGCTGTGACATTATGGAACCGTGATCTTTTTAGGCTATCATAATGTGTTTAAGCTTACCTCTGCAAAAAAGGGTACAAATGTTCCAAACAGTCTTTGGCAAATCTTGAGGAGTATATGAGGAGGGGGTATGAGGTGCCTGTCTCTACATAAGGTCACATGCAATCTAGAAGGTGGACTTCAGCTAATTCAGTGTATGAGCTGCTAGCTGAGGTTCCCAGCACCTCCCCCCGGGGCTTATGTCACCACTGGACCAAGACAGGAAAAGGGATGTGGGTATGACCTGCTGGTACCAGATCAGCAAGAAATGGAGGGGAGAAGTGCTGGTCAAACCCCAGATAGTTCCCAAAATGTCCAGTCCTCAGCAGTTAATTATTTCAGTCCTCAGCCCAATATATTTAAAGAAGGTTGGTGGGACAGCTGGCCCTCAGTTCAAATGGCAGGGGGACATATAGATCAAGGCTTAGTTTTCAGGTCCTCCCCAGGCTTCAACCCTCCTTCTGTAGTTTGTGGAGGCGAGGACTTATGTGATCAGTGGGGGGGAATACAGTCACTCTGGAACTCCTAAAGTGTGCAGCCCAGCACCCCCCCCCCCTCAGTATCAATTTGTCAAGCAATCTCTTGTTCCTAGACACAAGTCAGCCAGTCACTGATGCCCAGTTGTCCCTCTGCTGCAAATACTATAACCACCCAGGCTATCACTAGCAGGTTCAGAGAGCGTTGAAGTTCCCCTGACTTCCTATATGGTTTCCCTGAGTGGCTGTTTAATCCAAGTGCAGGGGCGCAATGCCATGCTGGGTAAAATGGCATTTTGCGCCAAAAGGGAGAAACTCAGCTGTGCCTTTGAACAATGCCCCCAATTCAGCCTGATCCCCGTCACCCCTTGTATGAAGGAGACCTGTTTTCTAGGTGAGGTGTGACAGATGGCAGTGGACACACACTTTGCTAACCCCCTCAGGCTCTTATCTTTTTACCGCTGTCCCATCCTCCTTTCTCAAGCTGGATCCAGCTGCAGTGCCAACCTCTCAGGTATGTTTTCTCAGCGGGAGGCCTCACAGCAGCTCCGGAGCAGAGCCCCGACCCTCTGGAGTGCAGATTGAGTATCAAACTCTTCGGCAGCAGTCCGGGCCTGCTGCGTAGAGTCACCACCACTATCAGGACGCCTCACTTCAGTTACCCATTGCACACATTGCTCCCTCTGGGCACACTGCACAGATGACACTTCTGTCTTTGTGGGCTGACAGGGTATTGTCGCTAATTTTAGGTAGCTTTAGGACAAGTTTAGGCTGGCCAACTATTGATTATATTGATTCGGGCCTAGGAGCTCTCTAGACTCACGTCTGCTGCGCTTAGCCGTTAGCTCCGCCCCCCATGCTTTGATTTTATGCTGCTTTATGTGTGAGGTTTATTGGGCTCATAGACTGTTTGTTATGTGGTTGGAACACACAGGTTTTTACTTTCACTTTGAGCGTTGCACAGCTTGTAGCTTGGTGCATTTTTTTCTCATAGCAGGGGCAGTCCTGCCTTGCGCACCACGTGACCGGGAGGGGTCACACTTTCGTTTTCTCTTTCCTGACTGAGCTAGCTGTTGGAGAAGACGTTTGTTTCTCTGTTTGCCTGGGTCTAGGAGGTGGTGAGTGCACCAGCCACTGGGAGTATAAAGGTGCAGTTTTTGTGAGCAATAAAAGATTGTTTATTTCTGTGTCCTACTGTCATTAGCGCAAGCTATGGAGGATTCAGATATTCTTGAGGGTACTCCCTTTATTCCTAATAGTAATACCAGTTTATATTGTGAGGAGGACTTGGTATGCCCGCCCTCTCAACTATGTTCCATATGCATCAACAAGGTTATTATGTCTAAGAAGGTTAACCCCTTTAGTACCTCTGAGCCGTCCACCTCTGAGGACTCGCTGTCCCGTGAGGTGCATACCCATCAGTCATCTCCCTCATCACATGCAGCTTCCCGTAGCACACCTGATCCTCCATCTGGAGGGAGCCTGTTACCATCAGACTTTACAGCGCAGTTAAAGACGGCAGTGTCTGAGGCCCTTAGTGCTCTCTGGTCCCGGGGTCATCCAGTGATTTATTGGATTTATCTGTCTTTCAATTATCCACGGAGGGGTCGAACTCTGAGTCTTCAGAGGGTGAACTTTCTGGATCAGACTCTGCTACCTCTAGGCCTCTGAACACTTACAGTACGTTTTCTTCTTAAGGAGGTTCTGTCTACATTAGAGGTTCCAGAGGCCAAGTTGCCTGATGAACCTTTGATCCCTAAATTAGACAGTGTGTACAAGGACAGGGTAGCCCCGCTAACTTTTCCTGTACCTGTAAAAATGGCGAACATTATTAAGAACGAGTGGGATAGAATTGGATCTTCTTTTTCCCCTTCGTCTGCCTTTAAAAAATTATTCCCGGTCCTGGACTCTCAACTGGTGTTGTGGGGTTCGGTCCCTGAGGTGGATGGTGCTATCTCCATGCTGGCCAAGCGTGCTACTATACCACTTGAGGATAGTTCATCATTCAGAGAGCCAATGGATAAGAAAATGGAAACTTTTCTCAAGAAAAGTTTCAGCATACTGGATACTTGTTTTAACTGGCAGTGGCTGTTGCCTCGGTTGATGGAGCAGGGGACTACTGATGCTACTCGTTAGCGGATTTGATCAAGGCGGAGGGTCCCCTCGACGTTATCCAAGAAAGAATTAAAGCATTGAGAATTGCTAATTCTTTTATCTGTGATGCAAACATGCAGATTATTTGCCTGAATGCTAAGATTTATGTTTTTTTAGTACAGACCCGTTGGGCGCTCTGGCTGATGTCCTGGTCTGCGGACATGACTTCTAAGTCAAGACTACTTTCCCTTCCCTTTAAGGGAAATATATTATTTGGTCCAGGCCTGGACTCCATTATATCCACGGTTACAGGGGGCAAGGGTGCCTTCCTACAACAGGATAAGAAGAACAAGTATAAGGGACAAGGATCTTATTTTCATTCCTTTCGTTCTGAGAAGTCCCAATGTCAGCAGTCCTCCTCTAAGCCTGAGCAAACCAAGAATACTTGGAAGCCGGCTCAATCCTGGAATAAATCCAAGCAGAGCAAGAAGCCCGTCGAGACCAAGTCAGCATGAAGGGGCGGCCCCCGATCCAGCGCTGGATCGTGTAGGGGACAGACTGTTAGAAACTTGTGTAAGCACTTTAGGTGTGGACAACTGGGAAGCGGATTTTCTCATCAGACAATCCTTTCATCCAGGGGAAGGGTCTCTCCATCCTGAAGTGTTTGCGGAGATATGCAACAGGTGGGGGATGATGGAGAAAGATCTCATGGCATCCCGTCTCAATACCAAGCTACCCAGATATGGGTTGAGATCCAGGGATCCTCAGGTGGAGCTAACAGATACATTAGCAGTGCCTTGGAGGTTCAGTCTAATCTACCTTTTCCCCCCCATTACCACTCCTTCCTCGTGTAGTGGCCCGCGTCAAGCAGGAGCAGGCATCAGTGATACTGACTGCTCCATCGTAGCCGCAAAATATGTGATTTGCGTATCTTGTGGGGATGTCATCTTCTCCTCCATGGAAGTTACCGTGTTGCAGGGATCTGCCGGAACAAGGTCTTTTTGTTCATCAAAATCTAGATTCTCGGAGGCTGACTGCATGGGGATTGAACGCTTAGTCCTACCCAAGAGAGGTTTTTCTTAGAGAGTTATTGATACTCTCATTCAAGCTCGTAAGCCGGTTACTCGTCACATCTATCATAAGGTGTGGAGAACCTATTTATTTTGGTGTGAAGAGTGTTGATTTCCCTGGCATAAAGTTAAGGTTGCCTTTCTGCTAGTTCCCTAAGGGGACAGATTTCGGCTCTGTCTGTTTTACTGCACAAGAGACTCTCTGAGCTTCCAGATGTTCAGTCTTTTGTTAAGGCTCTGATTAGAATCAGACCTGTGTTCAGATCTTCGGCTCTTCCTTGGAGTCTGAATCTAGTTCTTAAGGTTTTGCAGCGGGCTCCGTTTGAGCCTATTCATGAAATTGACATTAAGTTGTTGTCCTGGAAAGTTCTGTTTCTACTGGCTATTGGTTCGGCGCAAAGAGTTTCTGAGATTGCCACTTTGCAATGTAAGCCTCCTTATCTGGTGTTCCACTCTGATAAGGCTGTCCTACATACTAAATTAGGGTTTCTCCCTAAGGTTGTGTCAGAGATTGTGGTTTCTTCTTTGTGTCCTAATCCTTCTTCTTCGAAGGAAAGTTTACTTCATAATTTGGACGTGGTTCGTGCCTTGAAGTTTTATCTTCAGGCTACTAGGTATTTTATGGCAGAAAAAAAAAAAAAAACCTTCCAAGCACTCATAAATCAAAGTAAATTTATTACTTGAGGAGAAACACAGTTAAACAGCTTAAAACAGCAATACAGTTCCAGTAACTTAGAACAAGAAAAATACGTCCTACGCGTTTCGGCAGTCCACTGCCTTAGTCATGGACACAAGTAATAATGGATACGAAAGCTTCTTAAATACACCTGGGTCCTCAGGTGCAAATAATCCTAGGTAACAATTAAAGAGACATACTGTAACTTGAAGACTTTGACTCACAAATACATAATATTATACAAAAACATAGGTATTGGAGAATATCACATAAGAGTAAATACATTTATAGAATAGTAACAATACTAATGTGTGATAGTATATTGACCAGTTATAGTGGAAAAAAGGTACATACCATAATAATAACGCCACCATACAAAAGGATATAAAGTAATAAACTAAATGGTCAATCCACAACCACAACAAAATAAATGTCCATGTAAAGTAACCTATTCCAAAAATGTGGAACAAATAACTTGAGACAATGAAATAAGTTATGGATGTATACCAAAATGAGAAAATACTTATAAGTTTAGAAGAATAGGGTCATAAACAAACATCTATAATACAATAAGTAATTAATAATTTTGATGGAGTCCCCTCGTCAATTAAATAAAAAAATAGTCATATCTCTTCATTATTATATGGAGATATTGAAAATACTATAAGGGGGATCAAACATCTTAGAGACTTATAATAGATAGGTATACGTATAAATGTAAAAGATCCCTATATAACTAGTATGAGCATCCTGGTAAATATGAAGCCTAACATAAAAAATTAGAAAATTAACCAAAAGAGACTGACTTAGACCTAACGGGAGGGACAGATCTAGCCATACTAGGATGAGTAAATCAGACTGAGAGAGGACCAAAAATACATTGCCATTAGGGGTAATCAATGTTGGCGACTCCAAAAATTAATAATGTCGCCATTTATGATGGACAGCCCCCTAAATTATATTTTTCTTCTGGCGCCTTTTATACCCTGATATTTCTCCTACTGTTCCTTGTTCCCTCGGCAGAATGACTGTGGGATAGGGGAAGTGGGAGAGGTATTTAAGCCTTTGGCTGGGGTGTCTTTGCCTCCTCCTGGTGGCCAGGTTCAGTATTTCCCAACAGTAAGGAATGAAGCCGTGGACTCTCCTTATACAGAAGGAAATTAAATTATCTGGTAAGCATAATTTATGTTATTTTAGCTCAGGAATACAAAACAAAGGAGAAATAAATCGCCGTAAAGACAAAAACAAACTTATTCTCCTTAGCTCAATACAACTTTTGGTTTCAGGGCTGGAGTTTCCTGGGGATACAGTGTAGGGCAAGTTTTAAATTTCTGGAATGGAGAAAGGCTGTATTGAAACAGCTTTAAGACTGCATAGAGGAACTGTAGAACAGAAGGACATACAGGTTACGCTTTCTGTGATGCACCAAATGTGAATTTACAAATGTCATGGTGATTGAAGAAAGGCAAGTCTCCAGCATCTCTCCCTTTTTGATATACACCCCCAGTAGCACAGTAAAGAACCGACTCATTCCCTGTTGTTCTATGCCTTGGGAAGTCTCTTTCTGAGAGTTTTGGTTTCTCAGCTGCTAGGAGATGTTCAGACAGACAGTTTCTTTGCAAGAACGCCCCTCCCGACAGTCTTCAGAATATTCTCCCAGCTTGGGAGGGGTTAAGTAAGAGGCAGAAGATTATCTCATCAAAGAATGCTACGTATAGCCAGTTGAGGCATAGAAATGCCTTAAAACAGAAGGCAAATATTAAGGGAAAGTGTTCAGCAGATGGAAGTGCATGAGGCCCCTACTGACCTCACAACATCCACACACAACAGTGTGAGTGCCCAGCGGCTGCAATATACTGTATTTCAGGATCATCTCTCCTCCTGGGGCACTCCGTGTTGTTAAACAAGTTTTCACTGCAGCAGTATGGCTATGTGATGATTGTGACGTGATGTTAATTTTATCCTGATCTAAGGGACTGAAGATTTAGAATCATTAGCGTTTCCCATTGGGAAATGCTAATGATTGCTAATGATTCTGAATTTTCAGTCCCATAGATCAGGAAAAAAATAACATCACGTCACGATCATTACATAGTCATACTGCTGCAGTGAAAACTTGCTTAACAACATGGAGTGCCCCAGGAGGAGAGATGATCCTGAAATAAAGTATATTGCAGCCGGTGGGCACTGTGTAGTGTACGTTCTGACTGAGGGCTGGGAGGGTATGCAAGTGTGTATAGCATGGGGGGGGGATTAGACCTTGATGCCCAAAATAAAAAATAAGAAGCTATTATTACTTACCTTTAAACCAAAGGGCAGGTCTGTAGTCGTGTTCTGTTCTCCCAGCCACACAGCAATCAGTTAGTAGCGGCTCTTCTACTTCTTCAAGTCCTGTTCTTCTTCTCCTCTCCTTGGCAGCTCCCTCACACAACAACACACCTGACTCGAACTGAGACTTCACTTCACTCTTCTAAGTTCTTCCAGTTCCCGCCAACAGTAATAACACTAGTCACTACTTGACACAACTTCTCTGACACTGTCTCCGTCACAGTGACACACGTGTCACGTGGGACAGACTCGCTCAGCTGGCAGCTCCCTCCTGCTTCACTAGTTCCCGCCAGCAGCCGATGACGCCAGTAAGTCTGACGTCACTGCCTCAAACAAGCTCAGCTGACACGCCTCCCCGGCAGCGCTGATGCTGATTGGCTATGGTCAGCTCCATCTGATAGAGGTGGTTTTGAGTACTGCCTCTATTGGAGAGTGGTATGGGCCCAGTGAGACACCACTGGGTGGTGCTAGCTCATAGTGAGCTAAGAACAGTAGTCAGCATCCATGTTGTGCAATTAATGGAGGGCAGCGGAACGGCTCACTGCCTCTTAATTGTGCAACATGGATGGGCGGGGATGGGAATGGATAGGATCGCATCTGTAGCGCCGACGGCGGGGGTGGTACCTAGAGGGGGGGAGAAATGTGGTCACAAAATGTTATACAAAAAAACACTACTTTGTTTTTATTTTTTAATCATAAATAAAAACTTATTTTTCTGATTAGACTACCTCCCCTGCCTCCTATTACTGCACGTCACTGGTTTAGGGGTTAATAGCATTATTTAGTAATTTACTTAGTGTCGGCAATGTCAGGGAACTGCGGTTTAAGGGTTAATAGCTTTATTTAGTGATTTAGTTAGTGTTGGCGATGTCAGGGAACTGCGGTTTAGATTAGATTAGAACAATGAAAAATTCTGAAAATGAATAATGGATCTGAAAATTCGGAAACTGATTTATTCATTTTCGGAATTTTTCAGGATTTTCCGATTCAGAAATTTGGATGCATTCAAATCTCCGAATCGGCCAAAATTCATCTGAAAACAAAATTTTGCTGAGACAAAACGCACATGTCTAGTGGCTGGTTCTGGGTCAATTTTTTACCAACATAACTATCTTTTTAGATAAGATTCCTCAACCCTATGTTACTAGGTCCTCTTCCTATATCAAGGATACTTATGATTTTTTACAGAAATTATAAAATCTGGATTTACAAAGTCAGAAATTTATTTTATTTACACTAGACGTGTCAAATCTTTATACGTCCATTAAACACACTAGTGGGGTTATGTCAGTAGCAAAAATGCTGTCTAGTGATAATAAATATACTGCTGCTCAAATTCATTTTTTTCTGAAATTGTTAGAATTAATTTTGTATATGAATTATTTTCTATTCAAAGACACATTCTTTTTTCAGAGGAAAGGGACAGCCATGGGATCCAATGTTGCACCTATGTATGCCAACATTTTCATGAACAACTTTGAAGAATTATTTGTCTATGAAAACGTGTGGGGCCACCTGGTGGCATTTCATTGATGATGTGTTTGGAATATGGTATGGCGATCCCTAACTGACTTTGTTGATGATCTTAATAGATCCGTCAATGATATTAAATTTACCCTTACTTTCAATGAATATTCAATTCAGTTCCTTGACACTTGCATCTATAAGGAAGGTGGTGGTTTGAAGGCTGACATTTATACGAAACTGACTGATAAGAATAATACATTGATTTTTTACAGCTTTCATCCACCGTCTACCTTTAAGGCAATACTAAAAAGCCAATTGCTTAGGGTGAGTCAAATTGTGACAGATACTGAACTGAAGAAGGTTAGTTTAGAACAAATGACTAATACATTTATCTGAAGAGGGTATCCACCTGAAATGGTTAGAGAAGAGAAACAGAACATGATTACCCCAGGGATCAGTGCTAGGCCCTATACTTTTTAATATTTTTATAAATGACTTGGAGCTAGGATTAAATAGCGACATCTCTATTTTTGCAGATGATACTAAGTTAAGTAAGGTTATTAGGTCAGAGCAGGATGAACTTTTGTTACAAAGGGACCTGCAAAAATTAGAAGTATGGGCAGGTAAATGGAAAATGAGATTTAATATGGGAAAATGCAAGGTTCTACATTTTGGAAGTAAAAATAAGCAGGCAACGTATTATTTAAATGGGACAAGACTTAGCCAAACACAGGAGGAAAGGGATTTGGGGGTAGTAATAGATAACAAGCTAAAGATGGGTGCACAATGCAGGGCAGCAGCTTCAAAGGCTAATAAGATAATAGCATGTATTAAAAGAGGCATTGACTCAAGGGAGGAAAGCATAATTCTGTCACTATATAAAGCCCTGGTAAGACCTCACCTTGAGTATGGAGTGAAGTTCTGGGGACCAATCGCAAAAAAAGATATTGCAGAACTAGAAAAAGTCCAAAGAAAGGGCCACAAAGCTAATAAGGGGATTGGAGAATTTAACCTATGAGGAGAGGCTAGCCAAACTGGGTTTTTTTTCTTTAGAAAAAAGGCACTTAAGAGGTGACATGATTACTTTATATAAATATATTCAAGGCCCATATACAGAGATGGCAGAAGCTCTATTTATTCCAAGAAAATTGTTTGTGACCAGAGGTCACAATTTAAGGTTGGAGGAAAGGAGATTTAATCTCCTGCAACGGAAACGTTTTTTCACTGTAAGAGCAATAAAATTGTGGAACTCATTACCAAAGGAGGTAGTGAATGCCAATACCCTAGATACATTTAAAAATTATTTGGATACATTTCTGTCTATAAACAAAATTCATGGATATGATTGCTAGTTTTAAATGGGTCACCTTTTAGTGGGATTATTTAAGTTTAACTGGAGCTTTTTGTATATATTTTAGATTTGTATAGGTTGAACTTGATGGACTTCGGTCTTTATTCAACCTCATCTACTATGTATGTATTACCATGCATAATAACCAGAGTAGAGAGAGAAAGAAAAGAGATAAGACTGATAGATTGGTCTTTATCTCTCAATACAATACTAGAAGCTGCCAGATTAATAAAGTATTGAAGAAATATTGGCATATTTGACAAAAATGCCATGCAGAGATAAAAGCATTCACAAAATTCCCTATGCCAGCTTATAAAAGGGGACCGAATGTTAAAGATCAATTGGTCAAAGCTGATATTGGAACTACCAAAAGTATACAGAGGGGCATTATGGGTAAGACACGGACAGGATGTTTTCCATGCCTTTTATGCATTAGTTGTAATTATATGATCAAAGGGGACAAGATTTTTCACCCCTTTTCTTACCTGCAGGTCTAGATTCATAATTTAAGCGATCGAATACCCTTGTTCCCTTTTATATATTGGTCAATATATTAATCTACAAGAGAAGCGCAGAAAAGGATTTCAGAACATAAATCCAATATCAGATGTGGTGACCATGATGCCCCAGTATACTCCCATTTTCTTAAAGCTTGCCATAACGTTACCCAGCTTCGCTTTCAAATTATTGAACAAATACAAATGCCTAGAAAAGGGGGTGATAGGGAGGCTTAATTAATTGGACACTTGGACCCCCAAGGTACTTAATAGGAAATGTAATTGAACAGTTTTTTGGTAATTTTTTTTTGTCCTTGTCCAGATTTGGAAATAGTGTTATAATATCAACCTAGATGAAAGCACATAATGAATTGAGGGATTTATTCTAATCTAGCTACCATATCTTTAAATAAATTAATTTAACTATATATTTCAATAAATTAATTTAGCTATTAATTTTATTAGAAATGCTTATTTTCTTTTGAGTAACCATATGTTGACATATTTAAATATAAGTAGGGTGACCATATTGCCACTTGAAAAAGGGACACATATGAAAAATACATATGTCAGGGTTCTTATAATGGAACTTATTGAAAACCTTTCTTTAAACAGCCCTGACATATGTATTATTCATATGTGTCCCTTTTTAAAGCAGCAATATGGTCAACCTAGATATAAGGATGATTTGCAGAATTGTAATTATCGATGTTAACTTTATAAATTGTTTTTAAATGTTTTTAAGATATATATTTTTATATTGTATTCTTATATGTTCAGTATCGATTATGTATGTATAGATTTAAGCACATGAAGTTTGTGAACCACTAGGGGGCTACTACACTACACTATACTATACTACACTATCTAATGATACAATGTTTTAGAGAGTTTGTTTCAATACAATGTTGAATATAATTATACACTGAGATAACCACTAGGTGGCGATGTATATGTGCTAATTACAATTTTTCTGGTGCCAAATGGCTATTTAAAGACCACTAAGTTCACATTATGTTAAGCTTTAAAAAGGGCTAACTTTTAGCCCGAAACGTTGCTATTTTTCTATGAACCCTGTGTGATCAATAAAGGTCTTTTATATATCACAGCTGGAGAGATTCCTTCTTTTATGGACATACTGAAAGGCATGGTAAGCCTTCTCCGTGTTTCTGTGATTCGTTTGTGCTGTATCCTATTCTTCTACACAAGTAGGTGGAAGAGGGATTAGCATGTGGCTGACCCCTCTCTCCACCCTCTTAATGGGGGAGGTGTGATGATACACTCATGAGGAGTAGTTAAAGAGACAGTCTAGTCCAAAAAAACTTTCATAATTCAGGCATGTAATTTTAAACAATTTTCCAATTTACTTGTATCACCAATTTTTCTTTGTTCTCTTGGTATTCTTAGTTGAAAGCTTAACCTAGGAGGTTCATATGCTAATTTCTTAGACCTTGAAGGCCGCCTCTTAAGAATGCATTTTAACAGGTTTTTCACCACTAGAGGGAGTTAGTTCATGTTTTTCATATAGATAACACTGTGCTCAAGATAATCAAAGAGGTAAAAAATATATAAATATAACTGTGTTGGTTATGCAAAACTAGGGAATGGGTAAAAAAAAGGGATTATCTATCTTTTAAAACAATAACAATTGTGGTGTAGACTGTCCCTTTAATACCTGGATTAGCTGCCCAGCAGAGGTGGTATTGTGGCCTCAGCATTGCCAGGATTAATCTGAACTGCTCTATCTTTGTGTAAATCTGTGTTTGTTAAAGGGAAACTAAACCCAATTTTTTTTCTTTCGTGATTCAGATAGATTTACTCCTGTTATCAAATTTTCTTTATTTGCTTGGTATCTTTATTTTAAATGCAAGAACGTAAGTTTAGATGCCGGCCTATTTTTGGTGAACAACCTGGGTTGTCCTTGCTGATTGGTGGATAAATTCATCCACGAATAAAAAAAGTGCTGTCCAGAGTCTGAACAAAAAAAAAGCTTAGATGCCTTCTTTTTCAAATACAGATAGCAAGAGAACAAAGAAAAATTGATAATAGGAGTAAATGAGAAAGTTGCTTAAAATTGCATGCTCTATCTGAATCACGAAAGAAAACATTTGGGTTCAGTATCCCTTTAAGGAATGCAGTGAGATAGAGACTCCCTTCCCCGCCTCGTCCTGGTGCCTGCTATATCTCTTGGTTTGCCTTGCATAGAAGGGCAGTGGTCTTGACAAGACAAAGGGAAACTGAGATTTAATTGAATGTAACAGAAAAAGTAGTCAAAACTTGCCTGGGACAAGAAGCAGTAACATCATGGAAGTGAGTTCTCCACATACCTAAAGGAACTTGGGTTTGAAATTTAGGTATTTGATTAGTTTATGTCCCATTTTATTTTAAAGAATTGTATTTTTGCATATCTTATTTTGTATGTTTTTGTAATTTGTCACTGTGTAACTTGTATTTGTCTTTTGTTAGTAAACATATAGAAAATCTAATTCTGTCTTTGGGCTCTAATATCTTAATTTACACTCTGAAGAGACAAGGTTAAAGGCATGTTATCTAATTGTTAATTGTGTGAGTTATTGGGCTTCCAAGACACCCTTATTCACAAATCTTGGTGGTGGCAGCAATTAGTAATCTGGGGTGGTGTAGGCAGGGTTTGGGGGTTAATTTGGTGTCCCTATAGGTCCTTTGTAAAGTTAAAGGTAAGGGAGACAGTGGCTTAGTGCTATTAACCCCTTCATGTCCACCCTTCCCCATAGTGACGGCTGGGTGGAAAGACTTAATCGTTACAAAATACCTTCAATTTCTATGGAGCAAAGAGCTTTGGCAGTTTACTTGTCTCCTATTCTGCCTCAGTTCAGACCCCTGGTGCTTCACAAAACTTATGACACCAATTGCGGCATTCCTCAGAGCCAGTATGAATTATTGTCTACCTAAACGATATTCTCCTTGTGGCTCAGGACAAAGTCCTTCTTCTACAACATCTAGATTTAGAATCTTCTCTCTTTCAGATTCTAGGTTTCGTGATCAATACTGAGAAGTCCCTTCTGGTCCCCTCTCAGACCCTTGAATTTCTAGGCTTCGCTGTCAATTCTGTCTCAACTACTCTAGCCCTTCCGTCCTCCAAACACAATACTATTCGCAAAGAACTGCGGGCCACTCTCAAAAAATCCCACATTTAGCTACACCAACTAGCCAGGATCATTGCTCTCTTATCATCCTCTATTCAGGCCATCTTTCCAGGGCCCCTCTATTATCGAGCTATGTAGAAACTCAAACACTCTCACTTGTATCGCAATCCTTCATATTCTCAGCAAATCTCCCTCTCCCCAGAGGTCAAACAGGAGTTTTTTTGGTGGTTCCCCAATATGGATGCCCGGAATGGCAGAGCGATCTTCTGTGCTCTCCTGGATTATGTCATAGATTCAGATTCCAGCCTCTGCGGTTTCCAATCCACTGGAGGCAGATGAACCCCAGATTAATTCTTACTCCAAATAACTGCTTGGAACTCATTGCCGGTTTCTTTGCAGACTCCTTAGTGAACTGCTGCGTCCTTCTCTGTATGGACAACATTTCAGCAGTCCAATATATCAACAAACTAGGGGTATCATGTCATGGACCCTGTCGAGTTTAAACAGAACAATTTGACCAATTCTGCTTCGACCACAGGATCTCGGTGGTTGCAGAAAACTTACCAGGTCAGTCCAACATTGTAGTGTACTTGTTTTCCAGATATTGGAGGGATCTGAGCAATTGGAGTTCTCCTTTGCCTCTAATCCCTCAGGTGTCCTTTCTCTCTCAACCTCTTTGCACCCAGAACCAATGACCACCTCCCCAACTACATCAGTTTGCCCCCAGACCCAGGCCAAGGATATGTTCCTCCAGCCTTGGCCCCAATCAAAAGCTTATGCTTTTCCCTGTTCTCTATGATTCCCACGGTTCTTCTGCATGTCCGCAGACTTCAAATCCATCTAGTCCTAGTCACTCTCTTGTCAACTCAGACTTGGTTTCCAGCCCTATTAGAATTGTCTATTCAACCCCCACTTATGATCCCAACATTCCCTGCACTCCTCCAGTACACCAACGGCACTTTCCACCCCCTCATGTTGAACAACAACCTTCAGCTGTTAGTATGGACGATTTCAGGGGTGCCTGGGATATCTCAGAACTTTTGTCTTCAGCTCGCGGACTACTTTGGGTCTCTTGGGTCCCAGAAACTTGTAGATCTTACACTGCAGCCTGGTCATTTTGGATTCACTGGTGTCTGAAAAAACATGCTGATCCCTATTCAGCCTCTCCTAAAGTGGTTGCCAATTTCTTTCCCCACTTATATGAGCGAGGCAAATCATACAGAACTATTAACCTTTAACCTCTTTCAGGTTCTAGGTTTTATTTTCTCCCCTTTGTGAATTCAGTTTACAATTAATAGGCATAGAGTACAAAATATCTAACAGCGCTCAACCTAGTTCCTTATGGCTCCTGGATAAAGGGTATCTAGCTTACCCTAGTAAGAACAACGAAAAAGCAACAAATATTCCAAGAGCGCCAACTAGAGGCAAAGGAAAATTCTAACAGATGAATCAATAATTATCAAACATTTATTCAACATATAGTTAATATCATGGATCCATGTAACATATATACTAAAATAAGCTAAAAATTCACAGTACTAACAGATAAATAATAATTGCTAAAAACACAATAATTGTTAAAAACACAATATAAGGGTATGTCACCAATTACGGGGATATACAAGGTAAGAGTCATATAAAATGATATTAGAGGATAAGATGGTCCAATAAGTCAAATGGAGTCTATATATATAAAATTAAAAAAGTCCAGTGAATAAATCCAGTGAAGAAATCCAGTGAAAAAAATCAAATATAAAAATAAACTGATGATGAAAGAACTTCTTGAAAAAAATCCCTAGGAGAGATTGTGTGAAAAAATGTGTGAAAAAATAAAAATGTAAAAATGTAAAAAATATATATAAAATATATATATAAAAAAATATTAAAACTTAAAAATGGGGGATCCCCTAAAATCAATAAGTGTCAAAAATAAGTGACAAAATATATGACAAAATAAAACAGTGTGTGTGTAAAATCCAGGTGAAAAAAATATATATTGAAAATAGTGTGCATATAATATAATCCAGGTGAAAGTTTCAATTATTAAATGTTAATGAATAATCCTCCTTGTGGCTAAATGCATATGAATGATGGTAATGAACTCTTTGAGCTAGATGACTTTACTTTTCTTTTCAATATAAACTCTGGTAATCCCTGTAAATCAAAAAAATAACATAGTGCAATAAAGTTTCAAAAAGCAGGAAATAATGAAATAATGCTCACCAAAAATGTCAACGTGTTTCGGCCTCTTTAACAGGCCTTTTTCAAGACTATCTAGGGGTGAGTGCTGGTGGCTATATTTATATGTGTCACAAACCTATGAATTATCGTAGTTTTGGCGGCAAAAGAAGGGGATTTGGCGCCAAAAGTGACCCGACCCGGAAGTGCTCTTACTATTATGTTTCCGTTTTTTGAGAATTATTGTTTTTTCTTATTTGCCCTTTTGTTGATAATTGTGGCTCTATATTGGTCCAATTCTTGGGATGAGTAAGGGGTTCTATCACATTAATTTCTAATTCGTTGTAATGTTTGTTGCCGATCGCTCCGTTTCTACACGCATGAGCGTCGGACCGGAAGTGACATCATGTTTGTTTACTTCCGGTTTTTGCATACTTCCGGTTTCGGTATTATCATAGCGGTTTTTCGCATATAGCGATATCTATTGTAGGGGTATTGAGCAATATAGAAATTGGCATACAAGCGTCTCTAACAAGTAAAACTTAAATGTACAAGATACCTTGGTGGTCTAACGAGCAATAACAATTCCGTAGGACTTGAATGTACAAGATATATTGGTGGTATAACGAGCAATAACATTTCGGTAGGACTTATAGGTAATAAGAATGATAATACAAATTAAAAATAATTAGCAGTATTATTAAAAATGTTATATAAATATCAATGAGTACATTAGCACATTATACATAACAAAATCACCAAAAATCTTAAAACATATTATATATAATAAAAAATAGAGTAAAACTTGACATCCTTTTAAAATGAAAAAATAAGAAAAAAAAAAAAAAAAATTGACTTCCTATTAAAATTGACATCCTTTCGCAATAATAAATGATCTGGTCATAAAATTGAACAAATGAGTTAGTTAAAACTAATAAAATACAGCAATAAGACCGAACATGGGGAATGGAAATAAAATATATATAAATACACCCTATGGATCCTTGAGTGAGTATTAGGATATATGGCGGAGATACGGTAGCTGCAAGGAACTACATAAAAGACTACATCAGAGGCGAAAAAGCTAAATGGATCACAACATTTCTGAATTATAGTGACCTAAGGGCATATCTAAAATTAGGCTAAAAAATGGGACTTAAAAATAGGACTTAAAATAGGACTTAAAATAGGGTACGTGTACTATACTCGAGAGGCTTGATAGTACCAGTTTAAAAGCAAAACCCCAATAAGACAAGTGTATGATGATTGTAGTGACACTTGGCTAAAAGAAGCTAGTATGAAAATACATGCAGACTGGCCATGTGTCACCTAATGTCTAAAATCAATGATTCTTTGTACTTATTAAGTGTGAGAGGTCTTCTCTATTATTCAAACCTCTAGGGTAAAGACAATCAATATTAAAAATCCACTTGGATTCTACAGTCAATAAGCGTCTTTCATAGTCACCGCCCCTCCAGTTTGGTGTCACTAATTGTATGCCTATATAATTAAAATCTTTGAGACTTGCTCGGTGGTGGTTAGTGAAGTGTTTGTAGAGGGCTGTTTCGGTGCTTTCATGTTCAATCTTTAGTATGTGTTCTCTAATACGATCTTTGAGATGTCTGGACGTTTGTCCTATGTATTGGAGTCCACAGCTGCACCATATCAAATAGACAACTCCTCTATCACTGCATCTTATAAGGTCATTAATCTTATATCTGACTTTTGAATTGAAAGAGGTGAATTATTTTCCTTGCCAAATACATCCCTTATTTTATTTGGTGTTCTCTTAGGTATACTTGGGGATAGTCTATTTTTAAGATTGTCAGTTTTCCTGTATATGAAGACAGGTCGAGTTGTCAATTTATCCCCTATGATTTCATCATTCTTTAAAAGTGACCAGTGCTTCTCTATGATTTTCTCCACAATGTGTCTGTTTTCACTATACTCAGTAATAAACGGAATAGTGAGTGGGTTATCATCAGAATAGTGGATTGTTTTTTTCGGTTTATATACCAGGAGATCTTTCCGGTCTTTCTTCCTGACCTCTTCCATGGTTTGGATTAGGGACTCTTCTTCATAACCCCTTTCTAAAAAAATTTCTTTAAGAGTGGCGGCTTGTTCTTCCCACTTTCTGGGATTGGAACAATTTTTCTTCAGTCTTTGGAATTGGCCTTTTGGTATATTCGTCTTCCATCTATTAAGATGACAGCTTTCCATGTGTATATAATTATTACAGTCCACTTTCTTGAAGAAAGTGGACGTCTCCAATTCCCCTTCAATAATATCGATTTTTAAATCCAAGTAGTTAATTGTTTTATTGCTCATCTCGTGTGTGAATTTAAGGTTGCGGGTGTTGTCATTCATGACTTCCAAGGTATGTTCCAAGTCTTCTCTAGACCCCTTCATTACCATCATTCATATGGATTTAGCCACAAGGAGGATTATTCATTAACATTTAATAATTGAAACTTTCACCTGGATTATATTATATGCACACTATTTTCAATATATATTTTTTTCACCTGGATTTTACACACACACTGTTTTATTTTGTCATATATTTTGTCACTTATTTTTGACACTTATTGATTTTAGGGGATCCCCCATTTTTAAGTTTAAATATTTTTTTATATATATATTTTATATATATTTTTTACATTTTTACATTTTTATTTTTTCACACATTTTTTCACACAATCTCTCCTAGGGATTTTTTTCAAGAAGTTCTTTCATCATCAGTTTATTTTTATATTTGATTTTTAACTGGATTTCTTCACTGGATTTATTCACTGGACTTTTTTAATTATATATATATAGACTCCATTTGACTTATTGGACCATCTTATCCTCTAATATCATTTTATATGACCCCGTAATTGGTGACATACCCTTATATTGTGTTTTTAACAATTATTGTGTTTTTAGCAATTATTATTTATCTGTTAGTACTGTGAATTTTTAGCTTATTTTAGTATATATGTTACATGGATCCATGATATTAACTATATGTTGAATAAATGTTTGATAATGTTTGATAATTATTGATTCATCTGTTAGAATTTTCCTTTGCCTCTAGTTGGCGCTCTTGGAATATTTGTTGCTTTTTAATTAATAGGCATACAAAACATTTTTCTTCTGCTCACCCTTATTTGGATGAGGAACCTCAACTTCGCATTTTGGGGTTTGGAATCTTTGCCTCCTTCAAGTGGTAGGTAAGGTATTTCCAATGACTAATGGATCGTGCACTCTTACCACTATCAAGTAAGTATAAATGATGTCCTTATTACAACAATGAAACAGAAAATTATATAGCAAATAGAGAAATGAAGGAGCGCCTATAGACTAGGCTTGAGTATACTTCAGAGAATGGGAGAGAAAAAATATGTATATAAGTGAAAGGAGGGGGAAGAAAATATATAGAGACAGTGGGTCTTTAGTTGGAGTATAGGTGATATACGTGAAATAATATATAGCTTGTGAAACAGTGTTGCTACTGATATAACAATAAGTGTGGCTATGATTTATGGATTGAATTGGCTTATAGTGTAACTTATAAAGCAGTGATGTAACAAAGTATAGCAGATGAAGCTATGATATATATATATATATATATAGATAAGAGCAGGGAATAAAAATCGCTAATAATGGCTTTGTATTGATTAGTGATATTCCCTATGTGATACACAGCCTTGGTGGCGTTAAAAGAATGCGATAAAAACAGGGGAAGGGAAATAACCTAAAATACAGTGAGATTTAGTGTCTAAGAATAAGATACAATAAAGTAAAATAAAACTTACTAAGCTTAGATATCAGAGTGTAGAGATGACCTGCACAGAAAGCGAACAGCAGATTTGCAAATGAAAAAAAGATTTAAAAAAAGAGGTTAAAAAAGAAGATATTTAATCGATTAAAACCAGCTTGTATGCGCCTTAATATTTCAAGATGTAAGTACAATTTAAACAAATTTACTAGTAAGTGCGTCTTATAATACGAATACAGTTTAAACAGAATACAAACACGATAAGCAATGACTGGCCAATCTTACAAAAAATGTTGAATTGATATGCGAGTCCTCAGAAAAAATAAGAAAATAAAAATACAAATACAAAGATAGAGTCCGAAAATGAAAACTATAATGTCCCTAGATAGTATCCAATAATAACCAAAAATATATATAGTGTCCTTAGTCCGGTTGAGAGAAGATAAAGTAAAAAGTATACTAAGATCCATAGTATATCCAGGTGTGGAGATCTGAGGGAAGATAAGTGGTATTGGAAACCTGTAAGTAAAAAACAGAAAATACTGCACAAAACAAATCGAAAAACAAAATCTGGAATTAGAAATGTGCTCACCGTATTAAACAGTTACTCGGGCTACTATGTCAATCTGCAACGGATGTCTACGCGTTTCAGCCTACGACGAGGCCTTTATCAAGACTATACCAGCATTTGGAATGGAAAATATTTGAATGCTTGTCTGACCTATCACAGGTAAGGGGTGTGTTATAGTTAAGTATCGTCTTATGTTCGATTACCTGTGTGTAAAAGGTCTTTGTGTTTAATATGTAAAGATTGTGGTGTAATCGACTAGGTTGTCATTTGTAACTTGACTTTAAGCCGCAAATGTATTTGAAAATTAAAAAGGTTTGAAAAAGAGGTTATACCACTGTGTATAGGTATATGGTTGTAATTCATTCAGTCATTTTGAAGTTGTGTATTTTCATGGTCAGCTTGATATGATCGTGCTAGCAGCAGAAACAGAAAACTGTTCCGAATGAATGCCTGTGTAGTTTTCGATTTAAGTATATTCAAAAAAGCTAAAAGGGGGGGCGGAGCCAGCAGCCGAAACAGCAAGATGTGTCTTTATAGAGCTCCTGCTGTTTGTTCAAATAACTCATCATTATAAGCATGTTAAGAACTCCTATACTTTAATTTTGTCTTCTTTATTGAGCCCTAGAACACAGGGCAAATATTATTGACTCCTGAGAGAAAGTGTTAGATCCCACAAAGGCACAGATATCTCCCAGACTGGTATATTTGCCGCATGGGGTAAGCCGCCATCTTGGAAAACGCATTGTAGTTACTGCCAGAGATCATTCTTTCCTAATCGCCTCAGCCATGGAGAGACAAATTATAACTTTGCTGCGCAACTTGCTACTCTCCTTAGATGCTCATCAACACAAGCTTATTAAGGAGCTGAGGGCTGCTGTAGAGCTGAAACAGGATATACCGATAACTTGTGGGCCAGAGGAAGTGATCACATATCATGTATCAGACATACCGTGCTGGAGAGCAGACGCGTCTCAGGATCCTACGGAGGCATGTGAAGCAGATAGATGGAGCTCTGAGTCTCATATGGCGGAACCAACGGTTCTTCGTAAGTGGCAGAATCCCTCACAGACCTGTGTCATTCAAATAGGGCTTACACAGCATGAAGAAATGCTAATACAGAACCGATCATCACAAGCTAGAGCAGCAGAGGTGGATTTTCATTCTGATTTCATTGAGCGACAATATAAACAGTCTACTATCACGGAGAGACTGGATTCCGTAGCACCCGCCATTCTCATGGACTGGGATGATAGCATTGGCCCCCCGGGAGAAAATGATGAATTGCTCAGGGCTATGTGGGCTGAAATATGGATGTTGGCAATACAGAGAATGCGTGGTAGATCCCTGCATCAGTTTGGTAGTTACAAGGAACAATACTATACAAAGGGGACATGCAGCCGCTGGATGTGTGTTCACCAATCTATCCAGTCTCTTGTCAGACAGCTACCTGATGTCTTGCTGAAAGTTTCAAAAACCGGCATAGGCTGATAATTTTGAATATGCAGCCTGAACCAAACGCTGGGTTCTTACTATTGGGGCATTTTAATGAAAGCTGGCCAGTTTGATAAGGGTGCCCAACATATTGTGCCTGGCACTAATGTACTGATATACTTTGTGAATTGCATACTCCTTTAGCAGAATTAACGTATCCCTCCCCAGGTTTATTCTAAATCTGCAACAAGTTTTTTGCACTGTTTGATGACATGTTTTCATGCACACGCTGCCGAACATTTAAGTCTCATGTTATAATTAAGCACTTGTTTCTTTGAGTAGGTCAGAAAGAAAAATAGTTTGACTTCTCGGCTCACCTAACCTCCCTCCCCAGGGTGTTTCTGTCATAGACTGCTATACCTTTAAGCTGGTTGAGCACCTCCCTTTCAGTTGTCTATAAAGGGAACAGGTTTTCCCTATTTGATTGCTTGATTATTGAGTTTGTGTTAGGGAAAGTTAGTTGTAGGAATTGCTGCTCTCCTTAATTCTACAAGTTATACCTCAACCTTTATTTGGAATTACTTCTGTGCATAATACTATCTCACCAAGTATCAAGCTACAGCAAACCTAACTGTATTATTGTTCCTACCTGTTTGAACTGTTGTTCAGAATACAGTTGTATCACAGCCTGTCAGCCGTTTTACAGATCTTCACTTTCAGCCTCAGCGTGACGTCATACAGCCTCGTTTTCAGTTCTATCACTAGCCGCACAGCGTTGCTAAACAGAAACTCTCTGGACCAGTTGCAGGAAGTCCCATCTCTTCTCAGCTTGAACGTCTTCCATAATATCAGCCGGATCTGTGCACTAATCACAGCCGTTACTGGATCAAGACAAGATCAGCTGTTAGTTGATTCCACGCTGCATACATTGCTGTAACCGCAAGTATCCTTAGTTCTTAAGTAACTGTGAACTGCCTGTTTACATTGACTGATGCTCTCAAGTAAAACTAATGCCAAGTAATTACGGACTGCTGCTTACTAACAGAAATTAAAGTATATTAAAGCTTATGCATAACTGGACTGCTTTTCACCACATTACAGCAAAGCAATTATATCCTATCCTTTAACAGTGAAGCTGAAAACTGTTATTACACTATTCAGATAAACAAACTGGTATCTGAGAGACTGTTACACCTGCCTAATTAACTACTAAGATTTGCATCTCATTTAAAAGACTTTACATCAGAGGCTTATGCAAATTCATTAAGACAAGATAATCTACAGTTACTCTTTGTCTGTTTAATCCTATCTTCATAAACATCGCTATTTATATGAATACCTCACTCTCACTCCATAATTGAGTTTGGGGTAAACTTGGATAGCTACAATTAAAAACTTAATACCCTGTACCTTTTCAGCAAGTAAGGTTGAAACACAACAGTTTCTTTATGCTCTGCTTTTGGATATAATACTACCTATAGGAAGGTTCCCAACAGCACTAAAGTGCTCAATTACCCTCACACTCCACTCCTCCTTAGACATATTACATATTTGAGATCCTGTAGTATATTATAGGCTTTGCACGTTCATTACTAGCCATTATGCTGTCTATGAATAGAAGCTCTCAATAAGATTATGCATACTACTCTAATGCCATGCGCTCTTAATACTTATATAGTATGGGATATTTGTAAATATATTTTATGTAGAGCCTCACTGATAACACATACATGCCTTGCAGAGTTTACTCTTCTCTAGATACATACTTTTACATCATACCTAGGTACGCTACCAGCCTGTCCTACCAATTTAGATGTGGACAAATACCCCATCATTATACGCTGCTATTTCTTAACTGTGTGAGGTATACATCTCTCTTAGAGTGTAAAAATGATATCTAATTCATAGTTAACTTTAAGACATAGGTTTGCTAATTAATACTACCACCTGCTTCCAATATTTGTATGCGTACAACACGGGTAATTTTAGTATAGCATAGTTGGAATATTGTGACTTTTCCTTACAAAGGTGCTTCTAAATGATCTGTATATTTTTGTTATTTATTGGTCCCTACTGTGAATTCTATCGAATACACTTTACTAGAAGGATTTGGGACATGAAATATGTATAGTAACTGATCATTGTTGTTTTACTTACTCGGTTCAGAATTTACTAATGTCTTTGCTAAGGGTAAACTTGCTAAGTTATAACATTGTCCTGCATAGCAAACTCTTTTGTTCTGAATTTCCCTTAATATTTTAATATTCGACCCTACCAGTCATTAACCTATGTATACATTATCAACTCCCTGTTGACACGCTTTCTTATAGGTCCCTAGGCTTCTCAAGCCGCCAATTGGCATACAGTCTTCTCTGACATTGTTTTATACAACTATTTTACCAATAACATTCTTAGAGGCCCCGCCATATCTTTTAAGACACCTTATATATAACATAATAATGATAAATTCATTTCTTTCATATTAGCAAGAGTCCATGAGCTAGTGACGTATGGGATATACATTCCTACCAGGAGGGGCAAAGTTTCCCAAACCTCAAAATGCCTATAAATACACCCCTCACCACACCCACACATCAGTTTAACGAATAGCCAAGAAGTGGGGTGATAAGAAAAAAGTGTGAAGCATAAATATAAGGAATTGGAATAATTGTGCTTTATATAAAAAAATCATAACCACCACAAAAAAAGGGTGGGCCTCATGGACTCTTGCTAATATGAAAGAAATGAATTTATCAGGTAAGTTCTTACATAAATTATGTTTTCTTTCATGTAATTAGCAAGAGTCCATGAGCTAGTGACGTATGGGATAATGACTACCCAAGATGTGGATCTTCCACGCAAGAGTCACTAGAGCGGGAGGGATAAAATAAAGACAGCCAATTCCGCTGAAAAAAATCCACACCCAAAAATAAAGTTTAAATCTTATAAAGAAAAAAACTGAAAATATAAGCAGAAGATTCAAACTGAAACAGCTGCCTGAAGTACTTTTCTACCAAAGACAGCTTCAGAAGAAGAAAACACATCAAAATGGTAGAATTTAGTAAAAGTATGCAAAGAAGACCAAGTTGCTGCTTTGCAAATCTGATCAACCGAAGCTTCATTCCTAAACGCCTAGGAAGTAGAAACTGACCTAGTAGAATGAGCTGTAATCCTTTGAGGCGGAGTTTTACCCGACTCGACATAAGCATGATGAATTAAAGATTTCAACCAAGATGCCAAAGAAATGGCAGAGGCCTTCTGACCTTTCCTAGAACCGGAAAAGATAACAAATAGACTAGAAGTCTTTCGGAAATTCTTAGTAGCTTCAACATAATATTTCAAAGCTCTAACTACATCCAAAGAATGCAATGATTTCTCCTTAGAATTCTTAGGATTAGGACATAATGAAGGAACCACAATTTCTCTACTAATGTTGTTGGAATTCACAACCTTAGGTAAAAATTTAAAAGAAGTTCGCAACACCGCCTTATCCTGGTGAAAAATCAGAAAAGGAGACTCACAAAAAAGAGCAGATAATTCAGAAACTCTTCTGGCAGAAGAGATGGCCAAAAGGAACAAAACTTTCCAAGAAAGTAATTTAATGTCCAATGAATGCATAGGTTCAAACGGAGGAGCTTGAAGAGCCCTCAGAACCAAATTCAAACTCCAAGGAGGAGAAATTGACTTAATGACAGGTTTTATACGAACCAAAGCTTGTACAAAACAATGAATATCAGGAAGATTAGCAATCTTTCTGTGAAAAAGAACAGAAAGAGCAGAGATTTGTCCTTTCAAGGAACTTGCAGACAAACCTTATCCAAACCATCCTGAAGAAACTGTAAAATTCTCGGAATTCTAAAAGAATGCCAGGAAAAATGATGAGAAAGACACCAAGAAATATAAGTCTTCCAGACTCTATAATATATCTCCCTAGATACAGATTTACGAGCCTGTAACATAGTATTAATCACAGAGTCAGAGAAACCTCTTTGACTAAGAATCAAACGTTCAATCTCCATACCTTTAAATTTAAGGATTTGAGATCCTGATGGAAAAATGGACCTTGCGACAGAAGGTCTGGCCTTAACGGAAGAGTCCACGGTTGGCAAGAGGCCATCCGGACAAGATCCGCATACCAAAACCTGTGAGGCCATGCTGGAGCTACCAGCAGAACAAATGAGCATTCCTTCAGAATTTTGGAGATTACTCTTGGAAGAAGAACTAGAGGCGGAAAGATATAGGCAGGATGATACTTCCAAGGAAGTGACAATGCATCCACTGCTACCGCTTGAGGATCCCTGGATCTGGACAGATACCTGGGAAGTTTCTTGTTTAGATGAGAGGCCATCAAATCTATTTCTGGAAGTCCCCACATTTGAACAATCTGAAGAAATACCTCTGGGTGAAGAGACCATTCGCCCGGATGTAACGTTTGGCGACTGAGATAATCCGCTTCCCAATTGTCTATACCTGGGATATGAACCGCAGAAACTAGACAGGAGCTGGATTCCGCCCATACCAGAATTCGAGATACTTCTTTCATAGCCAGAGGACTGTGAGTCCCTCCTTGATGATTGCTGTATGCCACAGTTGTGACATTGTCTGAAAACAAATGAACGATTCTCTCTTTAGAAGAGGCCAAGACTGAAGAGCTCTGAAAATTGCACGGAGTTCCAAAATATTGATCGGTAATCTCACCTCCTGAGATTCCCAAACCCCTTGTGCTGTCAGAGACCCCCACACAGCTCCCCAACCTGTAAGACTTGCATCTGTTGAAATTACAGTCCAGGTCGGAAGAACAAAAGAAGCCCCCTGAACTAAACGATGGTGATCTGTCCACCACGTCAGAGAGTGTCGTACAATCGGTTTTAAAGATATTAATTGAGATATCTTTGTGTAACACGGAATCTATCTGGAAACCTAAAAAGGTTACCTGTGTCTGAGGAATCAATGAACTCTTTGGTAAATTGATCCTCCAACCATGATGTTGAAGAAAAAACACAAGTCGATTCGTATGAGATTCTGCTAAATGTGAAGACTGAGCAAGTACCAAGATATCGTCCAAATAAGGAAATACCACAATACCCTGTTCTCTGATTACAGACAGAAGGGCACGAGAACCTTCGTAAAAATTCTTGGAGCTGTAGCTAGGCCAAACGGCAGAGCCACAAACTGGTAATGCTTGTCTAGGAAAGAGAATCTCAGAAACTGATAGTGATCTGGATGAATCGGAATATGCAGATATGCATCCTGTAAATCTATTGTAGACATATAATGCCCTTGCTGAACAAAAGGCAGGATAGTCCTTACAGTTACCATTTTGAATGTTGGTATCCTTACATAACGATTCAATATTTTTAGATCGAGAACTGGTCTGAAGGAATTCTCCTTCTTTGGTACAATGAAGAGATTTGAATAAAACCCCAGTCCCTGTTCCAGAACTGGAACTGGCATAATTACTCCAGCCAACTCTAGATCTGAAACACATTTCAGAAATGCTTGAGCCTTCGCTGGGTTTACTGGGACACAGGAAAGAAAAAATCTCTTTGCAGGAGGCCTTATCTTGAAGCCAATTCTGTACCCTTCTGAAACAATGTTCTGAATCCAAAGATTGTGAACGGAATTGATCCAAATTTCTTTGAAAAAAACGTAATCTGCCCCCTACCAGCTGAGCTGGAATGAGGGCCGCACCTTCATGTGGACTTAGGAGCTGGCTTTGATTTTCTAAAAGGCTTGGATTTATTCCAGACTGGAGATGGTTTCCAAACTGATACCGCTCCTGAGGATGAAGGATCAGGTTTTTGTTCCTTGTTGTGACGAAAGGAACGAAAAACGATTATTAGACCTAAATTTACCTTTAGATTTTTTATCCTTTGGTAAAAAAGTTCCTTTCCCTCCAGTAACAGTTGAGATAATAGAATCCAACTGAGAACCAAACAATTTATTACCCTGGAAAGAAAGGGAAAGCAGAGTAGACTTAGAAGACATATCAGCATTCCAAGTTTTAAGCCATAAAGCTCTTCTAGCTAAAATAGCTAGAGACATATACCTGACATCAACTCTAATGATATCAAAGATGGCATCACAAATAAAATTATTAGCATGTTGAAGAAGAATAATAATGCTATGAGAATTATGATCTGTTACTTGTTGCGCTAAAGCTTCTAACCAAAAAGTTGAAGCTGCAGCAACATCCGCTAAAGATATAGCAGGTCTAAGAAGATTACCTGAACACAAATAAGCTTTTCTTAGAAAGGATTCAATTTTCCTATCTAAAGGATCCTTAAAGGAAGTACCATCTGCCGTAGGAATAGTAGTACGCTTAGCAAGAGTAGAGACAGCCCCATCAACCTTAGGGATTTTGTCCCAAAACTCTAATCTGTCAGATGGCACAGGATATAATTGCTTAAAACGTTTAGAAGGAGTAAATGAATTACCCAAATTATTCCATTCCCTGGAAATTACTTCAGAAATAGCACTAGGGACAGGAAAAACTTCTGGAATAACTACAGGAGATTTAAACACCTTATCTAAACGTTTAGAATTAGTATCAAGAGGACCAGAATCCTCAATTTCTAATGCAATTAGGACTTCTTTAAATAAAGAACGAATAAATTCCATTTTAAATAAATATGAAGATTTATCAGCATCAACCTCTGAGACAGAATCCTCTGAACCAGAAGAACCATTATCAGAATCAGAATGATGATGTTCATTTAAAAATTCATCTGAAAAATGAGAAGTTTTAAAAGACTTTTTACGTTTACTAGAAGGAGGAATAACAGACATAGCCTTCTTAATGGATTTAGAAACAAAATCTCTTATGTTATCAGGAACACTCTGAGTATTAGATGTTGACGGAACAGCAACAGGAAATGTAACAGTACTAAAGGAAATATTATCTGCATTAACAAGTTTGTAATGACAAACAGTACAAACAACAGCTGGAGGAACAGATACCATAAGTTTACAGCAGATACACTTAGCTTTGGTAGCTCCAGCCCCAGGCAGCGATTTTCCAGAAGTATCTTCTGACTCAGTTTCAACGTGGGACATCTTGCAATATGTAATAGAAAAAACAACATATAAAGCAAAATTGATCAAATTCCTAAAATGACAGTTTCAGGAATGGGAAAAAATGCCAGTGAACAAGCTTCTAGCAACCAGAAGCAATAAATAATGAGACTTAAATAATGTGGAGACAATAGAGACGCCCATATTTTTTTAGCGCCAAAAATGACGCCACATCCGGAACGCCGACACTTTTGGCGCAAAAGAACGTCAAAAATGATGCAACTTCCGGCGACACGTATGACGCCGGAAACAGAAAAAAAAAATTTGCACCAAAAAAGTCCGCGCCAAGAATGACGCAATAAAATGAAGCATTTTCAGCCCCCGCGAGCCTAACAGCCCACAGGGAAAAAGTCAAATTTTAAGGTAAGAAAAAAATTGATTTATTCATATGCATTATCCCAAATATGAAACTGACTGTCTGAATAAGGAATGTTGAACATCCTGAGTCAAGGCAAATAAATGTTTGAATACATATATTTAGAACTTTATAAAAAAGTGCCCAACCATAGCTTAGAGTGTCACAGAAAATAAGACTTACTTACCCCAGGACACTCATCTACATGTTGTAGAAAGCCAAACCAGTACTGAAACGAAAATCAGCAGAGGTAATGGTATATAAATAAGAGTATATCGTCAATCTGAAAAGGGAGGTAAGAGATGAATCTCTACGACCGATAACAGAGAACCTATGAAATAGACCCCGTAGAAGGAGATCATTGAATTCAAATAGGCAATACTCTCCTCACATCCCTCTGACATTCACTGCACGCTGAGAGGAAAACCGGGCTCCAACCTGCTGCGGAGCGCATATCAACGTAGAATCTAGCACAAACTTACTTCACCACCTCCATAGGAGGCAAAGTTTGTAAAACTGATTTGTGGGTGTGGTGAGGGGTGTATTTATAGGCATTTTGAGGTTTGGGAAACTTTGCCCCTCCTGGTAGGAATGTATATCCCATACGTCACTAGCTCATGGACTCTTGCTAATTACATGAAAGAAATATATATATGTATGTATATATATATATATATATATATATATATATATATAATTCAAAAGACATATAGAGGAGAAGCGCAAACCAGGTTAACACTTTAATATAGATATATAGATACAAACACACGTAGTAACTTACATATAAAGTTTGACAAGTCCGGTATAGACAATTGTGGGCCCTGCACCCCTCTGCGGGCTGTATTCCGGCTCCTCTACTCAGGTGTTCAGGTGCTTGGTTTAGGTGTTAGTCCTGTAAGAGCCGCTTGAAAGTTCGGCATCTGACGTCACCAAGGAGGAGGGAACTGGAGCGTCCTCCAGCAAGCAGCGGCAACACAGTCCGGATTAGGGTCAGAGTACCTGTATCAGAAGGCTCAAGCTAAGGAGTTACTACATGTGTTTGTATCTATATATCTATATTAAAGTGTTAACCTGGTTTGCGCTTCTCCTCTATATGTCTTTTTAATTAGCTTTGTGTCAATTGCGGTAGCCTGGAAATACAGCTGAAAGGAGGCTGCATCAGGGGAATAACAGACATTTTATCGTATACACGAACTGTGCTGCTATCTCATCCCCCGTTGGACTTTGTATGGGGTAATTCAAACCTATATAGGTGGATATTTTATGTTTTTTTATTTAATTTCAATTGTGGCTTACTGTGTATGTTTTATGTGTTATTGATTGTGTCTTGTGTCTTTGCTTTTATTTACACATTGGCAATTGTATTTATGTACTGGTTTACATTTTAGAACATCCTATCTCATAGATATTTTAGCGCTGATTTATGTTGTATGTGTATATATATATATATATATATATATATATATATATATACATATGGTCTCATATATTAACTGTTTATTGCTTGACCCCTTGATTTCCATATGCTCTTCATTTGAGGTTGATATAAATTTCCAGGACTTATCCTTGTTGTTAATGTTATGAGCAGCTAGGTACTCTGAGATGATATCAGTGGCTAAGTGACCTTATATTTACTGATATCCAATATGTTAGCTTCTTGGCTAGTTTCATAAGTACTACTAGTACGTCAGTTGAATTTGTTGATTAGCTCATCTATATATATTCAAAAGTTTGTTGCTCCTTTAGCTTGGTGCGTAGTCTGGTGTTTTGAATATTTAGTAATATTTGCTGTCATATTTAGCCTCATTTCATATATACGAACTGAGGGGCTATACATCTCTTGGCAGAAGTGTGTAACTGACAAGCGCTGTCACTATATAGAAGAGTGCTGCTAGCCCATTATGTTTGCAGAGGGATCTCAATACTTATACCCCTAATTTCTATACTTAAAAGTTCAGAGGCCCAAGAGTTTTTACCAGCCCTCCCCCCCCTTTTAACTCACTTTGAGCGGCTCTCGCCCGCTGATTTCCCCCTTCCCTAAACTCATGAAGCCAACCCCCGCCTTGCCTCAATATTTTTCAAATCAACACTCCAGTTTATGTTTTTCTAGTGTAACGCGGGGATCAGTTTTAATCGTCATATTATGCAAAAATACAAAACTGAAGTCTCAGCTTAGATAGTCCAAATGCCTTGCTAACGTTTTGAATAAAGGGACTTGAAGGGTCCCTTCTATTTGCTTTTATTGCCTAGTCAACTTTATTGTTCTTCCATATCCCTAGCCAATTTGGGCTTCATCACACTGATAATAACTGTCATTATGCACTACTTTTTAAACTCATAAACATATATTAGGTTGGAATAATTTGTGTTAGTTGACTTGGCAATATTCTTGTAATAGCACTGTATACCTTTTATCTGTCATTGGTTTTTGGATATATCTCCTTTGTTACAATTGTTTATGACTTCAATAAAAATTATTTTTAAAAAAAGAAGCTAAAAGGATGTTGTTTATATGTAAGTAGAAAGCAAAAAGGACAAATAGCAATAGCATGAAGATGACTGACAGAAACAAAGATCGTAGTGGTGTTATTGCTCCGTTGAGAGATTATATTAGATTAATGAATAGTGTTTCTTGAGGTATATGGCAAGTTATTGGCAGCGGACAGTAGTTGGCGTTCACAGGTAAAGGGAGGCATCTTTTCAGCTAGTAGTTACTCAGTTATAGCTGATCTGTGCATAAAATTGGGGAAATAAACCTATTGTTATGGTTATTGGTGATAGTATCATTGAACAAAGTGGTTATTATGACTGTAGGGGCCAGAGTAGGTTTAAGATTTTTGTTTTTTATATATATGAAATGCGGTTTATTACTCAGTCTTTCTCCTATGATATTATCTTCTTTAAGGATGTTCCAGTGTCTCTTTATAATTCTTTCAACCTTATGTTTGTCTTGGCTGTACTCTGTGATGAATGGAACATCTATATATTTATCTTATTAATATATTGCTCTTATATTGTTTTTTTATACTGTGTCTTTTATACATTGTATTGTATATTTCTAATATAACACAACATCTAATGTATTTAAATTATATGTCTCTAACATATGTTTCTAACACAACTATGTCTACAACACACACGTTGTGTTTATAATATCCCTATATCGATATAATATATTTTCCATATAGTTTTCTATACAGATCTTTATATGATATTTGTCATTTTAGATCTTTTAGATTAATTTATTTGACATAAGCCATCTGTCATATGTAGGTTATATGTCTTCATTCTTCTTAGTGGTAATAACATGAAACTAACTACTTTGTTCAATGATACTATCACCAATAACCATAACGATAGGTTTATTTCCCCAATTTTATGCACCGATCAGCTATAACTGAGTAACTACTAGCTGAAAAGATGCCTCCCTTTACCTGTGAACGCAGTGGCGGCTGGTGACTTTTGAAGATGGGGGAGCACTAGCCCCGCCACCATCAGATGGCTCCGCCCATTTTAATGTGTATATATATATATATATATATACACACACACACACACATGTACATATATACATACACACACACACAGACATATATACACACACATATACATATATACATACACACACACACAGACATATATACACACACATACATATCTACATACACACACACACAGACATATATACACACACATATACATATATATATATATATATATATATATATATATATATATATATATATATATATATATATCAGGGCAATTACATTTTAAGATAGCATGATCACACAAAATAAATTGTGTTTGGTATATATACTCAGATACTTGACCCTAAATTACAACAAAAAAAAGATAGCAATGCAGGCTTAGTAGTTTAAGGCTGATGTTAAGAAATTTATAAGCAATTGGCTGTCAATTATTGTAACATCTAGCTATACTCTCTATAGCAGCAATAACCAAATAAAATTAAATAGGCACTGGATTTCATTGGTGTATGCATTCACAAGCAAAAAGTTGATGGATGGAACATAGAAGAAATTATAAATAACTTAAAGGCAGATAAAATTAATTCAAAACCTTAACATCCACAATTTTATATTTTAGAAATGCACTTATATATATATTTTACAGATTGTATATTCTTTTCAAGTTTTGATTTTTTTTATTGATTTTTTTAACAAAATTAATTTTAGTAGCCAATTAGTGAAAATATAGATGCACAATTTTAATAATTATAGATCCAATTAGACTTTTTGCAAGAATCTGTTTAAGTGTGTGAAACTGCAGAGGGAAGGGTAAATTGTGCCTAATTTTTTTTTATACTACATGTACAGCAGCTTAAGAGTTAAATTAAACAGTCCATGCCACTTTCAGTGTTACCAGTAAGGAACACTTTTCCCCTTTCACAGCCTGCATAGCTCAGGTGATTTATGATTAGCTCTGTCTTGTGTATTTTGGATTTTCAGGAGAGGCTGCAGATAAACCTGCAAGTTAATGACTCGTCTGTGTCTCTGAGAAGCGCTACTCTCTGAACTGTTAGTCTGCATTCCTTGTTAGGCAGTTTAATTAATTGCTCTTGCTCAATCAAGAAGTGACTAACAGGAAGGATCCAATACATGCAGCGTCCCTAGTTCAGTTAGCTCATATACATTGCTGCTCTATTTGATAAGCCCATTTGTAAATGTTTAAAGCTGCAAGCCTGATATGTTAAACACACAAGAAAACATTTGAGAGTTATAGATGCACACATCTATCTGCCGATGTTTACACTATAAGTTATAATGTAAACATCGGCAGCTAGATGTGCTGCAACCCCCATGCCTCAGTATGAATTCCATCCTTCAGAAGCAAAGGGGGGGGAGGGGGCACATAAAAA
Source organism: Bombina bombina (assembly GCF_027579735.1). Classification (NCBI taxonomy): domain Eukaryota; kingdom Metazoa; phylum Chordata; class Amphibia; order Anura; family Bombinatoridae; genus Bombina; species Bombina bombina. The sequence goes on along the minus strand of NC_069500.1, from coordinate 706,576,559 downwards.
TGTAAAGCATTTAAACAAAGAGCGTAACGCTGCTCATCCTTCATCCCAGACCCCCACACATTGAAATTATATGTGCTGATTAAATGTGCAAGTGCTGTGCTAACAGTCAGGTGTTGTATCAAATATAACCAGGACATATATTTTAATTTGTGGGGGTCTGGGATCCCTAAACATAGGAGCCATAGCATTGCTTATTTCTTACCGGTCTAACAGCCTGCCACTGCATACCTCTCACATGGTGCCTCAAGTTCAGCAGCGGTATCGAGTAGCTGCTCCAGCTCCATCCACTCCTCTCTGCATTGTCTGCAAGTGCAAAAGCCCGCGCAGTGAATGTTTACTGGCTTCTTTCTCAAATGGGAAAACCCACCAGTGTCACCCGGTGCAGGCCACACCCCCCTAGTGACGCTACTGCCTCCACACACAGCTCTTAGTGTGCTAGTGTCACGTGACAGCTGGCTCTCGCACACTAAGAGCTGTGCGGTTATGAAGACCTATGGGCTGGCCTGTAGGTGGTGCTGCTGTCAATGCAGCTTTAAAGTGGGAAGAGCTTTTGCCTATTCTTCTAGCTATCGCACTGCACATCATGTGCGATAGATAGAAGTATTAGGCAAATGCCCATTACACTTTCAGCCTAAATAAGGCAATTTTAATGTTTTTACTGTGGAGCCTGGAGTATTTCAGGAGTATGTTTTAATTTAATTAACAAAAAAGTTTAAATATTTATTTATTTATTTTATTTCTCACTTTTTTTTTTTTTTTGTTCATCAGGGGTCAGGGTCAGGCCCAGGCCCAGGGGGTTCACGTGCTCAAGTGCTCCTATAGAGGAGCCTCCACTGTGTGAACGCCAACTACTGTCCGCTGCTAATAACTTGCCATATACCTCAAGAAAAACTATTCATTAATCTAATATAATCTCTCAACGGCGAATCATTGCTTATCGTGTTTGTATTCTGTTTAAACTGTATTCGTATTATAAGGCGCACTTACTAGTAAATTTGTTTAAATTGTACTTGCATCTTGAAATATTAAGGCGCATACAAGCTGGTTTTAATTGATTAAATATCTTCTTTTTTTTTAATCTTTTTTTCATTTGCAAATCTGCTGTTCACTTTCTGTGCAGGTCATCTCTACACTCTGATATCTAAGCTTAGTAAGTCTTATTTTACTTTATTGTATCTTATTCTTAGACACTAAATCTCACTGTATTTTAGGTTATTTCCCTTCCCCTGTTTTTATCGCATTCTTTCAACGCCACCAAGGCTGTGTATCACATAGGGAATATCACTAATCAATACAAAGCCATTATTAGCGATTTTTATTCCCTGCTCTTATCTATATATCATAGCTTCATCTGCTACACTTTGTTACATCACTGCTTTATAAGTTACACTATAAGCCAATTCAATCCTTAAATCATAGCCACACTTATTGTTATATCAGTAGCAACACTGTTTCACAAGCTATATATTATTTCACGTATATCACCTATACTCCAACTAAAGACCCACTGTCTCTATATATTTTCTTCCCCCTCCTTTCACTATATACATATTTTTTCTCTCCCATTCTCTGAAGTATATTCAAGCCTAGTCTATAGACGCTCCTTCACTTCTCTATTTGCTATATAAGCCTGTATACATTCTCAAGTAACTGGTGCTGTCCTCTATGCACCTTTTTTTTCTACAACAATGAAACAGACTGTTTCATATCCCTTTAACCTTCTAGACTGTTCAACAAACACTAACACTACATTGTCTCCTTAAAGGGACAGTCTACACCAGAATTTTATTGTTTTAAAAGATAGATAATCCCTTTGTTACCCATTCCCTAGTTTTGCATAACCAACACAGTTATATTAATACACTTTTTACCTCTCTGATTACCTTGTATCTAAGCCTCTACAGGCTGCCCCTTATTTCAGTTCTTTTGACAGACTTGCATTTTAGCCAGTCAGTGCTTACTCCTAGGTAACTCCACGTGCATGAGAACAGTGTTATCTATATGACTCACATGAACTAACACCCTCTAGTGGTGAAAAACTGTCAAAATGCATTCAGCTTAGAGGCAGCCTTCAAGGTCTAAGACATTAGCATATGAACCTCCTAGGTTTAGATTTCAACTAAGAATAACAAAGAACAAAGCAAAATTGGTGATAAAAGTAAATTGGAAAGTTAAAATTGCATGCCCTATCTGAATCATGAAAGTTTATTTTGGACTAGACTGTCCCTTTAAATCCTTAAGAGGCTAATGCTAAAATACTGCACCTTTGCTCATCTCTCCGTCACTCTTCCTTTCAGATAATCACTTCCTCCTTTTATGGGCTTGATTTATCAATCAAGGCCGTCAGGGGCATTTATATTCGCCCCTGTCCGCCCCAGCTCTCCTCTGGTGGGCAGCAATTCACTGCCTGAATTTAACATTGCACATGAGTGCTATTTTGCGCTTGCGTGCAACACCGCCCCTTGCCTGTGCCGCAGGAGCTGTCAATCTCCTCGGTCAGACTAGACCAGAAAGATTGAATTTCTCCACCTAATGATCGCCGCTTGATAAATCCTGACTGCAAGTTCTCTTGTGAGAACCTGCAGTCGAAAGGGAAGAGAAGGGCTTGATAAATCGAACCCTAACAATAGTATGAAATCTTTCACCTAAATGTACCCACATGACCCCTCCAATCACAAGTTGTGTTTATCTCAGCAGCTGTAGCATGACTTTAGTTATGTGTTTATCCCCTTTGCGGCCTTAACACAGAGTTGGAGCCTTAATAATGCAAAAATGACATATTCTTATGAATCAGAGCATGTAAAATGTTTGCACTAGAAAACTTATTTAATATATGCATAATATAAATCAGCAATTTAATCACTGCCTTGTGTTAGATCTGCCTACAAAATAAATGCTTTAAAATGACATGCCCTATCTGAATCATGAAAGTTTAAATTTGACTAGACTATCCCTTTAACAGGGTTAGGCTTATGATATCTACAGTGTGCATTTCCAATTATAATAATTGGAAAACCCACAAAGATTTAAAGGGGCAGTATACATCAATTTTCATTTAGCTGCATGTAATAGACACTACTATAAAGAATAATATGCACAGACACTGATATAAAAATCCAGTGTAAAACCTTTTAAAAACTTACTGAGAAGCTCCCAATTTTACACTGTTAATGAGATAATATAAAAAATAAATAAATAAATAAACTACACATAGATTGAAATATATATTTACTCTACATGCCACATTTGATGCCTATCTGCTAACATTACTATTGGACACATCTATTTTTACTCAACTATTCACTATTGTGCCACTTTTGTCTTGTTTCCAGCCTTTGTTGCACCCCCTTTTACTTCTTTTTTTATGGAAGGATTTATCACGCAGGTGAAACATAATTCACCCACAATGCTTGCAAAAATGAAAGAAAACCAGAATAACTCATGTCAGTTTAGAATCTGTCACTGAAACTATTAGTCCTATTCCAGATACGCAGCTCCTAATGTCTCAATTGACAAAAATTTTTACCCCACAATTTGACATAATTAAAAAAGAGCTCTCTAGTATCTCTCTCGATATTACTTCTCTATCAACTGAAGTGAGACAATATACAAACAGACTAACAGAGGCCGAGAATAGGATCTCAGATCTTGAAGATCTAGTTAACTCACAAAATAACATTACAAATACAGGAATAAAAAATCGACAGTATGAAGACCAGCCTACAGGATCTAAAGGGTCGCTCTAGACGTAATAACATCAGAATAGTAGGTCTCCCTGAAACCCCAGAATATGATGATCTTTTGAAATTTACTTCTATTCTATTACCACAAGCCCTAGGCTTCTCTCCCCAGCAGCTCCCACTAGCAATAGAAAGAGTGCATAGGATTGGCCCCAGGAAAACTAACCCAAACGGCAGAATGTGTATTTTTAGATTACTCAGGTTCCAGGACAAAGTAGAATTATTAAAGTTATACAAGAAATTTGATACATTTACATTAGGAAATAATAAGGTACTATTGTTTCAGGATTTTTCAAGCGAAACTTCTGCAAAAAGAAAGTTGATGGCCCCTTTTTGTACCCAACTTATTAATAAAGGCTTAAAAGCACGCATGATATACCCTGCAAAAATTGTAGTGGAAGATAAAGATAATAGGGTGATACTTAATAATGTAACTAAGGCCCAAGAGTTTACCTTTACCAAGTAGAGTCTTTGCTATGTAATTTCTGTTTGGGGATACCGTAATATTTTTAAGATGTCTCTTGGTTATATTTTAGTCAAAGAATGTATAGATTTTACTCTAGTGTAAGAGGAGATGTTAAATGGATTTCCCAACACAGGGATTTCTTTATGGAAATTTGTCCCTTTGGGTTTTATTTAATGATTATTAATTTTTATATTGACTATAACACCAATTTGAAACTTTAATATCCAATCCTGGATCGTTGGATATATCACCTCCCCAATGAAACGCAAACTCATAATTAAATGTCAAGCTAAACACAACCCAGATGTAATATTCTTACAAGAGACTCATCTTAGGGAATTAGAGGTGGCAAAGTTGAAAATAAGATGGGTAGGAGAGGTTGTGGCGACACCTTCTACTAATAGGAAATCTGGGTAGCTATTTTTAGCTATGTATCCAAACAGAGATTTTATTTTGCATTAAAGATTGTTCTAGGTATATTAAGGGTGTCACGGATACCAGACCACCCAGGCCTACTACCTGGCTAACTCCCTTTTACACCAGATTTGGACATTTCATGGCTTACACGATCTCGCTGACTCTTGATGTGTGTTGTTTTGCTGTGTTGTATCTTGTCAGAGAAGAGCTGATTTCTGACCAGGAAAACCCTCCTAGGCTGGCCGGGCTCCTGGAACTGCCGGTCTGCCGATTTAAGGCCAAACACCCGCTAGCTTTAACCCTGGTCGCTCCAGCGGCCCTTTGCCCCAGAGCTCCGCTCTTTTGGGGATCAGTAACCCTAGGGCAGAGCTTTCCAAACTTTTTATGTTGGTGACACACTTTTTAGACCTACATCATTTCGCGACACAGTAATTCAGTTGTACTAGCAAACAGGAGGTTAAACTAACTTGTTTTAAGAGATACGGACACATACATGAATTATATAATAATGAAATGTATTTACAAGTAACAGTATGTATGTGCAAGAATTAAAAAAAAGTTTAACAACACCAATAGCTACTAGATATTTTAATGGGATGTATGAGGTTGATGGGATGAACACAATTTCTGAATATTTGGTGGAATATTAGATAAAGACACTCGCATTTCATCATCAAGCATTTCTTAAGCTTCCACTTCCTATCCATATATCAAGAGCAGGAGCAGCAATACACTACTGGGAGCTAGTTGCAAAAAACCCCCCCACTGATTTCAGCTCAGCATTTAAGCTGCCGCCCTCAGAGCTCGGTGAGTCCGATTGACTACTGCCCGCTCTGCAAACACACTGCTCTCCCACTCCCTGACTACACATGCAGTCACGAGCCAATTAAGGAGACTACACGTGCAGTCAGGAGCCAATGTGCCGCCAATGGGAATAGTTTCATTTCCCACTGAGCTGCGCCAATAGGTTAAGATGATCGGTGTCCCCCTAGGTATCAATCACGTATCAACCATGTGATATGCCTAGCAGGCAGTCGGAAAGTCTGAAACCAAAAAAAAAAATTAAAAAAAATTTGTGCTGAAGCAGGGACACACCTACACACTGCTGCCGACACACTAGTGTGTCCCGACACACAGTTTGGAAAGCACTGCCCTAGGGAGTACAAGAGGTGGGAGCATTACCGGAGGAGAGCTCCTTTGGGAACCAGGGTTTTTGGACACCCCTAACCCCCCTATCTTTACCGAGCTGTAACTCCAGTCCCCAGTAACGGACCATGCCGCTTTTTGAAATGTGGCATCTGAGGACCGAGAGCTTTCAAACTTTGACTGAGAGCTTTGCCGCCGCTCCCCCCTGATCACCCCGAAACCACCACCTCTGGGTCCTGGGACTCTGTGGGACTGTGGCTGCTATGGCCGGCACCAGCCTGTCTGGAGGGGTGGGAGTGGCCGGAGATTTGAGAGTCAGATAAGACCCTTTGTGTGTGTATATAAGGTGAGTGTGTTTCACAATAAAATGAGTTCTTGTTTCACCTGAATGCTAGTCTGTCTAGTTATTTTGGTGTGTATTGCTATAATCACTTTCTCTGCTACATAGCAGCCTGTTGTCAGGGATAGGAAGGCTATAATCACTTTCTCCGCTACATAGCAGTTTGTTCCAGTTTCCGGGTATCGGAAGGAACCCTTTGGCGGAGCTACCTAGTTGGGGTAGCCGGAGTCCGTCACAGGGTTGGACCCTGAATACTGATGCTAAGTATCAGGGTGGGCTACAGGCTGTGGTCACTTGCCAGCTACACAGCTGCAGTCAGCAGGGAGGAAGCAGGACCCCTCTTGGCAGAGCTACCAAGTCGGGGTATCCGGGGTATCCTTCACATTGGTGGCAGCGGTGGGATCTGCTTCTTCCACACGGTTCCTGCTGACAGAGGAAAAGTGCCACAGTACCCGGTAAACTATGGAAGCCGAGCTCTGAAGGAAAGTACAGGAGGGGCTGGCTCAGCTGGACAGTCCTAGTTCGCATCAGGACCTGCTGGCCCAGAAGAACTCTGCCCGCCAGGATCTCTGGTGGTGGGCTCTTCAGCACGAACAGAGCTGTGATGAGAAGGTCCTCCCCACTCTCCAGGAAAGGTACCAGCTCCAGCTAAATTTACGGGAGTATGTTATCCTGGGAAAGCAGCCCAGGAGGGGATGGTTGTCTGCATTTCATGGACTGGTCAAGGTAGAGATAGGGGTAGAGGACCGGTACTGGGCACTGCGATGGTATGCGGCCCAGGTATGCCCGGAGCTGGAGACAGATGCTCCTAAAGAGGGCTTTGACTACGGCGGCCCTGGATTATTATTGGAAAAGATGACAAAGGACCCAGACTTTGGGTGTGAGACGGAGTGGAGACTGGCGGAAATTTGTGAGTACCGAGAGAGGCAGCTGGATCTCTCGGGGGTACTCTGGCTGCAAGCCGATATGGATTATCTATGTGGCCAGCAATGGGAACTGAAAAAGGCATACAAGAGGCTGCTAGACTATGTTCAGCAGTCTGGGAATCCTGGTGGTTGGCCTCCAAAGAGTGGCAACAAGGAATAAGCGATGAAGAGCTGCTAGATACAGATCAGTAGCCTGGCCCTGAGCTTATGGTCTTGGACCAGGGAGCCACCCCAGCAGAAGCTTTGCCTGCCCCACCAAGGAGCAACTTCAACCTACAGCTGGGAAACCGGCAATGGCTTTGTTTGTGGGTGGGTTGGCAGGTACTCGGCTGGGTGTCACAGAGGGAGGCAGTGTGGCTATGGGACTTAAAGACACTGGGACTTTTGGGAGAGCTACTGTTTTGGATCCGGCCTTGGAAAAACAGAATTTATGTTTACCTGATAAATTACTTTCTCCAACGGTGTGTCCGGTCCACGGCGTCATCCTTACTTGTGGGATATTCTCTTCCCCAACAGGAAATGGCAAAGAGCCCAGCAAAGCTGGTCACATGATCCCTCCTAGGCTCCGCCTTCCCCAGTCATTCGACCGACGTAAAGGAGGAATATTTGCATAGGAGAAATCATATGATACCGTGGTGACTGTAGTTAAAGAAAATAAATTATCAGACCTGATTAAAAAAACCAGGGCGGGCCGTGGACCGGACACACCGTTGGAGAAAGTAATTTATCAGGTAAACATAAATTCTGTTTTCTCCAACATAGGTGTGTCCGGTCCACGGCGTCATCCTTACTTGTGGGAACCAATACCAAAGCTTTAGGACACGGATGAAGGGAGGGAGCAAATCAGGTCACCTAGATGGAAGGCACCACGGCTTGCAAAACCTTTCTCCCAAAAATAGCCTCAGAAGAAGCAAAAGTATCAAATTTGTAAAATTTAGTAAAAGTGTGCAGTGAAGACCAAGTCGCTGCCTTACATATCTGATCAACAGAAGCCTCGTTCTTGAAGGCCCATGTGGAAGCCACGGCCCTAGTGGAATGAGCTGTGATTCTTTCAGGAGGCTGCCGTCCGGCAGTCTCGTAAGCCAATCTGATGATGCTTTTAAGCCAAAAAGAGAGAGAGGTAGAAGTTGCTTTTTGACCTCTCCTTTTACCAGAATAAACAACAAACAAGGAAGATGTTTGTCTAAAATCCTTTGTAGCATCTAAATAGAATTTTAGAGCACGAACTACATCCAAATTGTGCAACAAACGTTCCTTCTTTGAAAGTGGATTCGGACACAAAGAAGGCACGACTGTCTCCTGGTTAATGTTTTTGTTAGAAACAACTTTCGGAAGAAAACCAGGTTTAGTACGCAAAACCACCTTATCTGCATGGAACACCAGATAAGGAGGAGAACACTGCAGAGCAGATAACTCTGAAACTCTTCTAGCAGAAGAAATTGCAACCAAAAACAAAACTTTCCAAGATAATAACTTAATATCAACGGAATGTAAGGGTTCAAACGGAACCCCCTGAAGAACTGAAAGAACTAAATTGAGACTCCAAGGAGGAGTCAAAGGTTTGTAAACAGGCTTGATTCTAACCAGAGCCTGAACAAAAGCTTGAACATCTGGCACAGCCGCCAGCTTTTTGTGAAGTAAAACAGATAAAGCAGAAATCTGTCCCTTCAAAGAACTTGCAGATAATCCTTTCTCCAAACCCTCTTGTAGAAAGGATAGAATCTTAGGAATTTTTATCTTGTTCCATGGGAATCCTTTAGATTCACACCAACAGATATATTTTTTCCATATTTTATGGTAATTTTTTCTAGTTACAGGCTTTCTGGCCTGAACAAGAGTATCAATGACAGAATCTGAGAACCCTCGCTTTGATAAAATCAAGCGTTCAATCTCCAAGCAGTCAGTTGGAGTGAGACCAGATTCGGATATTCGAACGGACCTTGAACAAGAAGGTCCCGTCTCAAAGGTAGCTTCCATGGTGGAGCCGATGACATATTCACCAGGTCTGCATACCAAGTCCTGCGTGGCCACGCAGGAGCTATCAAGATCACCGATGCCCTCTCCTGATAGATCCTGGCTACCAGCCTGGGGATGAGAGGAAACGGTGGGAATACATACGCTAGTTTGAAGGTCCAAGGTGCTACTGGTGCATCTACTAGAGTCGCCTTGGGATCCCTGGATCTGGACCCGTAGCAAGGAACCTTGAAGTTCTGACGAGAGGCCATCAGATCCATGTCTGGACTGCCCCACAACTGAGTAATTTGGGCAAAGATTTCCGGATGGAGTTCCCACTCCCCCGGATGAAATGACTGACGACTCAGAAAATCCGCTTCCCAATTTTCCACTCCTGGAATGTGGATTGCAGACAAGTGGCAGGAGTGAGACTCCGCCCAATGAATGATTTTGGTCACTTCTTCCATCGCCAGGGAACTCCTTGTTCCCCCCTGATGGTTGATGTACGCAACAGTCGTCATGTTGTCCGATTGAAACCGTATGAATTTGGCCTTTGCTAGCTGAGGCCAAGCCTTGAGAGCATTGAATATCGCTCTTAGTTCCAGAATATTTATCGGGAGAAGAGATTCTTCCCGAGACCAAAGACCCTGAGCTTTCAGGAGTCCCCAGACCGCGCCCCAGCCCACCAGACTGGCGTCGGTGGTGACAATGACCCACTCTGGTCTGCGGAAGCTCATCCCCTGTGACAGGTTGTCCAGGGACAGCCACCAACGGAGTGAATCTCTGGTCCTCTGATCTACTTGTATCGTCGGAGACAAGTCTGTATAATCCCCATTCCACTGACTGAGCATGCACAGTTGTAATGGTCTCAGATGAATTCGCGCAAAAGGAACTATGTCCATTGCCGCGACCATCAAACCTATTACTTCCATGCACTGCGCTATGGAAGGAAGAGGAACAGAATGAAGTACTTGACAAGAGTTTAGAAGTTTTGATTTTCTGGCCTCTGTCAGAAAAATCCTCATTTCTAAGGAGTCTATTATTGTTCCCAAGAAGGGAACTCTTGTTGACGGAGATAGAGAACTTTTTTCTACATTCACTTTCCACCCGTGAGATCTGAGAAAGGCCAGGACGATGTCCGTGTGAGCCTTTGCTTGTGGAAGGGACAACGCTTGAATCAGAATGTCGTCCAAGTAAGGTACTACTGCAATGCCCCTTGGTCTTAGCACCGCTAGAAGGGACCCCAGTACCTTTGTGAAAATTCTTGGAGCAGTGGCTAATCCGAACGGAAGTGCCACAAACTGGTAATGCTTGTCCAGAAAGGCGAACCTTAAGAACCGATGATGTTCCTTGTGGATAGGAATATGTAGATACGCATCCTTTAAATCCACCGTGGTCATGAATTGACCTTCCTGGATGGAAGGAAGAATTGTTCGAATGGTTTCCATTTTGAACGATGGAACCTTGAGAAACTTGTTTAGGATCTTGAGATCTAAGATTGGTCTGAATGTTCCCTCTTTTTTGGGAACTATGAACAGATTGGAGTAGAACCCCATCCCTTGTTCTCCTAATGGAACAGGATGAATCACTCCCATTTTTAACAGGTCTTCTACACAATGTAAGAATGCCTGTTTTTTTATGTGGTCTGAAGACAATTGAGACCTGTGGAACCTCCCCCTTGGGGGAAGCCCCTTGAATTCCAGAAGATAACCTTGGGAGACTATTTCCAGCGCCCAAGGATCCAGAACATCTCTTGCCCAAGCCTGAGCGAAGAGAGAGAGTCTGCCCCCCACCAGATCCGGTCCCGGATCGGGGGCCAACATCTCATGCTGTCTTGGTAGCAGTGGCAGGTTTCTTGGCCTGCTTACCTTTGTTCCAGCCTTGCATTGGCCTCCAGGCTGGCTTGGCTTGAGAAGTATTACCCTCTTGCTTAGAGGATGTAGCACTTGGGGCTGGTCCGTTTCTGCGAAAGGGACAAAAATTTGGTTTATTTTTAGCCTTGAAAGACCTATCCTGAGGAAGGGCGTGGCCCTTACCCCCAGTGATATCAGAAATAATCTCTTTCAAGTCAGGGCCAAACAGCATTTTCCCCTTGAAAGGAATGTTAAGCAATTTATTCTTGGAAGACGCATCCGCTGACCAAGATTTTAGCCAAAGCGCTCTGCGCGCCACAATAGCAAACCCAGAATTTTTCGCCGCTAATCTAGCCAATTGCAAAGTGGCGTCTAAGGTGAAAGAGTTAGCCAATTTGAGAGCATGGATTCTGTCCAAAATCTCCTCATAAGAAGAATCTTTATTGAGCGCCTTTTCTAGTTCATCGAACCAGAAACACGCTGCTGTAGTGACAGGAACAATGCATGAAATTGGTTGTAGAAGGTAACCTTGCTGAACAAACATCTTTTTAAGCAAACCCTCTAATTTTTTATCCATAGGATCTTTGAAAGCACAACTATCTTCTATGGGTATAGTGGTGCGTTTGTTTAGAGTAGAAACCGCCCCCTCGACCTTGGGGACTGTCTGCCATAAGTCCTTTCTGGGGTCGACCATAGGAAACAATTTCTTGAATATAGGGGGAGGGACGAAAGGTATGCCGGGCCTTTCCCATTCTTTGTTTACAATATCCGCCACCCGCTTGGGTATAGGAAAAGCTTCGGGGGGCCCCGGGACCTCTAGGAACTTGTCCATCTTACATAATTTCTCTGGAATGACCAAATTCTCACAATCATCCAGAGTAGATAACACCTCCTTAAGCAGAGCGCGGAGATGTTCCAATTTAAATTTGAATGTAATCACATCAGGTTCAGCTTGTTGAGAAATTTTCCCTGAATCTGAAATTTCTCCCTCAGACAAAACCTCCCTGGCCCCCTCAGACTGGTGTAGGGGCACTTCAGAACCAATATCATCAGCGTCCTCATGCTCTTCCGTATTTTCTAAAACAGAGCAGTCGCGCTTTCGCTGATAAGTGGGCATTTTGGCTAAAATGTTTTTGATAGAATTATCCATTACAGCCGTTAATTGTTGCATAGTAAGGAGTATTGGCGCACTAGATGTACTAGGGGCCTCCTGTGTGGGCAAGACTGGCGTAGACGAAGGAGGGGATGATGCAGTACCATGCTTACTCCCCTCACTTGAGGAATCATCTTGGGCATCATTTTCTCTAAATTTTGTGTCACATAAATCACATCTATTTAAATGAGAAGGAACCTTGGCTTCCCCACATACAGAACACAGTCTATCTGGTAGTTCAGACATGTTAAACAGGCATAAACTTGATAACAAAGTACAAAAAACGTTTTAAAATAAAACCGTTACTGTCACTTTAAATTTTAAACTGAACACACTTTATTACTGCGAATGTGAAAAAGTATGAAGGAATTGTTCAAAATTCACCAAAATTTCACCACAGTGTCTTAAAGCCTTAAAAGTATTGCACACCAAATTTGAAAGCTTTAACTCTTAAAATAACGGAACCGGAGCCGTTTTTATATTAAACCCCTATACAGTCCCTGGTATCTGCTTTGCTGAGACCCAACCAAGCCCAAAGGGGAATACGATACCAAATGACGCCTTCAGAAAGCCTTTTCTATGTATCAGAGCTCCTCACACATGCATCTGCATGTCATGCTTCCCAAAAACAAGTGCGCAATAGAGGCGCGAAAATGAGGCTCTGCCTATGATAAGGGAAAGCCCCTAGAGAATAAGGTGTCCAATACAGTGCCTGCCGGTTATTTTACATAATTCCCAAGAATAAAATAATTCCTCAAAGCTATGAAGTATTAAAAATGCTTATATATCAATCGTTTTAGCCCAGAAAATGTCTACCAGTCTTAAAAGCCCTTGTGAAGCCCTTTATTCTTATGTAATAAAAATGGCTTACCGGATCCCATAGGGAAAATGACAGCTTCCAGCATTACATCGTCTTGTTAGAAATGTGTCATACCTCAAGCAGCAAAAGTCTGCTCACTGTTTCCCCCAACTGAAGTTAATTCCTCTCAACAGTCCTGTGTGGAAACAGCCATCGATTTTAGTAACGGTTGCTAAAATCATTTTCCTCTTACAAACAGAAATCTTCATCACTTTTCTGTTTCAGAGTAAATAGTACATACCAGCACTATTTTAAAATAACAAACTCTTGATTGAAGAATAAAAACTACAGTTAAACACCAAAAAACTCTAAGCCATCTCCGTGGAGATGTTGCCTGTACAACGGCAAAGAGAATGACTGGGGAAGGCGGAGCCTAGGAGGGATCATGTGACCAGCTTTGCTGGGCTCTTTGCCATTTCCTGTTGGGGAAGAGAATATCCCACAAGTAAGGATGACGCCGTGGACCGGACACACCTATGTTGGAGAAACTTGTTTGGGACTCTGCATTGGGTGACTATACCTGCGCCCTGGACGCAGGAAATCAAGGCTAGCGGGAAACACCATGGATGCCCTAAGTCCAGGAGGGATGGGATGACCTCTACCCGCAACGACAAGTGGAGGGCCACCGTTAAGGGTCTAGACGGGTCTGGTGAACTGGAAATGGAGAGATGTCACGGATACCAGACTACCAAGTATTCCCCCCACCCCCCTACTACCTGGCTAACTCCCTTTTACACCAGATTTGGCCATTTCATGGCCTACAAGATCTGTGTGTTGTTTTGCTGTGTTGTATCTTGTCAGAGAAGAGCTGATCTCTGACCGGGAAAACCCTCCTAGGCTGGCCAGGCTCCTGGAACTGCCGGTCGGCCGCATCAAGGCCAAACACCCGCTAGCTTTAACCCTGGTCGCTCCAGCGGCCCTCTGCCCCAGAGATCCGCTCTTTTGGGGATCAGTAGCCCCTAGGGAGTACAAGAGGTGGGAGAATTACAGGAGGAGAGCTCCTTAGGGAACCAGGGTTTTTAGACACCCCTACCCCCCTATCTTTACCGGGCTGTAACTCTGGTAAACTTTCAAATAACACCCTGGAAGCCGCTCCCCCGGGATCAACCGAAACCACCACCTCTGGGTCCTGGGACTGTGGTGGCTATGGAAGGCGCCAGCCTGTCTAGAGGGGCGGGAATGGCGGGAGAATTGAGAGTCAGATAAGACCCTTTGTGTGTGTATATATGGCAAGTGTGTTTCACAATAAAATGAGTTCTTGTTTCACCGGAATGCTAGTCTGTGTAGTTATTTGGGTGGGGATTGCTGTTGTCAGGGATAGTAAGGCTATAATCACTTTCTCCGCTACATAGCGGCTTGTTTCAGGTTCTGGGTGTCGTAAGGAACCCTCTGGCAGAGCTACCTAGTCTGGGTAGCCAGAGTCCACCACAGGGTGGGACCCTGAATACCGATGCTGTCTAGGTATCAGGGTGGGCTAAAGGCTGTGGTCACTTGCCAGCTACACAGCTGCAGTCGGCAGGGAGGAAGCAGGACCCCTCTTGGCGGAGCTATCCAGTCGGGGCAGCCGGGGTAGCCGTCACAAAGGGTAAATGCTTTAAATACGCTAAGCTGTTAAATTAATAGAAAAGTCCCACAACACACAGTAGTGCTTTAGCAGGATACAGCCTAAGAATGTCCTTTTTAATTTTGGTTGTGTTTTATTTAATTTAAAAATACCCCAACAGTGTAATCTGATAGATGCAGATAAGTCACATAATTTGTTATTTTTTGTTCTCCATGATACAGCAAATAGGTAAAGATTTGTTTATATAACAGAGTATATGTGTACTATGTTAAATATATTCTTGTATAATATCCTATGATTTACTTAAAAAAAAAAATCTATATACATCAGTATACATCTAAAACTTTGGGGCTTGGTTAGGAGTCTGAAAATCAGCACAATGTTATTTAAAAATAAGCAGAACTATACCTTTTTACAAAATCACTCCCAGATGGGCTATATAAATAAGATTATCTACAAAACATTTTTTATGCAAAGAAAAATCTAGTGTACAATGTCCATTTAAATTACATAAAAAGGGGCAAAACAAAAGTATATTGCAATCTTTGTTTGTTTTTTACTACACATAATTAAACATTTTATATTACATTCTGAAATCATTTAAAGTACCTTTTAATCATAGGTTTTATAAAGAATAGGCACGGGCAAAATTTCGGGATTCAGCATTCGTTTCGCAAATGGCTGCAAGTAGCAGTAATCATTTTGTTTCAGCACCGGATATATCAGTGTGAAAGAGTAACACACACACAGATCTGTGCAAATCCACTGATATACTGTATCTGATGCCAAAATGAAATTAATGCCGCTACCTGCAAACATACTCAGCATTCGTCTTATAAACGAATGGCATCCAAGTGCCAAAATTTTGCCAATGCCTAAAGAACCTTCTATACATAAAAGAAAGGAGATCCCCAGCATTAACAATAAAATTCAGCCTGCAGAGCACCAGTAAAAAGATGCTTTCCCACAATGCATCAGACAATTCAGCAATGCACACTTCACAAAATGTATTGTATTTTATTATACTTTCTTCTTTGCTTTTACAAATAAACATAACATTTAACAAACGTATATTCAGATGACAGGCACTATGTATTAAAGACAAAAAAGCCCAAATTCTTGGTATAATCCCATATGCAAAAACATTTGTCAAAGTATATTTTGTTGACTATATTATTTGCTTATACATAAGAATTCCAAATATAGACAAGTGCTTACATATGCTTTGTTCTCAGAAAGGTTATATCGTAAACAATGAAAGCGTTATCTTCAAGTAATTATCGTATAAAAAAGAACAGTTATAATTGGCATGTACATGTATTTTTTTTTAACTTTTAAATTAATCTTAATATACATTATAGCATAATTTTAACACATTTATTCTTTTCATTTTATATAGATTATGAATAATTTAATAACTACATTATTCAAGGTGAAAATAATCCTTTGTAAGTATTGATTGTAGTTTAAGCCACAAAAAAAAAAAAACTAACAAAAAACTGTTTCTATTGGAGCATGGTCATAAGAGTTTATATACACAAAGTGAGGCTCATTCAATATAGTGAGAAAAAAAGCTTTTATGTATCATTAAAACCTACTTAAGATATTGTATGTGAATGGCAGCATAAAGTACAGAAATCTGAAGTGCACAACAGGTTTCTTGGAGAAAGACTTTACTTTACCAACCCTAATGTGATTGGTCCCGTCTGTTTCATGAACCTCAATGTTCCTTATACTAGTAAAAGGCAAACCAACGTCAGTAACTTTATACCTGTAATGCTTTAAGACACTCTATGAAATACATCTTTTCTTTACAAATAACATGCATAGTAAGAATTGTTTTTTTTTTTATCTTAAATGTACATCTTTAGCAAAACAATGGTAACTCAAGTGATAATTCATCGCTAAAGTTTAAAATTGGCTAGCAACCTACAAACTGATATTCCAACTAATCCATGAACATATGTATTTATACAGACAAATTCATTAATTGTGGGTGGATGTATATTTATGATTCATAAAAATGGATTATATAAAACCTTTTTTTTTTTATCAATAAGCATAGCTAGCTGAATCTTATTTGCTTGTTATAGTTAACACAGAAACATTTTAAAAATATGTACAATGCAATAATGAGTTAACTAAACAGACTGACAAATATATAAAATGTTTTTTTGTTACAGAGAATTTTGGCTGGATTACAATCATGTTTATAATCTAATCAGATTGTGCAAGCAAGGTTTAAAATATGACACATCACCAGGTTTCACAGAAGCCTGTAATTTCCAGTAATAAGATTATTAAGGCAGGGAAATAAAATACATTTTATAAAACAAATGAGCATGATATATATATATATATATATATATATATATATATATATATATATATATAAGACGTGGAGAATTTACATTCATTGAGATACATTATCCTTTTTAAAAAATATTTAGAAGTCAGAAGTGGAATTTTAGAAACCAAGACAAGCTAGTCTCCTAGGATTTAAGGCATGGTAATAGCTAATGCTTACCGAAATCCAGTGTATTTACATTTCATGGTCCATAGAGTTATTAATATGTTATATATTAATCATAATTTGTCAAATTCCTTTTACTTTGCTGACTACCCTGTGTCATTAGGTTCTTGCCAACATGATTATACAGTAGCAGATTTAAAAAAAATAAAAATAGACAAACTCAGATTCCACTAAAATCGCTATACACCTCATTACTAAAAGTTCACTTTACACCTGCTATATTTAGAATGGAATCTAGCACCTATCATTTGCCTGAGACTTAGATGTATGTGCCCACTTCATTATTAAACCAAAACCAATTTGAGTATCAGGAGTGTGGCTGCAGATTTGGATATAGACACTGCAATTACTATAATGGTTGTACAGTTGTCTTGCTGATCAGAGATCTACATAAGTGATGGCTCAGATCTTATTACATTTTCATTGCTGAAAAAATCTGTGAGATTTGTAAATGATCATTTTAAGGAAGATATATTTTATAGCACAAAGAGATGCTTGGCTAAAAAGGTCATATACGCTTTAGATCTCTCTTTTTTTATGCAGCATGTTTTTGAGATGATGTCCGATTGGTCAACTACAAGACACTTAATGCAAGGTGTTTAAATATTACCATAGAAAGGAAGAGATCAGATCTGCTTTACTGCAGCAATTATTATAGTGCAAAGAAGGAAAGGGGACATAAGGAGTTAAAACTATTTGAGATGATCAAAACAATTAATATACATTTTAATTCAGTGCCATAAAAAAGGGTAAGATGAGCAGCATTTGTAACCAAGGCCCCTCTCTTAAACAAGTCTCTAATTCTCATTCCTTAGGGCTCTGTCTTGCACTTCTATGTAACCCTCAAACCCTGCTATTACTATGTTATACAGTATAACCTGTGATACTAATTCTAAATGATATCTTGTTATGCAGTTTTCTGCATTCATGCTACAATCACTCTTCAATGTGACTGATGATCCAAGGAAAAATACTAGAGGACCTTATACTGCAAAGCTTGGTGGGAAATGACTAGAGACTATGTCTGCAAGTGATTTAATACATTTATATTGAGTTGCACTCACATTCCATGACTATCTGATTGCAAGGACATTTACAGGGATATACAGTTTTTACATTTATCAATATCCAATTCATATTAAAAAATGTAAAGAATGCCTGTTGAAAAGTGCAAGTTCTCAGCATAAATAGCTGACCTACTTCTTCATACTAGAGCCCAAAGTGGAGGTCATCCTAATAAGAACTATTTTGTGGCCCACTTAAGGCAAGTAATGAGCCAATTGTTTTACCCTCCATCATTTCTAAAGCCAGTGCTAAACAACAAGCAATGATTACTGCTTTCCAACACACAATTACAAAAATTAAAACACAGATAAAAGATACAGAGTATGTGCACCTTTCAGCGCTGCTACATTTCTGATTTTTTTTTTTAACATAAAAATAAAAGTAGTGGTTGCTCTGTGAGGCTTTTTCATTTGATGGTTACATTCCAGTGGCTGTGGGTACAGGATAGTCAATAGCTGGCTGCACTGTTGCGCACGTTCTTGATTTCCAGTTCAAGTTGCCGAATCTGAATGTCCCTTTGGCTCAGCTGATCCCGCAATCTGCGAATTTCTTCTTGTTGTTTGTAGAACATCTGTAAAAGCTGTAGAAAAAAAAAACAACAACAATTCTCTCATCAGGCAAGAAAAGCAATGGGGTTACATAAAGGGTCATCTAAAAGAGCATATTAGCAGATGATACATAACTATTTGCATCTCCTAGCAATTTATGAAGTGTAAAATGCCCCTTTACCAATGCAGGTGTCATCAGACCACATCAAACCCAAAGCTGCCGAAAGCTGTATACTAAGGTGCACATGTAAATGTATTGCATAATGATTTTGATTAGGATATGTATTTTTTTTTTAATATTACATAAAAACATAAAAAGCTGGGGAGAAAAATCAGAGCTGGATATGGAGAGAAAGGTTGTAAACATCACATCAAAAGCAGTAACATAAAGGGACTTAAACCAATTTTGTTTTATTTCACGTTTCAGATAGAGCATGTGATTTTAAACAACTTTCCAATTTACTTCTATTATCTAATTTGGTTTTTTCCTCTTGGTAACCTTTGTTAAAAAGGATACCCAGGTAGGCTCAGGAGTTGCTGACTGGTGGCTGCACATACATAGATGCTTCATGTTATTGGCTCAACCAATGCGTTCAGCTAGCTACCAGTAGTGCATTGCTGCTTCTTCAACAAATGATTCAAAGAAGAATGAAACAAATTATATAATGGAAGTAAATTGGAAAGTTTTTAAAAAATTGTATTCTCTAGCTGAATCATGAAAGAAGATGTTTGGGTTCCATGTCCCTTTAACCAAAAAGCAGTAGCTGGAGGACTGGCTAGCGTCAGCTCTTGTACAGGACATGGGCTCCACCTCCTGATCTGCTGAATGATCCTATCCAGGTGAGCCTTCCTCCTCTATATTGCCTTGTTTCCTGAATTACACTCCCAGAAATAGACTTCAAGGGACAGTCTAGGCCAAAATAAACTTTCATGATTCAGATAGGGCGTGTAATTTTAAACAATTTTCCAATTTACTTTTATCACCAATTTTGCTTTGTTCTCTTGGTATTCTTAGTTGAAAGCTTAACCTAGGAGGTTCATATGCTAATTTCTTAGACCTTGAAGGCCACCTCTTTTCAGAATGCATTTTAACATTTTTTCACCACTAGAGGGTGTTAGTTCACATGTTTCATATAGATAACACTGTGCTCATGCACGTGTTATCTGGGAGCAGGTACTGATTGGCTAAACTGCAAGTCTGTCAAAAGAACTGAAATAAAGGGGCAGTTTGCAGAGGCTTAGATACAAGGTAATCACAGAGGTAAAAAGTACATTAATATAACTGTGTTGGTTATGCAAAACTGGGGAATGGGTAATAAAGGGATTATCTATCTTTTAAAACAATAAAAATTGTGGTGTAGACTGTCCCTTTCAGTTGGAAATGGATATCGGTTTTGCACAATGCTTTATCAGAACTCACGATGAGCCCTTTAATTAATTGGATTCCCTTCAATTAGGGCATTTGGTTTGTAAATAATAAGAAATCTATATATGTTAGTATTGAAATAAAATGTTTTGCAGATGTGTGGCTACTAGATTATAACACCAAATCATAAGAAGCTAAATGTAGTACTAACTAACAATTAGGGATGGGTGAATGTTTCGCAACATTCGAAAAATAAAAACAAATTTTAACACATTCGTTCAAATCGAATTTCGAATGTTTACTTAACATTCTAACATTCGATTTTCGAATGTTCGGTTTCGAATTTTACGATTACATTTGAAAATATTTGTTTTGAAAAATTCGAATTTATATATTTGTAATAGTATTTCTAATGCTTTCTTTAAATGTAATATTCGAATTATGCAATATTCGATTGAAATAGAAACATTCAAATTGATATATTTGTATCTATTATGTATCAATTTAGTAGATTCCCTACCACATGAACTATTGAACTTCTAAATAGTATTTGTTAAATAGAATGTTAAATTCGAAATTTCGAATGCGGACATTCGAGCTAATTATAAACATTCAAATTCGAAAATGACATTAGAAAAGATTTGTAATTTTAATTTCGGTAACAACATTCCTTCTAACATTCAAATTCGGAAATTTACACATTCGCCCATCCCTACTAACAATGTATATAAAGCAATACTACAAGGTTAGCTACTAAAGTATAGATGTAAAGGGTGTAAATGTCACATACAAATTAGCAGGTAAAGCAGAAAATGTAGGGGAGGTTAAAACCACCAGTAGGATAAAAGATAGGCGGTTCTTTATTTGCTTCATAATCCGAGCACTTCTAATTAATAACTAGTAAGTTCTACTTAAAGGGACAGTCTACGCCAAAATTGTTTTCATTTAAGAATAATCTGCAATCTCTATATAGTAGAAGTACAATATTTATTTAGCAGGGCCCTATAATCCTGTCAGTTTGCGTATTCCTGTTTTCTATTTATTTACTGTACACCTAGCAGATTCTGTCATTGCTTAAACCAAGTATAATAATTGCTTAAAGGGACATAAAACCCAAAATTTTTATTTCATGATTCAGATAAAGAATACAATTTAAAAAAGTTTCCAATTTACTTATATTATCAAATTTGCTTTGTTCTCTTGTTATTCTTTGTTGAAGAGATATCTAGATAGGTAGAGTGCATGTCTGGAGCCCTACATGACAGAAAATAGTGCAGCCACCCAGTGCTCTTGCTAATGTATAATATTGTTGCAAAATGGCTGCCATATAGTACTGCAGACATGTGCACACTCTTGAACTTATCCTTTGTTGAAAAGCATGACATTAACAAGAAAATGCAGAAAATGTAAATGATAGAAGTAAATGGAAAGTTGTGTAAAATTGTGAGTTCTACCTGAACCATGAAAGAAAAAAATTGAGCTTTAAAGACTCTAGTTAGCAAATTTGTCAAGCCATTTTCAAGTCAGTTACATAAAATATACTGGGAACCTTCGGGTATAATAAGGGACTCTCATTCTTTAAAATGTATTTATTGCTCAAGTTTCAGATAAAAGCAGTCTATTAAAAAAAACGTTTAAAACATTATTTTAGGAAAATATTAATAATTTTTCATTTCATTATGTTCTAAATATGAGTTTCCCGGCTCCAGACCTCATATCCCACTGCCAGGATAGAGTTTTAAGAAATAATTTGGATGAGAAAGAATAATGTAACCAGGCAACTGATTATGTCACCTGTGCTGCACCTTAGACATCCGGAAAATCTGGTCTGTTAGTGAATATGCACAATAGAAGTAGTGCTTGGGTTTATGAGAAGCAATTACCAATTATTTATTAAGTCAGTAATTATGTTTTTATCTCCAAAATAAGAGCATCAAAATAATGATACATAACTAGATGTGATGTAATGGGGGGGGTAGTTAAACAATGGATGACATCATCTGTATTCTTCCAATTCAAAATACAGTTACGAGTTTTGATGCATATTCTATGCTCAGTTGTCTGTGGTTTGCGTGGAATATGGCTACGGCAGTGACGGTGTATTTCTATATTTATTTTCAATACATCCAGGATTTTCTTTAATTGTACAAACTGCTGGAGTCTGCAACTTTTCTCTTTTTGAATCAGGACTATGACCATGATAGCCGACTTATTCCTAACACATAGGAGGATGCATATAAATGTATGGCTTTTAAACACACAAATTATACATTTTCTAAAAGGCCTAGTGGCACAGGGACAGATTTAAGGAAGGTTGCTGGGTATCCTCTGTCTGCTGTCCTCCCTTCAGAGAAATCGTGTTATGGTCATCTAAATCATACATTTTGTAGTTCTGCTTTATCCTGAGGACCACAAAAAGTTGGCCATCCCTGGAGTTTGGCTGCTGGCCATTGTGGAATGTTATAGCCAAGAAGTATTAAAGGGCCAGTAAACCCACAAAATAATATTATATAATTCTGCACATACATATGCAAGGAAAAACACATTTAAAATTATTTCTTAAAAGTTACTTGTTATTGTTAAAGGGCCAGTAAACCCACAAAATAATGTTATATAATTCTGCACATAGTGCAGAATTATATAACCTCAGCTTAGTGCCATCTTTCTACCTGAAAGGATTTCAGTGAAAAACTGCTACGAGTTACTTTTACAGTACGCCGCTCCTGGCTCTACTGAGCGGGTCTGTTTGTTTTCCCTAAGCGCATCGGGCACGCTGTCTATTCCCAGCCGGCCTGATCGCTCCATTAAACTCAATGTAGCTTGCTCCTGCTACCAGACCAGAGCGGGAGCGAGTTACATGGAGTTTAATGGCGTAATCGGGCCGGCTGTGAATAGACAGCATGCCCGATGCGCTTAGGGGAAACAAATAG
Organism: Bombina bombina; assembly: GCF_027579735.1. Classification (NCBI taxonomy): domain Eukaryota; kingdom Metazoa; phylum Chordata; class Amphibia; order Anura; family Bombinatoridae; genus Bombina; species Bombina bombina. Next base: position 706,553,700 of record NC_069500.1, on the reverse strand, counting down.
ACCCGTAGAGCAAGGAGCGGTGTACTGTAAAAGTAACTTTCGTAGCAGTTTTTCACTGAAATCCTTTCAGGTAGAAAGATGGCACTAAGCTGAGGTTATATAATTCTGCACTATGTGCAGAATTATATAACATTATTTTGTGGGTTTACTGGCCCTTTAACAATAACAAGTAACTTTTAAGAAATAATTTTAAATGTGTTTTTCCTTGCATATGTAAAACTTAAATACCGTCATTACAAGAACGTTTATAGACGTTTATAGAGACTACTTTTACAGCTAGAAAAAAAAAAAAGTCCTTTAGGTTTACATGGGGGCACCCTGTTGGATCTGTTTAAAAACACTTAAAGGGACATGATACCCGAAATGTTGAAACACTTGAAAGTGAGGCAGCATAGCTGTAAAAAGCTGACTAGAAAATATCACCTGAACATCTCTATGTAAAAAAGAAAGTTATTTTACCTCAAAATGTCCTAAGTATTCACAGCTCATTGTAAAGGACTTTAAGCAGCAAATCAGTATGCCTGTCCCGGGACCTGCAAGGGAGCGTGCCTCATCCACACTCGTTATTTCCCTATTCAGTTTAAGGTGGTTTACTATGAAATCTCATGAGATCACAGTAAAACAGTTCATGACTGCTGATGCTAATTGGCAGCTGTTCATTTTTTTTCCTTTTTATTTTTTTTATCTGCAGATGAAGTATAACTGTTTACACAGCACTTACTCTGGTGAGCTGAGGACATTTTGAGGTAACATATCTTCCTTTTTTACATAGAGATGTTCAGGTGAAATTTTCTTGTCAGCTTTTTACAGTTGTGCTGCATTACTTTCAAGTGATTTAGCATACAAGTATTATGTCCCTTAAAGTAGTTTTAGTAAAAGTTTCTCACAATACAAAAAGTACATTAATCTCAAATTTTCAAATCATGCAAGTGGAAGAACACTATTTAATTAGGTTATAGTGTATGTATGTAGATCCCCCCCCCCCCCCCCCCATAAATTTATGTTAAAGATGTTTGATTTTGAAACTAAAAAATAAAATGTTTTTTTTTTGTACAAAATTCATTCTTTGGACACTGGCTAATAAGAAAAATTCCAACAACTTTACTGATGGACAGTTAAACGCCCACAGCAGAACACACACAAAATATTTTTTTTATTATTACAGGAATATACATTATTAAAGGGAAAAAAATAAATAAAACCAAACAAAAAATGTAATACATTTTAAAAAGACCTTTTTACACACAAAGATATTTGTACACATATCAAAGACAGTTCCTGACATTTATAAAACAGACCACTAACTAGTGTTTGAAAAAATCCAAAAGGATTTTTTCCCAAGTAAAAAATCTCCAGTCTAGAAAAAAAAAAAAAAAAATTAGAGTAACTGCAGCAGACAATTATCTTGCTTTTCACCTGATTAGAATGATACAATTACATTCAAATGCTCCAGTTTAAATAGGTGATGAATTCAAAAATAATAAAAGCACATTTGTGCTGAATAACCTTTTCAGCCTAACATCTTATGATGTTTGGAATGCGTCAGTGTTTTTTTTATATACAAACTTTATTAAAAAAATAAAATTACAAATATAACAAAAATAGCACACAAGGGTAAAGTCCAAAGGAGATGTGAATGAAAGCATTGCCAGAAGTTTCCATACAGATTTTGTACCTATAACAAAAGAATATATCAGTATTACAATGAAAGAGAAGTTTAAGTTTATATGTGCACTAAATACTAACACAGTCCTGAGTACTAATCAGGAAAGTATGTTTTCTTATCACAAATGCATGTGGTTTAGGATACAGAACACATATTAATCATGCGATTAGTCAATAATCCACCTCCTGCTGAAATTATAATATTAATGCTGTATTGAATAGCATGTTAGAAAAACATAATTTATGTAAGAACTTACCTGATAAATTCATTTCTTTCATATTAGCAAGAGTCCATGAGCTAGTGATGTATGGGATATACATTCCTACCAGGAGGGGCAAAGTTTCCCAAACCTCAAAATGCCTATAAATACACCCCTCACCACACCCACAAATCAGTTTAACGCATAGCCAAGAAGTGGGGTGATAAGACAAAAGTGCGAAAGCATAAAAAATAAGGAATTGGAATAATTGTGCTTTATACAAAAAAATCATAACCACCACAAAAAAGGGTGGGCCTCATGGACTCTTGCTAATATGAAAGAAATGAATTTATCAGGTAAGTTCTTACATAAATTATGTTTTCTTTCATGTAATTATCAAGAGTCCATGAGCTAGTGACGTATGGGATAATGAATACCCAAGATGTGGATCTTCCACGCAAGAGTCACTAAAGAGGGAGGGATAAAATAAAGACAGCCAATTCCGCTGAAAATAATCCACACCCAAAATAAAGTTTAAATCTTATAATGAAAAAAAATGAAATTATAAGCAGAAGAATCAAACTGAAAAAGCTGCCTGAAGTACTTTTCTACCAAAAACTGCTTCAGAAGAAGAAAACACATCAAAATGGTAGAATTTAGTGAAAGTATGCAAAGAAGACCAAGTTGCTGCTTTGCAAATCTGATCAACCGAAGCTTCATTCCTAAACGCCCAGGAAGTAGAAACTGACCTAGTAGAATCAGCTGTAATCCTTTGAGGCGGAGTTTTACCCGACTCGACATAAGCATGATGAATCAAAGACTTTAACCAAGACGCCAAAGAAATGGCAGAGGCCTTCTGACCTTTCCTAGAACCGGAAAAGATAACAAATAGACTAGAAGTCTTTCGGAAATTTTTAGTAGCTTCAACATAATATTTCAAAGCTCTAACTACATCCAAAGAATGCAACAATCTTTCCTTAGAATTCTTAGGATTAGGACACAATGAAGGAACCACAATTTCTCTACTAATGTTGTTAGAATTCACAACCTTAGGTAAAAATGTAAAAGAAGTTCGCAACACCGCCTTATCCTGATGAAAAATCAGAAAAGGAGACTCACAAGAAAGAGCAGATAATTCAGAAACTCTTCTAGCAGAAGAGATGGCCAAAAGAAACAAAACTTTCCAAGAAAGTAATTTAATGTCCAGCGAATGCATAGGTTCAAACGGAGGAGCTTGAAGAGCCCCCAGAACCAAATTCAAACTCCAAGGAGGAAAAATTGACTTAATAACAGGTTTTATACGAACCAAAGCTTGTACAAAATAATGAATATCAGGAAGACTAGCAATCTTTCTGTGAAAAAGAACAGAAAGAGCAGAGATTTGTCCTTTCAAGGAACTTGCAGACAAACCTTTATCCAAACCATCCTGAAGAAACTGTAAAATTCTAGGAATTCTAAAAGAATGCCAAGAAAAATGATGAGAAAGACACCAAGAAAAGTAAATCTTCCAGACTCGATAATATATCTTCCTAGATACAGATTTACTAGCCTGTAACATAGTATTAATCACAGAGTCAGAGAAACCTCTATGACTGAGAATCAAGCGTTCAATCTCCATACCTTCAAATTTAAGGATTTGAGATCCTGATGGAAAAAAGGACCTTGTGATAGAAGGTCTGGTCTTAACGGAAGAGTCCACGGTTGGCAAGTGGCCATCCAGACAAGATCCGCATACCAAAACCTGTGAGGCCATGCTGGAGCCACCAGCAGAACAAATGAGCACTCCTTTAGAATCTTGGAAATTACTCTTGGAAGAAGAACTAGAGGCGGAAAGATATAGGCAGGATGATACTTCCAAGGAAGTGACAATGCATTCACTGCCTCCGCCTGAGGATCCCTGGATCTGGACAGATACCTGGGAAGTTTCTTGTTTAGATGAGAAGCCATCAGATCTATTTCTGGAAGTCCCCACATTTGAACAATCTGAAGAAATACCTCTGGTTGAAGAGACCATTCGCCCGGATGTAACGTTTGGCGACTGAGATAATCCGCTTCCCAATTGTCTATACCTGGGATATGGACCGCAGAAATTAGAAAGGAGCTGGATTCCGCCCATACCAATATTCAAGATACTTCTTTCATAGCCAGAGGACTGTGAGTCCCTCCTTGATGATTGACATATGCCACAGTCGTGACATTGTCCGTCTGAAAACAAATGAACGACTATCTCTTTAGAAGAGGCCAAGACTGAAGAGCTCTGAAAATTGCACGGAGTTCCAAAATATTGATCGGTAATCTCACCTCCTGAGATTCCCAAACCCCTTGTGCTGTCAGAGACCCCCAAACAGCTCCCCAACCTGTCAGACTTGCATCTGTTGAAATCACAGTCCAGGTTGGAAGAACAAAAGAAGCCCCCTGAACTAAACGATGGTGGTCTGTCCACCACGTCAGAGAGTGTCGTACAATCGGTTTTAAAGATATTAATTGAGATATCTTTGTATAATCCCTGCACCACTGGTTCAGCATACAAAGCTGAAGAGGTCGCATGTGAAAACGAGCAAAGGGGATCGCGTCCGATGCAGCAGTCATAAGACCTAGAATTTCCATGCATAAGGCTACCGAAGGGAATGATTGAGACTAAAGGTTTCGACAAGCTGAAACCAATTTTAGACGTCTCTTGTCTGTCAGAGACAGAGTCATGGACACTGAATCTATCTGGAAACCTAAAAAGGTTACCCTTGTCTGAGGAATCAATGAACTCTTTGGTAAATTGATCCTCCAACCATGTTCTTGAAGAAACTATACAAGTCGATTCGTATGAGATTCTGCTAAATGTGAAGACTGAGCAAGTACCAAGATATCGTCCAAATAAGGAAATACCACAATACCCTGTTCTCTGATTACAGACAGAAGGGCACCGAGAACCTTTGTAAAAATCCTTGGAGCTGTTGCTAGGCCAAACGGCAGAGCCACAAACTGGTAATGCTTGTCTAGGAAAGAGAATCTCAGAAACTGATAGTGATCTGGATGAATCGGAATATGCAGATATGCATCCTGTAAATCTATTGTGGACATATAATGCCCTTGCTGAACAAAAGGCAGAATAGTCCTTATAGTTACCATTTTGAATGTTGGTATCCTTACATAACGATTCAATATTTTTAAATCCAGAACTGGTCTGAAGGAATTCTCCTTCTTTGGTACAATAAAGAGATTTGAGTAAAACCCCATCCCCTGTTCCAGAACTGGAACTGGCATAATTACTCCAGCCAACTCTAGATCTGAAACACATTTCAGAAATGCTTGAGCCTTCACTGGATTTACTGGGACACGGGAAAGAAAAAATCTTCTTGCAGGAGGCCTTATCTTGAAGCCTATTCTGTACCCTTTTGAAACAATGTTCTGAATCCAAAGATTGTGAATCGAATTGATCCAAATTTCTTTCCTCTAACACTTCTAAACCCTGAAGCTAGCAGGGGGCCGAGGAAGCTGACTAAAGGTACGCAATATTAAATATAAATTTCCAAAGTATAGGAACTTTTTTTAAACCTAAAAAGTTAGCGACTATACATTATGGGAGTTGTATTATCAATAGCGTTGTTGGCGGATCTAAAAATGTACTTTCACTTTAACTGGTACAAAAAGGCAGGAAGAATTTTATTAAAGGGAGATTCAACTCTATATAAAATTATTTGAATTGAAACATTTGCAAAAAAAACAAAAGTCTAACCAGATAAAACACAAATGGTCCATCAGACAGGCGCTCACTGGCTGACCAGGAACACTCCCCTCAGCTCTACAAGTGAACAGTGACACTACCTACAAGCAAGTTTAGTTCCATGAAGATCACTTTTAATCATGTTTTTTTTTAGGTAATCTTATGGTAAAGAGCATAGATCATAGTTGAGACAGCAGGAAGAAGCCAGGTAACACAGTATGCATATATATTTTAATAAGCAAGTGCACAGGTGATTGTATAGCACTGATAACAATAATGGCTGAACCTATTTCAGGTAAGGATACATAAAGACATACATACTAAATTATCTTTGCTTATATTACATGTTGGAACCTAGCAAACACAGCTAATTAAAATCATATGGCCTCAAGTTAAATTGCTATGGTATCAAAGCTACATTAATGTGTAATATGCCAACAAAGGGGAGGCTTTAAGGTATGAAAGATAATAAAGGTAGTGACATTGATCCTGACATCATCTTTTGACCAGAGGGCTAGACATACAAAACAAATGAAGCTTTATTGGGTAAGTTAGGATTCACATATTGTAATACCTTCTTGATTATAACATGTTCATGTTTACTTAACTTCTTGTGTTCCTAAACCATTGAAATGTGTTTATTTTTAAGGGTTTTGAACATGGATATTCTCAGTATAGTGTGTTGAGTTGTGAATTCTGTTAATTTTTATTATGTAAAAGTGCTCAACTCTTTCACTGCCAAGCCTTTTTTACACCCCAGTGCTGAGCCAGTTTTATGCTTTTTTGCTACCAATATTTAAAAAACCCTAATGTAGGTCAAGTAACCCAAACAAACTATATATTGGGGTTTTTTTTGCTTAGATTTTAGTAAATAATAAAATAATATTAAAACTGGCCAAATGACCACTTACGTTACAAGGATCACCTTACTAAATTGTTATGAAGGGTAGCCACATGTGAAATAGGGGCCCATATTGGCATTTGAGGGTTATAATAGAGAGAGGCCCCATTGTGTAGAATAGAAATAAAAGCAGTGTTCTTCTTACAAGGTGTTCACTGTTACCACAAGCGCCTATTTCAAGACTAAGCTAGTCTTGAATTACGCTTATGTTAGAGCCAAAACGCATTGACAGTAGCTGCTTGGAGTCTCTTGGAGTAAATATATTATTCAGTAAGCATTTATTTACTAGCTGGGTTTTATGTTTAGTTTTTAAAGTGCATAAGGTGGATCTATTTGTTTTATTTTAGGCCACCAAAGTATTGTTTTATCATTGCTGGGATTTTTTTTCACATCAAGATTATTAATTGGGACATTTACATGAATATGCAAAAATTTGGAGATTTACACATAAGGGCATTTTTATTTGTATTTCTGTAAGGAATATACGGCTAGATTACGAGTTTTGCAGTAAGAGCTGTGCTAACTTGCACGTTATTGTCACCGGTCACTTACCTACAGCGCTGGTATTACAGGTTTTCCTAAACCCAGCATTAACAGGCAAGAAGTGAGCATAGAGCAAAATTGTGCTCCATACCGCACTCCAATACCAGCGCTGCTTAAGTCAGCGGTGAGCTGGTTTTACGTGCTCGATTTCCCCATAGACATCAATGGGGAGAGCCGGCTGAAAAAAAGCAGCGTAAAATCTCCGTACCGCAGCCCCATTGATTCCTATAGGGAAACAAAATTTATGTTTACACCTAACACCCTAACATGAACCCCGAGTCTAAACACCCCTAATCTTACACTTATTAACCCCTAATCTGCTGCCCCCAACATCGCCGCCACCTACATTATACTTACTAACCCCTAACTCCCGCCCCCAATGTCGCCGCAACATACCTACACTTATTAACCCCTAATCTGCCGCTCCGGACATCGCTGCCACTATAATAAACATATTAACCCCTAAACCGCCGCACTCCCGCCTCGCAAACACTAGTTAAATATTATTAACCCCTAATCTGCCGCCCCTAACATCGTCGCCACCTCCCTACATTTATTAACCACTAATCTGTCGCCCCCAACGTCGCTGCCACTATACTAAATGTATTAACCCCTAAACCTAAGTCTAACCCTAACACCCCCTAACTTAAATATAATTAAAATAAATCTAAATAAAACTAACTATCATTACCTAAATAATTCCTATTTAAAACTAAATACTTACCTGTAAAATAAACCCTAAGCTAGCTACAATATAACTAATAGTTACATTGTAGCTAGCTTAGGGTTTATTTTTATTTTACAGGCAAGTTTGTATTTATTTTAACTAGGTAGAATTAAGTTAATTTGCGGTACGGCCAAAAAAGGTAGAATGTATTTTTGTTTTTCTTGTTGTATCTGACATCTGACCTCACAGTCACGTGAGGTCAGATGTCAGATACGACAAGAAAAGCAAAAATACATATTGTATCACTTCAGTCACTGGATGGTCATCACATTTACATTTACCACACTAGGGCTATCTACCCCGCTCTCCATACTCTGGAGGTGGACAAGATTTTCACCGCCAGATTCTCACCACGGAATGAAAGATTAAAGAGTCCAACAATTCCATTCGATACAAGCATACTACATAGACTGTATTGGGAGGGATTCTGATCCAAGTAAAGACAGACCTATTCTGGAACAAATTGACTGAGGAGTTTTCGACCACCATTTCCCCTTTAAGCTTCAAAGTTACCTCATAAGATTGGTGTTAGTTCTGGTAAGCAGAAATTTCTATTATCATACTTCCATAATAGGATTTTTTCCAGAAACGGACTATAATATTTGTATGATAAAAGTTCATAGTATTTCTGACCTTGTTATAGAGACATTACTTATCTGTGCGCCATCTGTTTATTATTGATTTTCTCTTTCATTTTACATTTTTAATAGTGACACGGGTACACTACATCAATACTCAGGCAACACGATTATGATCAAATTATATAATTAGTACATACTGTATTATTATTGACAAATACATTATGGTAATGGTATACTATAGGGAATAAGTGAAAATTATTTGTACAAATAGAAAACTTACCCTTTGGTTATAGTAACAACACTCAAATCAATATATAAGTAGGTTAAGCGCTGTTGACGTTCATATATATATATATATATATATATATATATATATATATATATACAGGGAGTGCAGAATTATTAGGCAAGTTGTATTTTTGAGGATTAATTTTATTATTGAACAACAACCATGTTCTCAATGAACCCAAAAAACTCATTAATATCAAAACTGAATAGTTTTGGAAGTAGTTTTTAGTTATAGCTATTTTAGGGAGATATCTGTGTGTGCAGGTGACGATTACTGTGCATAATTATTAGGCAACTTAACAAAAAACAAATATATACCCATTTCAATTATTTATTTTTACCAGTGAAACCAATATAACATCTCAACATTCACAAATATACATTTCTGACATTCAAAAACAAATCAGTGACCAATATAGCCACCTTTCTTTGCAAGGACACTCAAAAGCCTGCCATCCATGGATACTGTCAGTGTTTTGATCTGTTCACCATCAACATTGCGTGCAGCAGCAACCACAGCCTCCCAGACACTGTTCAGAGAGGTGTACTGTTTTCCCTCCTTGTAAATCTCACATTTGATGATGGACCACAGGTTCTCAATGGGGTTCAGATCAGGTGAACAAGGAGGCCATGTCATTAGATTTTCTTCTTTTATACCCTTTCTTGCCAGCCACGCTGTGGAGTACTTGGACGCGTGTGATGGAGCATTGTCCTGCATGAAAATCATGTTTTTCTTGAAGGATGCAGACTTCTTCCTGTACCACTGCTTGAAGAAGGTGTCTTCCAGAAACTGGCTGTAGGACTGGGAGTTGAGCTTGACTCCATCCTCAACCCAAAAAGGCCCCACAAGCTCATCTTTGATGATACCAGCCCAAACCAGTACTCCACCTCCACCTTGCTGGCGTCTGAGTCGGACTGGAGCTCTCTGCCCTTTACCAATCCAGCCACGGGCCCATCCATCTGGCCCATCAAGACTCACTCTCATTTCATCAGTCCATAAAACCTTAGAAAAATCAGTCTTGAGATATTTCTTGGCCCAGTCTTGATGTTTCAGCTTGTGTGTCTTGTTCAGTGGTGGTCGTCTTTCAGCCTTTCTTACCTTGGCCATGTCTCTGAGTATTGCACACCTTGTGCTTTTGGGCACTCCAGTGATGTTGCAGCTCTGAAATATGGCCAAACTGGTGGCAAGTGGCATCTTGGCAGCTGCACGCTTGACTTTTCTCAGTTCATGGGCAGTTATTTTGCGCCTTGGTTTTTCCACACGCTTCTTGCGACCCTGTTGACTATTTTGAATGAAACGCTTGATTGTTCGATGATCACGCTTCAGAAGCTTTGCAATTTTAAGAGTGCTGCATCCCTCTGCAAGATATCTCACTATTTTTTACTTTTCTGAGCCTGTCAAGTCCTTCTTTTGACCCATTTTGCCAAAGGAAAGGAAGTTGCCTAATAATTATGCACACCTGATATAGGGTGTTGATGTCATTAGACCACACCCCTTCTCATTACAGAGATGCACATCACCTAATATGCTTAATTGGTAGTAGGCTTTCGAGCCTATACAGCTTGGAGTAAGACAACATGCATAAAGAGGATGATGTGGTCAAAATACTCATTTGCCTAATAATTCTGCACTCCCTGTATGTATATATATATATATATATATATATATATATATATATATATATATATATATATATATATATATATATATATATACACTTTTTAAAAAAAAATTTTTTTTATAATAATATGTATGAATACAATGATATTATCCTGACTACGAAGAAGCTTATCTTAACGCTTTCCTTATACATATTTTTTGTTAGCTAGTTTTCGGCAGTCCTGGTTACAATGTCTGCATTAGGAAAGCAGGTGTATTTGGATACAGTGGGTGCCAGCTTACCCCTCTTCTATGTTTTCATAATATCACAGATAAAAAAAAAGAAATTTTCACTAAATAGACAGACATCCAAAACCTGAATATAATCTTGATATATCTTTTAAAGATATGTATATTTATGCAAATGGGTATTTGCTGACATGGAAAACTTGCATAGCTGCATGATGCTAAAATGCTATGCCCTGAAAAGAAAAATCTTCTGGGAGCTGTGTGTCTGCAAGAGTCTGTGATAATACATTGCAAGTGTGTGTGGGTGTAGCTTTTACTAGACTTTGCTGATGTGCAGGTGACAGTATATGCTGGAGAGGTGCGACAGTAGTGGTTACTGATAAGTTCCTGACGTTACAGGGATCAGGAGCAAGGACTTGCAGTTTGGCTGCCCTAATTATGCACCTAATTTGATTTGTTTCAACCCTGCCGTTTCTCTGTAAGTGTGTGCTATTGTAACCGTTTTAATGTGTTTCTCCTTGCATCTGTGCTATCATTAAAGACTTTAGTCTTTCTGTGTAGCTGAGCTTAGTAATTAGATGAATCTTTTTTTAAAGCATGGTTATTGGCTATGAAGTTTTAGGTAATTTAGGTGCTATAGCAGTCTTTTGGTGCTGGAATGCAGAACCATTTTAGTTATTGTGAAATTACTGACATGGAAAAATTGTTATCTACATCCACGTTTCTGAGTTACGAACAACCAAATATACAGTACTTTCTAGTCTTAGCAATGCAGCTCTCTCACTTTATAACTTTCCCCTTGCTAGTAAGTGGCCCTCACAACAGTGCCACATTTCTGTGTAATGTTTACAGTACAGACCTTGGACGTTCATTTAGGCTCCTTATCCAACAAATACAGCAACTTTATAAAATTCTTACAACTAGCAGGCAAATCCATGATGCCTAATGAAAAAGAAAAAAATAGTTTTGCCAACACATTGAGAACAAATGTAATTTGTTTCAGCTTGCAAGATGTTGTTTTCCCTCCTTTGGCATATTGCTCTCCCAGGTACAACCATCATGCCTCCATAAATAACAGAAAATACAAACTGTTTCCACCTCTATGCGTCTTTAGACTATTTTAACCGAGAACAAGAAACTTGAACAGTTCTAGTGATGGCAGAAGAGGCAATGGCTTGGGCTTGCCCAAGTTAAGGCACAATGGTCCCTGCCTCCTGATTACCATGAGATGTTGCCAGTTCAACCTCCTATGTGGAGCAAAACAACGCACTTCCAGATCCCCTCCAGAAACACCCCAAAGGAATGTTGATATATATTTTTAAGACATCCTGTGAAGGGTTTGGTATTCTGAAAAATATGTGAAGAGAATTAAGTCTTTTTTTGTCATGTCTTATTTCATTATCTGATGTTTACACCTTATCGGTTATCCCACTTGGATCACAAAACACGTGATGAGGGTGTTTTTAAGGATCTTACTATGACTATCATCTTAAACATTCATATTTCACCTGTTACTGGTATTTTTTATTTTCTTCTCTTAACTCTGGGCTTAAATATTTATAATGTATTACTTTGTGTATTTATTATATTATTTATATCATTATGCTGCAAACGTACTACTAGTGTGCCCTATATTGTTATTTTGTAGAGATTTTATATGTCTAAATAGGGGCATGTTGTGAATACTGCTTTCCCATTGGTGGTCACTAGTGTATAGTGAAGTATGCTGTATAAAAATAGCTTGATAAAATGGCACTTGTTGCTAAGAAATGCATTGCTTTTTTTAATTTGTTTCAATAAATGTTACCTATTTTAATACATACTTCTGTATAACGACGCACATTGTATAGTGAGATATTGTAAACACCTTTATATGCTGCCCTTCTGTTGTGGGTAGCTGGGACTTTTTTCTACACATGAGCTGAGATTGCCTCGTAATTGTACAGATTGGTTGACCCAGCCCATTCCTCGTTAGGAATGTGCTTACACGCTCCTATGAAAAAAATAGATCTTTCGTCATTAGAAGCAAGCTCGTTGGAGACTGCAAGTTGTTTTTTTTGAAGTCCCACACATCCTTTGCAAAGGTGCTCCTGCTGAGAATGGAGAGGTGAGCCTTACAGGCCGCTCGAAGGTCTCGGCCTGTTTGCGCACTGTATGTGCTTCTCCACACATGAGTTTGCATTCTTTTTCTGCTTGTTTGTGAGGTTTGGTTCTGCAGCATAAGGTACCTCCTTTTTTTATTCTTCAGGATGATGGAGATTTGACTGTATCAGATTGCAGTGCTGCTCGCATTATCCTTTGTATTTTTCCTTTCTTAGACTTTGTGGTGGGATTTTTAATTTGGTTGTTTATTTGTAATTAATTTAATAGCATATATATTCTCCCTGTAATTATTAGTGTGCCCCTAGATAATTTTTGGATATTCCACCATTGGGAATAACAAGTTGGAACACAAAACAAGGTAGTTGATGAGCTTAATGTTTGTAAGGATCTTATATGACACTGAAAGGGATCCAATTCATACATACATACATATACATACAGGGGTTGAAAAATTTGCCCAAGAGCTAGTGGTCCCATGAAATTTCTTTGTCCCACATTTTTTCAACTCAAATTTTCACGGTGTCATACATAAACTTGTAAAACACTTTTATTACACATTAATATTAGAATAAAACAATTTGTATTGTATTAAGAGTTGTTTCTTCTTCAGATGCCATCAAGCTGAGGCAGGAATAGACAGGCATACAGTCAGTCAGGGGCAGACAGACATACATACACAAACACCTTACAGAGATACACACACAGTATTAATTTACTGCAGATAACATTGTATAGAAATGATTCCATGTCTACGCAAAAAAGTTTTGTCCTCCACTTTATGCCCACAGCAAATATACACCCACACTGAGTTTTCTAAACTTCAGTATTACTTCTACACCAGTCAGCATATTTTTGTGCCATCTGACCTTCTAATTATTTTAAAGGAACATTAAACACTTAGAAATGGTAATATAAAATGATAGATTGTATATAAAATTCTGCAATATTCTTTCATTATTTATTTTGTCCCCCCTTTTTTTTTTTAAAAAAAGTGAGATTTTCAATTCCAGTTAGAAATGGAAGTACAGAACACTGTCATAATACACAAAGACATTCGCTGCACACTCTAGTGACCTATTTATAAATTCCCTAATTGGCCACAGGAGAGAACGTAACCTAAGTTACAACATGGCAGCTACCATTGTTTTATAGACACTAACATTTTACACTTAATTTGTCAATATTTAAACAGATAATGAAACTGTAATAAATACATCTACATGTTATTCTCAGAGTAATCTTGTCTTTGAATGTATCATTATATCTAGCATTTGTTTGGCGTTTAATGTCCCTTTAACTTTTTGTACTAAATAAAGGACTTTTTATTGAAACCTTTTTCCCTCTTTGGATTATATACTGTTTGCATGGATCGTTGATCTGCCTGTGGGAAGACGTTGCGTTCAAGAAGTGCAGAATACACACACATCAATGCTCACTCCTCCTGAAGCAACACCTATATCAGGCAATATCTGCAGAGTGGAGCTCAGATAGCTACATATGAGGGTGGGTTTGTGTTATGTTTACAACTAGCTGATCAATGGCAATATACTGAACAGTGTCCCTCAAGGAGTATAAAATAGCAAGTCTGTCTGTCCCTTTGGGATATACCTCTGTGTTGTGACTTACTAAATATGGAAGTATTATTGAGATGCTTGGTCAAATCAAAATCAGTTACTATATCTTGTTACAGCAGGATTATAATCAAATGCCATGTACCTATGAACATTTGATAGCCCACCCAGATCCAATCATGAACTGCAGCCTCCGACTACAGCAATGGTGTACTTCGGGACAATAAAGCTACTACTTGCTGGATAGCCGCACTGCTCCACCCATCACAGTCCTCCCTCTATTAATCCCCCTGCGCACGGGTCAGATGATTTAAATAAATATACACACCCACATATACACAAACATACATAAATGAATGCATACATACATGCATACATACATACATACATACATGTATATATTTCTTTCATACAGGTGGTGAGATTCCACAATCCATTACTCATGGGAATTACCCTTTTCTACCACCAGGAGAATGTAAAGCGTCTCAAACCCTCTCTAAAACCCCTCCCACCACACACATACATCAGTCTTTACTTTGCCTCTACTGGAGGTGGTTGAAGAATGAAGATGCGCATTTGATTCTTCAGAGAAAGGGGTTTTTAGTCTATATTGATGCCCAGTTTCCCCTCATTGTACAGTGCTTGTCAGAGGGGTGTATTTGGGGTATGGTTTACAATTCTCTGTTTCACCGCATGAGAAATTTTTCATAAACCCTCTAAAATTGGTTGCAGGGACTTGTACTTTGCCTCCCTTTATGGATCAATATACTCCTATTTCCATAACCTCTACTGATATATTTCAGTACTTGTTTGGCTATTTGCTGCTTGTTTGTTAGTGAACGAGTGTCTATTAAATAGTGCTATTGCAATGCTTACTGAAGTGAAGATTTTCAAGGCTGCAGTTTTTTTTAAGTGTTTGGCTGCTCTCTCACTTTCAAACATGCTTTAAAAAGGTATTTCCCTATGGGACTCCTGCCAAGGCTTCCCTTAGATGTCACAGGGACTTGTCCTGCAGTCTTCTACTGTTGGATTCTGGTAGTTCCTACAAGATTTTCTCTGCAATGCCTGTATCTGTACTGGATGAACTCTCTACTGGATACTGCTGCAGCTGCATGCCTGGTAAGCCAGTGGTGGGGTGATTTTGCAGGTAAGTGCTTTACCTTAGCCTTAGCACACAGCCCAGAGGCTAATTGTAGGTACTCAGTTAGGTACAACATAGCCAAGGGACTCCATTTTTTTCCTATTTTGTAGTTTCTGCATTCTTTATACTGTTTTAAAACATTACAGACTATACTGAATGGCTTTATTAACTCTCTGGCAGCTCTGTGGAGACTTTTTTAGCACCTTCCTGTAATGGGTGTTTGGCCCTTTAAGATTCCTGCAGTTGGCAGAAAAAAAACAAAGGAATAGGAGGTGCCTCATGGTGTAGTATTTAACATCCAAAGTGTACACCTTAAACTTCAAAATTCAAAGTTGCAACTCACATATAATAAAGCACTATCATGAATGCTTAAAGGACCAGTCAACACAGTAGATTTGCACAATCAACAGATGCAAGATAACAAGACAATGCAATAGCACTTAGTCTGAACTTCAAATGAGGAGTAGATTTTTTTTCTGACAATTTTTAAAAGTTATGTCTATTTCCACTCCCCCTGTACCATGTGACAGCCATCAGCCAATCACAAATGCATACACACTTATTCTTGCACATGCTCAGTAGGAGCTGGTGACTCAAAAAGTGTAAATATAAAAAGACTGTGCACATTTTGTTAATGGAAGTAAATTGGAAAGTTTCTTAAAATGGCATGCCCTATCTGAATAATGAGCACTTTAATTTTGATTGAGTGTCCCTTTAAAAAAAGCAGACCAAATCCTCAGAGTCGTCCGGAAGACTCATGTCAGTAAATCCGAAGCTCTCATCACAGTGATGCTCATATCAGCATCAAGGTTGGTAGAAGACACAACAGGAATATGGTAGTGACCAAGCGCTGAGGTGTGATCCTCTAGCTGTACACAAAGGCTTCCTAACTAGCCCAAAATGATCAGATTTATAGGTTTGGTGTGTGCAGCGCCTAGGGCTGAGGATAAACTAGCAGATAACTAGTGTTGACTAATCTGTATAAAAAGTGTGACTGTTAAATCAGTGTTTTAAGCGTAACAATAAAAACATTAAACAACAATAAACTACTCATGGATCCATGAAATTAAAACAAATAAAATCTTAGTACATAAAAGACTGGTAATTGTTGCGTAGTGAAGTGAACCTAATATGACCTGCTTCAGGTAATGGCCCAATTATCAACAGTGTGGTAAAAGCCTGCAGAAGAATCTCATGTGTACAAATCACAATACAATATGGCAAAAAGTGATAAAAATTTGCAAAATTTGACAAATGAATGAAAATGAAATGTGAAACAAACAGTGACAAAATCAATAATGAAAAAAATCAATGATGAAAATTGTTTTTGAAAAAAATAAAAAATATAAATTATATATATATATTTGTGACAAAGTCTAAGGTGAAAAAATAAAAATGATGAAAAAATGAAATGGCAATGCAAAAATTATGAAGTGTGGAAAAATGAAATGTCAATGAAAATGATGAAAACCGTGACAAAAGTGTAACAACAAATCCAATACTTGTAATCCAATAGGATTAAAAATAAAAGTCTAAGTGAAAAAACCTTAGGTGTTTGATGAGGATAATCCTCAGGGGAATCCTGGGCTTGTCCTTGGAGGTCAGTTGACCAATGTTATCGTCCTTGATTGTCTCTGTAAAAATATTTATAACATAGTATAGTAGGTCCAAATTTGGGGAAAAAAAGGAGTGGTGCTTACCAGTAGGTCGACGCGTTTCGGCCCTTAGCTCAGGCCTTTATCAAGACTGGTTTTTGTAATGCTGATGACCCCTTTAAATACCCTTTAATAATGGGCGTGTAGCTAACCTTGATCAAAACCGGATGTGTGAAACCGGAAGTGTTTATGATCGAAAACACTAGTCTAATGGATAATAACTGTCTATTTGTAATATTGTTATTTGGGTTTACATTCGTAGACTAATTGTGACTTAATCTATTTTCTATGTTTATGGGACTGCCGTGAATATTTGCGTTACATGTATGTTGATATCATGTGACTCATAGTTCAGCCTGTCAGAACGCTGATGTGTGTTCCGGGTTTTGCCTGTCATGATTTGTTTACATCATGTGGGTCCAGGCAGCCAATCAGACGCTTGTTATGTCAGATCAGTGTTACGTGTCCTTAACAGCTGATTAGAACTTGTCAGATCTGACAGCACAACAGAGTTTAGTAATCACAGCTGATCGCTGACCTATTTAAAATAGTTAACCTGTTTGAAATATTTATATAGATGGACCACAATTTTAACCAACTGTTTCTGCTGGCTGGCCTGTGACTCCGATATCGATACTCAGGTTAGTCTATTTTGGCAAATGGGAGATAGAATTTAAACGAGCTCATTACTGGAAATAGGTCAGATAGGAAGTAGAGACCAATAGAGATAACTTAAACACTTTCATAAATCGTACTCCTGTGTATAATGAATTGATAATCTGGGTCTTTAACTAGCGATGATTAATCTATATGTCTAATGTATTGTGTTCTTGACCTTGATTACAACTGGTTTGTTTAGTACCAAACCACATAGGGTGTATATTATGTATAAAAAGTCAAGAGAAACACTGCGATGCATAAAAGGCTTGTGTTTTAATCGTCCAAAAGATAAATAAAATCCAAAAAGTACACACACACTAAAAAATTATTATGTGGCAAATAGCTTAAAGACAATGAAAAGCAGGTAGATACATGTTCAGGAACCAGTTAATCCTACATGTTTTCGGGTTATTCCTTAGTCATGGATATAACTGGCTATCCCTACTTCCTGTCCTTAAATACCTGCACCTGTCTTACTATTCGTGCTTAGTCTCCCAGATTTTAACCCATTAGGTACCCCTATCCAGTTATATTAACTTAAATAGCATTATCAACCCGAATATTTGCTGGCAACAAACTTAATGCTTGGTAACATCTACATATATTGTGCATCTGTAAAAATATATATGTAATCCTATTAGAATATGTCAGGAATATTACATAAGCTTAGTGGGAATTATTTTGTAAGTAAAAAGACAAATCCTTCGCATTTTAATATCCTCCCCTAGTCATGTCCCTATGTATCATTCCTAATATTCAACCACTATGTGGCATATCATTTATAATTTAAAGATGCTCAACTACCTTGCATATAAGAGAACAGTTGTTGATTTGTGTCTATGTCTGGATATCTAAGGTTTTTATAAGGTTTTTATAATTGACACATTTATTTTTTCCAAAAATTTATGACATCCCCCTCAATGTTGAAGCCCTGTGGTCTCCTGGTTCTTAATTTTGTATACTTGTGCTGCAAGTAAAAAAAAATTCTTAAGCAAATTACCCACCATAGACTAGGGGACATGATTACAAGCATCACGTCTAAAACCTTTAGTCTATTATTAAGAAATAGTCAGCTTAGATTAAAATCAATGCGCAGATAGGCTGTAAGGATCAATGCGCAGTAAGAATCTTATAAATAACTGATTGCAAATCTGTTAACTAATTGTACTTGTTGCTGGACAATAGGGATCTTAGAAAAAAATATATAGGGATCTTGGAAAAATTATAGGGATCTTAGAAGAAACAATTTGCTGATGATTTATCAGCTTAAATGTAATGTATTTACAAGTGACATGGCAAGGAGAGGAAGTGGATAGTGGGAATCTTGGAAAAAATATATAGGGATCTTGGAACAATTATAGGGATATTGGAAAAACGATTTGCTGATAATTTATCATCTTAAATATAATGTAATTGACATAACAAGGAGAGGAAGTGGGTAGAGGAGTATAAGCTGTAAAGTCTGAAGAGAAAACTTATTGTGATCCAAAGAAACAACCAAGAAGAAAGTTATGGAGAGTCCTATTATTTTATTGGAAGGTATTACTTCCTGAAAGTATATACATACTTAAAATCTGGTTATTCGTGAACAGACCAATTAAATTGTATTGGGTTCATCTATAGGAGTAATCGGATCCATCACATTGATTGTACTGATCAGGAGGAAGACTGTATCTGCTAGATGGACCAATTTAAGTCCAATACATAGTCAATTGGTATAAATATATGTCTTAGTTAACTAATTAACTGCTAAAGGAGTGGAATTGTTGATGGGGGTTGTTCCATGACGGAGAGAGATAGGGGTCCTGTCTATATAGATATCTTGTTGGACAGTATGAAACTGGCTATTGAAACTATTTATTAACATAATCTGATACGCTTTAGAAAGTCTCCCTGTAAATTAGTAAAATTAAACATATCAACCGGTGATCTACCCATTGCAGTATACTGTTGATGGTATTCGTTATGTGGAATACTGTTAATAGTATTCATCTAGTATGTGGAGTATAAGGGGCAAAATAAGAGAAAAAAGGCTAACTTGAATATTTTTGTTCATAATTCAAGTTTATGGACATAATAGAAGATGGGTTAGATGTTCATCTAGTACCTTATTCATGGTGAGTGGAATCTTTAAAAGATGTTGTATAATTATGTCACCAGACATTAAGGATTGCATTTATTTATAGGTTTAGAAGGTGGGATAGATCTTCTTTATTATTTAGACCTTTAGGATGTAGACAGTCTAATAGGAATATCCATTTGGATTCTGCTTTAAGAAGTCTTTTTTCATAATCACCACCTGTCCAGCAGCAAGTACAATTAGTTAACAGATTTACAATCGGTTATTTATAAGATTCTATCTGTGCATTGATTTTAATCTAAGCGGACTATTGCTTAATAATAGACTAAAGGTTTTAGACGTGATAAAGGCCTGAGCTAAGGGCCAAAACGCGTCGACCTACTGGTAAGCACCACTCCTTTTGTTCCCCAAATTTGGACCTACTATACTATGTTATATATTTTTTACAGAGACAATCAAGGACGATAACATTGGTCAACTGACCTCCAAGGACAAGCCCAGGATTCCCCTGAGGATCATCCTCATCAAACACACAAGGTTTTTTCACTTAGACTTTTATTTTTAACCCTATTGGATTACAAGTATTGGATTTGTTGTTACACTTTTGTCACAGTTTTCAATTTTTTCATCATTTTTATTTTTTCACCTTAGACTTTGTCACAAATATATATATATATATATTATATATATATATTATATATATATATATATATATATATATATATATATATATATATATATATATATATATATATATATATATATATATATATATATATATATATGTATATATTTATATTTTTTATTTTTATTTTTACAAAAAAAAATTTCATCATCGATTTTTTCATTATTGATTTTGTCACTGTTTGTTTCACATTTCATTTTCATTCATTTGTCAAATTTTGCACACTTTTATCACTTTGTGCCATATTGTATTGTGATTTGTACACATGAGATTCTTCTGCAGGCATTTACCACACTGTTGATAATTGGGCCATTACCTGAAGCAGGTCATATTAGGTTCACTTCACCACGCAACAATTACCAGTCTTTTATGTACCAATTTTATGTACTAAGATTTTATTTGTTTTAATTTCATGGATCCATGAGTAGTTTATTGTTGTTTAATGTTTTTAATGTTTTTATTGTTATGCTTAAAACACTGATTTAACAGTCACACTTTTTATACAGATTAGTCAACACTATTTATCTGCTAGTTCATCCTCAGCCCTAGGCGCTGCACACACCAAATTAAGAAGACACAACAGGAGCATATGTGTTTATTTCATAATAAAAGCATTTATTTAAACAAGGTGACACATTTCTCAGTGCTCAGCACAGTTTCCTTAGGCTCTCACTACCAGTTTCCAAACATGTTCGGTGATCAGGTTCATGCAACAAGTGAAGGTCTGAGAGATCTTTGCATTATTCGGATATTGTTTGGGCACTTGAATATTTCATTGTTGCTACTAGGATTTTAGAATACTTTTAGCATGTTCTTCTTTCTGAACCTAGGAAGAGTTGGACGACTTCTGCTGTTTCTTAAGCCTTTTAGTTAAAACTTTTCATTTTTCAAGCTTTTATGTGGAGGCAGGTCTGCCTCCGCTGCAGCAGATTTCTGCTCATTCTACTAGGTCAGTTGCAACTTCATGGACTTTCAAAAGTAAGGCTTCAGTTGATTTAAGATGTGGCATTCAAGCTGTTATAAAAAAATGTGAAAAATCAGGAGAGGTCAAGGACAAAAAAGTACTGGAAGGCCAAGAAAATGTTAAAACTCTGAAGAAGCAGGAATAACCTGGCTCAGCATCTCACAGCTTCATCAGGATGCTAAGTTGACCCTTCTACAGTACGAAGAAGCTTAATCAAGAATGGTCTTTGTGGAAGGATAGCAGACAAGAATCCACTTTTTAGGAAAGGGAACAGGGTAAAAGGGTAAGATATGCTAAAGCTCACAAAGATTGGAATGAAGATCATTGGAAAAGAGTAGTATGGAGAGATGAATATAAGTTTGACATTTTTGGGTCCAATTGTCGACAATATGTGAGATTAAGAGTTGGAGAGAGATGAAAAATGAGTGCTTGCAGCCTTCAGTGAGACATGGTGGAGGGTCTGTCCTGGTTTGGGGCTGCTGGAGATATTTTCCGAATCGATGGGATCATGAATGCTGAAAAGTACAGACAGGTTTTAATTAATCATGCCATTCCATCAGGAAAGCACCTGATTGGGAATGGTTTTATTTTTCAGCATGATAATGACCCCAAGCACACTGCTAATGCAGTGAAATCATATTTGCAGAGAAAAACATCTGATAAAACACTGACAGTCATGGTCTGGCCTCCACAGAGTCCAGACCTGACTATTATAGAGGCAGTAAGGGATCACCTGGACAGAGAAATAAAAGAAACTAAATCTAAAGAAGAAATCTGGGAAGTGCTGAAAGAAGCCTGGTATAATATACCAGAAGATTACTTCAGAAAGCTCAACATTTCAAGCCCTAAGTTACTCCAATGCACTATATATGCACTATATATATATATATATATATATATATATATATATATATATATATATATATATATATTTATATAAAATTAGTTCAATAGAAAGGCACTCACCGGTATTTTGAAGAAATATCTTTAATAGTATAGTATAGTACTATTAAAAGATATTTCTTCTAGATACCGGTGAGTGTCTTTCTATTGAACTAATTGTATCTGGATGTTAAAGAGCACCCTGGGAGCTGCTATCAAGTTGGGAGTGCTGGTCTGTGAGTAAAGTACTATAGTACTATATATATATATATATATATATATATATATATATACACATACACACACACACACATATATATATATATATATATATATATATATATATATATATATATATATATATATATATATATATATATATATATATATGTTTTGCGAAAGTTAATCAGATCTCTAATTAGTGATGTTTCTTCATTGGGTTGATGTCAGGGTGCCAGGAATCAGACTGAGACGAGAAGTGCAAAAATAATCACACCTTTATTAATAGCAAAAAATATCAAAAAGTCCACAAGTCAAATAACAAGCCAGGAATCAAGATCCATGGAGAACACTGCAACAGAGATAACATAACCTAGGAAGGTTACTTGAGTCTGATGGAACTCACATTTCTCGAGTTTGCAAAACAGGCTGTTCTCACGTAGTCTCTGAAGAACCTGTGTAACATCAGAACGATGAGCCTCAAGTGTGGGTGAGTGTATGAGGATGTCGTCCAAGTACACCACAACACACTGTTGCAACATATCTCATAGGACATCATTAATAAATTCCTGGAAAACAGCAGGAGCATTACATAGGCCAAAGGGCATTACAAGATACTCATAATGCCCGCTCCTGGTGTTAAATGCTGTTTTCCATTCGTGGCCCTCCTTGATCCTAACTTGATCCTTGTACGCTCATCTCAAATCAAGTTTAGTAAAGACAGTAGCTCCCTAGAGGCGGTCAAAGAGTTCCGTAATGAGCGGAATAGGGTAAGCATTCTTAATGGTAAGATGATTAAGACCCCTATAATCGATGCATGGTCTTAACTCGCCACCCTTTTTCTTCACAAAGAAGAAGCCAGCCCCAGTAGGAGAGCAGGATTTGAGGAGACCACGACAAAATTTCAGACCTGCACCAGTCGAGACTGGGATTGTGCTTTTGGAGCCAGGGATAACCCAGAACAACCGGAAAATGCGGGAGAGTTTATCACCTGGAACTGGAGGGTTTCAAAATGGAGTACCCCAACAGCCATGGATAACGGAGCAGTTTCGTAACGAGTGCGGGCTGAAGGGGCCTGCCATCAATGGCCTCAATAGCAAGTGGAACGGACCAAGGCAAAAACAGGAATGGAGTGCTTTGATACAAAAGCACTGTCAATGAAATAGCCCGCAGAACCGGAGTCAACAAGAGCCTGGGTGACTATGGAGGAGTCCACCCAGGAAAGGACAACCGTGGCCAAAACTCTCTCCTTTAGCAGTTCCGGGGATGAGGATAAACCACCCAAGGTCTGCCCCCGACAGGACCTTAGGTATGAGTGTTTCCCGGCCGTGTAGGACAAGATTTCAAAAGGTGGCCCTGTAACCCACAATAGTGGCAGAGCCCCTCCCTCCTCCTAAAGGCCCTCTCCGCCGCGGAGAGACAAGTGAATTCCAACTGCATCGGCTCAGCAGTATCTGGTGACTCGGGACCAGGAGGAATGGGAGGAGAGGGAGGCATGGGTGGGAACGAACATGTAGGAGACGACGGAACAGGAGGCTTCCGCAAGCGCTCCTTGAAAGAGGGCCCCTCACTTAGTCTGATGTCAATTAGGATTAAAAAAAAAAGACACCAATGCCTCGAGATCTTCTGGTAAATCTCTGGCAGCAACTTCGTCTTTAATCGCATCAGAGAGCCCATGAAAGAAGGCGGCAACAAGGGCTTCATTGTTCCAACCTACCTCTGTGGCAAGCGTATGGAACTCAATGGCATACTGAGCAACAGATCTTGTACAGCCATAACTTGCAGGACACTTTGGTCCAAATGTGCAGTGCGAGTCAGCAGGGTTTGCAGGGCTAGTGCAAATTGAGCCAAGTGGGGATCCTGTTCATCCATCCTGGAAATTATGGCAGGTAAAGGTGGATTATTAGCACCATCAGGATTCATGGCCCTTGCATAATGTCAGGGTGCCAGGAATCAGACTGAGACGAAAAGTGCAAAAATAATCACACCTTTACTAATAGCAAAAAATAATAAAAAGTCCACAAGTCAAATAAGCCAGGAATCAAAACCAGAGCTGGTAGTCAGACGAGCCGAGTCAGGAGCCAAAGCAAACAGACGAGCCGAGTCAGGAGCCAAAGCGAATAGTCAGAAGAGCCGGAATCAGGAACAAGGATAACAGCAGAGTCAGGAACATGCCAGGGATCAGGAACCAGGAGGGACGTCCGACAGCCAGGTAATACACAGGAGCTATACAAACAAGTCTGAGACAACGCAAGGGCAAAGCATACTGAACAGAGGCCCTTTATATAATAAGTGATAACATCACAATTCTGAGACTACATCCTGTCTCACACGGATGATGTACACCAGTCTGGCCATAAAAGTGCAGGAAATGAGCAGCATCACACAGTATGCACCAGAGTCAGCAAAATAGATGAGTAAAATGGCTTCCAGCAGCACATGGTAAACAAAACAGAGAAAAAACCCTGACAGTTGATTATGCGTCTGGAAAAGTTTTGCCTTAACTAACACCAACATCAAAAAAGTCCAGAATACTGTATGTAATACTTTTATATGCAATTTGTCTTGTCACTCTTGTTAAAGGTACATAAAATCCAACATTTTTCTTAAATGATTCAGATAGAGTATGCAATATTAAATAACTTTCCATTTGGGTTCTATTACCTAATTTGCTTTGAGCTCTTGGTATCCTTTGTTTATAAGTAGGGTTGCAGAAATACCATTTTTTTAAGACCGAGTTTAAGTACTGATACTTTTTTTTTTAAATACTTGCTGATACCAGTTACTGATACTTTTTTATGTCATGTGACAGTTTCCCAAGCACAATACAGACTAATGATTTAAGATAACTTTATAATTATGAAGAACTGTAACTCAAAAGACATAATGAAATAATAAAACTATTTGCTTGTTGTCACAGAACATGTTTATAAATAAAAATATTACAATAAAATATATTAACAATAAATAACAAATTAGAATAATTTTTCAAAATTTAGTGGCAAGTTCTTTTTAAGGAACAGAAGCATCTCTGCATATTCAGCTATAAGTCTGTCTCTGCTATCAGTAAGGACGTTTGACGCTAAGCTGAACAGTCTTTCACTTTCCGCATTATTGCATGGGGCAGAATGAGATTTCCAGCTCTAGCTAAAATGGCCCAAAAATATTGGTTTATTAACTGCCCAGTACTTCAGGGGTTTGTCTGAACGAGGTACAGTGATCTATCCTACAATAATACAAATAACAGCAATTTGTATTGGCAGAACAGAAGTGAACATTTTTTAGTTAAAGGGACAGTCTACTCCAAAAATGTTATTATTTAAAAAGATAGATAATCCCTTTATTACCCATTCCCCAGTTTTGTATAACCAACATGGTTATATTAATTCACTTTTTACCTCTGTAATTACCTTGTATCTAAGCCTTTTCTGACAGCGTCCTGATCACATGACTTTTTATTTATTATCTATTGACTTGCATTGTTATCCAATTAGTGCAGTGTCTGCCACAAACCACGGGCGTTAGCACAATGTTATCTATATGGCTCACATGAACTACCACTCCTCTGTTGTGAAAAGCAAATACAAGGCATGTGATAAGAGGCTGTCTGTAGTGGCTTAGAAACAGGCAGAAATTTAGAGGTTAAAGGTTATAAAGTATAATAATATAACAATGTTGGTTGTGCAAAGCTGGGGAATGGGTAGTAAAGGCGTTACCTATCTTTTAAAACAATAACATTTCTGGTGTAGACTGTCCCTTTAAAGGGATAGGAAAGTCAAAATGAAACTTGCATGATTCAGATAGAGCATGTAATTTTAAGACACTTTTAAATTCACTTCTATTTTCAAATGTGCTTCGTTCTCTTAGTATCCCTTGTTAAAAAATGAACACGCACATATCATACACTAGTGGGAGCTGCTGCTAATTGGTGCCTGCACACATTTGTCTCTTGTGATTGGCTAAATAGATATTTTCAGCTTCCTGTCAGTAGTGCAATGCTGTCCCTTCAGCAATGGATAACAAGAGAATGAAGAAAATGTGATAATAGAATTAAATTGTTTAAAATTGTATGTTCTATCTGAATAATAAAAAAGAAAATGTTGGGGTTTACTATCCCTTTAAGTATCCACTCCAGCTTAAAATGAAATGGGAACATGCAGTTTGAAAATACGCCACATGATGGCGTATGGGTAGGACGTTGAGGTATCTGTTTAAGTATCGGAGCATTTGCACGAGTA
This sequence comes from Bombina bombina, assembly GCF_027579735.1. Taxonomy (NCBI): domain Eukaryota; kingdom Metazoa; phylum Chordata; class Amphibia; order Anura; family Bombinatoridae; genus Bombina; species Bombina bombina. The sequence continues at coordinate 706,527,030 of NC_069500.1, read as the reverse complement.
CAATTACTCATGCAAATACTTGGTATCGGCACCTATACTAGTATCGGTGCAACCCTATTGAAAAGCATACCTAGTTAGGTTTAGGAGCAGCAATGCACTACAGGGAGCTAGTTGCCATTGGTAGCTCACCTTAAATGCTCCTTGTCATTGGACCACACAATCTGTTCAGCTAGTTCCCAAAAGTGCATTGCTACTCCTTCAACAAAGAATAACAAAAGAATGAACAAAATATGATAATAGAAGTAAATTAGAAAGTTGTTTAAATCGTACACTCTATCTGAAAAAAAGTTTGTTTTTTCATGTCCCTTAAATGAGATAAAATGTCTCAGCAAATAAAAGACAATTGTGTGTCCCTTTAAGATCATGAATACTCACTATGTTCATTTGTTTAAAAAGGTACAATAAACACCTTGACATTTTAATTTAAAATGTTTAGATATGCACAGTAAAAACAACTTTGCAATACACGTTAATTATTTATTTTTCCCCATGTAATTTAGCTCTACAAATTGTGGATTTTTAAAATCTAAGACTGGAAAAAGCACCCTGCAGACTTCTCAAGGCTAGCTCTGCTACATATTTTTTCTTTAACTGGCATTAACTGATAACAACTGCAAAACAATTCACTTTATACTGTAAAATATGATTGTGGCTAGTCTTGTCCGCAGGCTCAAACTCACATTGGTTCCTCCAAATAAGGCAAGAGGTTGGTGGAGTTTGGCTATTGAAAAACAACTTCAACACACACAATGTTAATTTGTTTTAAAAAAGTTTAGAATTGGATGATATTATATATGCAATTACAAGGTGTTCACTGGCTCTTTAACTGAATGCAAAATGGTTTTCTATACAAATTTTACATTTCAGTCTATCGCATGAAGCATTCAATCAATTGAATTAAATTGAGACCTTAAATGTGTTATTTTCTAGTTTATATCTATATCAATACCTACTATTAATTTAAAAAAATATAACATAACATTCACTTTATTCACAAATTTTAAAGCTAGAAAGAAAGTCAAGGTGAACATTTATAACATGAGTATATGAAATCATGTATTTATAAAAAAAAAGCCAATATATTTCTAAATAAATAATCAGTAGTTCATTTCATACTCAAAATTATTTCTCAAAGTGTGTCAAAATTGTTTAAATTTAAAGTCGCTAGTTTGACAACCAAGTTTGTCCCTTTTTTAGCGAGTGTATCAATATTTACTTAACAAAACAAAAAAATTAAATTGGCAAAGAAACATATTTGTCGATAAACAAACAGGGGCGCCATATGGTCAAGTACAGTAGGATCAGGATTGATAGATGGTAAAACATCAGTAAATGCAGTCACAAGACAAATGGTGCAAATCAAGCAGGCTGGATTCAGCAGACTGTTCTCCCTCAAATCGCTGACAACATTTCCAGCAGTCCTCCAATAGAAGGCCAGTAACTTGTTTGCTGTTAAAGAAACGTAACATCCAAAAAAATGCTTTCATTATTCAGACAGAGAATACAATTTAAAAAAAAAAAAGTTTCCAATTTACTTCTATTATAAAATTTGCTTTGTTTTCATGTTATTCTTTATTGAATTTATCTAGGTAGGTAGCGTGCACATGCCTGAAGCACTACATAACAGGAAATAGTGCTGCCATCTAAGGCTCTTGCTAATGTATAACATTGTTGCAAAACTGCTGCCATATAGTGCTGTAGACACCTGCACACATGAGATTGCATCCCAGCTTTTCAACAAAGGATAACAAAAAACCCAAAGAAAATTTGATAACAAATTATGCTTACCAGATAATTTCCTTTCCTTCTGTATGAGGAGAGTCCACGGCTTCATTCCTTACTTGTAGGAATACAGAACTTGGCTACCAGGAGGAGGCAAAGACACCCCAGACAAAGGCTTAAATACTTCCCCCACTTCTCTCATATCCCAGTCATTCTGCCAAGGGAACAAGGAACAGTAGGAGTAATATCAGGGTATAAAAGGTGCCAGAAGAATAAACAAAAAGTTTGGTCTGCCGAACTGAGAACACGGGGGGGGGGGGCGTGGACTCCCCTCATACAGAAGGAAAGGGAATTATCTGGTAAGCATAATTTATGTTTTCCTTCTTAATATGAAGAGAGTCTACAGCTTCATTCCTTACTTGTGGGAAACATATACCCAAGCTCTAGAGGACACTCAATGAAAACGGGAGGGTAAAAAGAGGCGGACCCTTTTCTGAGGGCACCACAGCCTGCAAAACCTTTCTCCCAAAAGCTGCTTCAGCCGAAGCAAACACGTCAAACTTGTAAAATTTTGAAAAAGTATGTGAGGACCATGTAGCGGCCCTACAAATCTGCTCCATAGAGTCCTCATTCTTAAAAGCCCATGAGGAAGCCACAGCTCTAGTTGAATGAGCCTTAATCCTCTGAGGAGGCTTATGTCCCGCTGTCTCATATGCTAAGCGAATAAGACTCCTCAAAAAAAAAGATAAGGAAGTGGAAGAGGTCTTCTGCCCTCTAAGCTTCCCAGAAAAGACAACAAACAAAGAAGTCTAAATTCCTTTGTAGCTTGAAGATAGAACTTGAAAGCCCGAACCACATCCAAATTATGAAGTAACCATTCCTTCGAAGAGGAAGGATTAGGACACAAGGAAGGAACCACAATCTCATGATTGATGTTGCGATCAGTAACAACCTTACGAAGAACAGCCTAATCAGCATGAAAAACTAGGTAAGGAGGCTCACATTGCAGGGAAGCTATCTCAGAAACTCACATGCATAGGCTCAAACGAAGCCCTCTGCAAGACTTTAAGAACTAGATTTAAACTCCAGGAGGAGCAGTAGACCTAAACACAGGCCTGATTCTAGCAAGAGCCTGAACAAATGACTGAACATCAGGAAGCTCAGCAAGCCTCTTGTGCAATAAAACAGATAGTGCCGAAATCTGTCCCTTTAGGGAACTAGCAGAAAGGCTCTTCTCCAGATCATCCTGCAGAAAAAAAAGAATCCTGGAAACCTTGACCTTATGCCAGGGGAATCCACGCTCTTCACACCAGAATAAGTAGATCCTCCACACCTTATGATAGATGCGACGAGTAAACCGGCTTACAAGCTTGAATGAGAGTATCAATTACTCTCTCAGAAAAACCTGTCCTGGCTAAGACTAAGCGTTCAATCTCGACGCATTCAGCCTCAGAGAAACATAATTTATGTAAGAACTTACCTGATAAATTCATTTCTTTCATATTGGCAAGAGTCCATGAGCTAGTGACGTATGGGATATACAATCCTACCAGGAGGGGCAAAGTTTCCCAAACCTCAAAAGGCCTATAAATACACCCCTCACCACACCCACAATTCAGTTTAATGAATAGCCAAGAAGTGGGGTGATAAAGAAAGGAGTAAAAACCATCAACAAAGGAATTTGGAAATAATTGTGCTTTATACAAAAAAATCATAACCACCATAAAAAAGGGGGTGGGCCTCATGGACTCTTTATCAGGTAAGTTCTTACATAAATTATGTTTTATTTCATGTAATTGGCAAGAGTCCATGAGCTAGTGACGTATGGGATAGCAATACCCCAGATATGGAACTCCACGCAAGAGTCACTAGAGAGGGAGGGATAAAAATAAAAACAGCCATTTTCCGCTGAAAAAAATGAATCGACAACACAAAATATAAGTTAATTCTCATAAATGTGAGAAAAAACTTAAATCAAAAGCAGAAAAATCAAACTGAAACAGCTGCCTGAGGAACTTTTCTAACAAAAACTGCTTCTGAAGAAGCAAATACATCAAAATGGTAGAATTTAGTAAATGTATGCAAAGAAGACCAAGTAGCAGCTTTTCAAATCTGATCAACTGAAGCTTCATTCTTAAAAGCCCAGGAAGTGGAAACTGATCTAGTAGAATGAGCTGTAATTCTCTGAGGCAGGGCTTGACCCAACTCCAAATAGGCTTGATGAATCAAAAGTTTTAACCACGAGGCCAAGGAAACGGCAGAAGACTTCTGACCTTTCCTGGAACCAGAAAAGATAACAAATAAACTAGAAGTCTTCCTGAAATCTTTAGTAGCTTCAACATAATATTTCAAAGCTCTCACCACATCCAAAGAATGTAAAGATCTCTCCAAATAATTCTTAGGATTAGGACACAAGGAAGGAACAACAATTTCTCTATTAATGTTGTTAGAATTTACAAACCTTAGGTCGGAATTTAAATGAAGTCTGCAAAACTGCCCTATCCTGATGAAAAATCAGAAAAGGAGATTCACAAGAGAGAGCTGAAAATTCAGAAACTATTCTAGCAGAAGAGATGACCAAAAGAAACAACACTTTCCAAGAAAGTAGTTTAATGTCCAAAGAATGCATAGGCTCAAACGGAGGAGCCTGTAAAGCCTTCAAAACTAAATTAAGACTCCAAGGAGGAGAAATTGATTTAATTACAGGCTTGATACAAACCAAAGCCTGCACAAAACAATGAATATCAGGAAGATTAGCAATCTTTATGTGAAATAGAACAGAACGAGCAGAGATTTGTCCTTTCAAGGAACTTGCAGACAAACCTTTATCCAAACTATCCTGAAGAAACTGTAAAATTCTTGGAATTCTAAAAGAATGCCAAGAGAATTTATGAGAAGAACACCATGAAATGTAAGTCTTCCAAATGCAATAATAAATCTTTCTAGAAACAGATTTACGAGCCTGCAACATAGAATTAATCACGGAGTCAGAGAAACCTCTATGACTAAGCGTTCAATTTCCAGACCTTCAAATTTAATGATTTGAGACCCTGATGGAAAAATGGACCTTGAGATAGAAGGTCTGGCCATAATGGAAGTGGCCAAGGTTGGCAACTGGACATCCGAACAAGATCCGCATACCAAAACCTGTGAGGCCATGCTGGAGCCACCAGCAGCACAAACAATTGCTCCATGATGATTTTGGAGATCACGCTTGGAAAAACAACTAGAGGCGGGAAAATATAAGCAGGTTGATAACACCAAGGAAGTGTCAATGCATCCACTGTTTCCGCCTGGGGATCCCTGGACCTGGACAAATACCTGGGAAGTTTTTTGTTTAGATGAGAAGCCATCAGATCAATTTCTGGAAGCCCCCACATCTGAACAATTTGAGAAAACACATCTGGGTGGAGAGACCATTCTCCCGGATGTAAAGTCTGACGACTGAGGTAATCCGCTTCCCAATAGTCTATACCTGGGATATGAACTGCAGAAATTAGTCAGGAGCTGGATTCCGCCCAACAAATGAACGGTTCTCTCTTCAACAAAGGCCAAAACTGAAGAGCCCTGAGAATCACACGGAGTTCCAAAATATTGATTGGTAATCTCGCCTCTTTCAAAGATTTCCAAACCCCTTGTGCTGTCAGAGATCCCCAAACAGCTCCCCAACCTGAAAGACTAGCATCTGTTGTGATCACAGTCCAGGTTGGACGAACGAAAGAGGTCCCTAAAATTATATGATGGTGATCTAACCACCAAGTCAGAGAAAGTTGAACATTGGGATTTAAGGATATTAATTGTGATATCCTTGTATAATTCCTGCACAATTGGTTCAACATACAAAGTTGGAGAGGTCTCATATGAAAATGAGCAAAGGGGATCGCATCCGATGCTGCAGTCATGAGACCTAAAACTTCCATGCACATAGCTACTGAAGGGAATAACTGAGACTGAAGGTTTCGACAGGCTGCAACCAATTTCAAATGACTCTTGTCTGTTAGAGACAAAGTCATGGACACTGAATCTGGAAACCTAAAAAGGTTACCTTTGTCTGAGGAATCAAATAACTTTTTGGTAAATTGATCCTCCAACCATGTCTTCGAAGAAACAACACTAGTTGATTCGTGTGAGATTCTGCAGAACGTAAAGACTGAGCGAGTACCAAGATATCGTCCAAATAAGGAAAAAAACTGCAATACCCCGCTCGCTGATTACAGAGAGTAGGGCACCTAGAACCTTTGAAAAGATTCTTGGAGCTGTCGCTAGGCCAAAAGGAAGAGCAACAAATTGGTAATGCTTGTCTAGAAAAGAGAATCTCAGAAACTGATAGTGATCTGGATGAATCGGAATATGAAGATATGCATCCTGTAAGTCTATTGTTGACATATAATGCCCTTGCTGAATAAAAGGCAGAATAGTCCTTATAGTTACCATTTTGAAAGTTGGTACTCTTACATATCTATTTAAAATCTTTAGATCCAAAACTGGTCTGAATGAATTTTCTCTCTTTGGGACAATGAATAGATTTGAATAAAACCCCAGATCCTGTTCCTGAAACGGAACTGGCATGATTACCATGATAACTCCAGGTCTGAAACACACTTCAGGAAAGCCTGAGCCTTTACTGAGTTTGCTGGAATGCATGAGAGAATAAATCTTCTCACAGGCGGTCTTACTCTGAATCCTATTCTGTACCCCTGAGAGACAATACTCTGAATCCAATGATTTTGGACCAAATTGATCCAAACATCTTTGAAAATTTTTAATCTGCCCCCTACCAGCTGAGCTGGAATGAGGGCCGCACATTCATGCAGACTTGGGGGCTGGTTTTGATCTCTTAAATGGCTTGGATTTAATCCAATTTGAAGAAGGCTTCCAATTGGAAGCAGATTTCTTGGGGGAAGGATTAAGTTTCTGTTCCTTAGTTTGTCAAAAGGAACGAAAACGGTTAGAAGCTTTAGATTTACCCTTTAGGTCTTTTATCCTGAGGAAAAAAAACTCCCTTCCCCCCAGTGACAGTTGAAATTATTGAATCCAACTGAGAACCAAATAATTTATTACCTTGGAAAGAAAGAGACAGCAATCTGGACTTAGAAGTCATATCAGCATTCCAAGATTTGAGCCACAAACCTCTTCTAGCTAAAAAAGCTAAAGACATAGATTTAACATCAATTTTGATAATATAAAAAATGGCATCACAAATGAATTTATTAGCATGTTGAATCAACTTAACAATGCTAGACAAATCATGATCCGATACTTGTTGCGCTAAAGTTTCCAACAAAAAAGTTGAAGCAGCTGCAACATCAGCCAAATAAATTGCAGGCCTAAGAAGATGACCTGAATATAAATAAGCTTTCCTTAGATAAGATTCAAGTTTCCTATCTAAAGGATCTTTAAAAGAAGTACTATCTTCCGTAGGAATAGTAGTACGTTTATCAAGAGTAGAGATAGCCCCATCAACTTTGGGGATCTTTTCCCAAAACTCCAATCTAACTGCTGGCAAAGGATACAATTTTTTAAACCTTGAAGAAGGAATAAAAGAAGTACCAAGCCTATTCCATTCTTTAGAAATCATATCAGAAATAGCATCAGGAACTGGAAAAACCTCTGGAATAACCACAGGAGGTTTATAAACAGAATTTAAAAGTTTACTAGTTTTAATATCAAGAGGACTAGTTTCCTCAATATCTAATGTAATCAACACTTCTTTTAACAAAGAACGAATATACTCCATTTTAAATAAATAAGATGATTTGTCAGTGTCAATATCTGAGGCAGGATCTTGTAAATCAGATAGATCCTCATTAGAGAAGAATAATTCAGTATGTTGCTGGTTATTTGAATTTTCATCAACCTTATGAGAAGTTTTAAAAGACCTTTTACGTTTATTAGAAGGCGGAATGGCAGACAAAGCCTTCTGAATAGAATCAGAAATAAATTCTTTTAAATTTACAGGTATATCTTGTGCATTAGATGTTGAGGGAACAGCAACAGGTAGTGAACTACTACTGATGGATACATTCTCTGCATGTAAAAGTTTATCATGACAACTATTACAAACCACAGCTGGAGGTATAACCTCCACAAGCTTACAACAAATACACTTAGCTTTGGTAGAACTGTTATCAGGCCGCAGGGTTCCTACAGTGATTTCTGAGACAGGATCAGACTGAGACATCTTGCAAATGTAAGAGAAAAAAACAACATATAAAGCAAAATGATCAATTTCCTTATATGGCAGTTTCAGGAATGGGAAAAAATGTAAACAGCATAGCCCTCTGACATAGAAAAAAGGCAGGAGGCAAATAGGAATAAATAATGAAAATATTTGGCACCAAGTATGACATACAACAAACAGAATTTTTTTTTTTTGGCGCCAAAATCATCCGGAAATGACACACTCGCGTCATAGATGACGCAACCTTGTGAAAGGACTCGGCGTCAACTAAGACGCTGGAAATAACGAATTTGCGTCAACGAACGTAACATCGCACCAAAAAATCTCACGCCAAGAATGACGCAATAAACTCTGGCATTTTGCTCCCTCGCGAGCCTAATTCTGCCTGCGAATTTAAAAATTTAGAAAAAGAGACTATACCCCAGGTAAGAAATACATTTTTCATAAAAAAGCATTTCCCATATATGAAACGAACAGTCTGCAATAGGAAATATACTGAAAACCTGAATCATAGCAAATATAAGTACAATACATATATTTAGAACTTTATATAAATACATAAAGTGCCAAACCATAGCTGAGAGTGTCTTAAGTAATGAAAACATACATACCAGAAGACACGCATCCACATATAGCAGATAGCCAAACCAGTACTGAAACAGTTATCAGTAGAGGTAATGAAATATGAGAGTATGTCGTTGATCTGAAAAGGGAGGTAGGAGATGAATCTCTAAGACCGATAACAGAGAACCTATTAAATAGATCCCCAGTGAGGAAAACCATTGCATTCAATAGGTGATACTTCCTTCACATCCCTCTGACATTCACTGTACTCTGAGAGGAAACGGGCTTCAAAATGCTGAGAAGCGCATATCAACGTAGAAATCTTAGCACAAACTTACTTCACCACCTCCATAGGAGGCAAAGTTTGTAAAACTGAATTGTGGGTGTGGTGTATTTCTAGGCATTTTGAGGTTTGGAAACTTTGCCCCTCCTGGTAGGATTATATATCTCATACATCACTAGCTCATGGACTCTTCTGCGACAAGGTAACCTCCATGGAGGAGATGAAGACATCCCCACCATGTCCGCGAACCACATCCTTCGCAGCCACGATGGAGCAATTAGAATTGCTGAATCTTGCTCCTGCTTGATGATGCGTGCCACTACCCGAGGAAGAAGTTGTAACAGTGGAAAAATGTAAACTAGTTTGAACCTCCAGGCATTGCTAATGCATCTATTAGCTCCGCCTGAAGATTCCTGGACCACGACCCGTATCTGGGTAGCATGGTTTTGAGCCTGGACGCCATGAGTGGCGTCCCCCATCTGATACAGATCTCTACAAACACCTCGGGATGGAGAGACCATTCCCCCAGATGAAAGGATTGTCTGCTGAGGAAATCCGCTTCCTAGTTGTCCACACCCAGAATGTGGATTGCTGACAGTGAGCAGCTGTGGGCTACCGCCCATTCTAGAATCCAAGATACTTCCCTCATTGCTAGGGAGCTTCGCGTTCCCCCCTGATGGTTGATGTAAGCCACCGAGGTTATGTTGTCCGATTGGAATCTGATAAACTGGGACGAACCCAGAAGAGGCCAAGCCTTCAGAGCATTGAAGATAGCTCAAAGTTCTAAAATATTGATCAGGAGGAGAGATTCCTCTCGAGTCCACAGGCCTTGCGCCTTCCTGGCACCCCAAACAGCTCCCCATCCTGATAGACTTGCATCCGTAGTCACAATCTCCCAGGATGGTCTCAAAAAGGATGTCCATTGGGACAGGTGATCTGGACAGAGCCACCAAGAGAGCGAGTCTCTCGACCGGCTGTACAGAGAAATCTGTTGCGACAGATCCGAGTGGTCACCGTTCCACTGACTCAGCATGTACAGCTGAAGCGGTCTGAGATGGAATCTGGCGAATGGAATGATGTCTATGCTGGACACCATGAGCCCAATTACCTCTGTACACTGAGCCACAGAGTGCCTTAAGGAGGTCTGTAGGGCAAGACAATTGGAAGTTATTTTGTAACGTCTCTGATCTGTAAGAGATAACCTCATGGATATGGAGTCTATTATCGTACCCAGGAATTCTACCCTGGTAATGGGAACAAGAGAACTATTTTCTAAGTTTATCTTCCATCCATGAGATCAAAGAAAATCCTTTGAATGGAGCCTGAACCAGGATGTTGTCTAAGTATGGCGCTACTGCTATACCTCTGGTTCTCGCCACTGCGAGTAGAGCCCCCAGAACCTTCATAAAGACTCTTGAGGCAGTAGCTAGACGAAATGGAAATGCTGGTCCAGGAACACGAATCTTAGGAACTTGAAATGTTCCTTGTGGATCGGAACGTAAAGGTAAGCATCCTTCAAGTCTATTGTAGTTATTAACTGCCCCTGCACTAGGGGCAGAATGGACCTTATCGTCTCCATCTTGAACGATGGGACCAACAGGAACTTGTTTAAGCACTTCAGGTTCAGAATTTGGCAAAAAGTTCCCTCCTTTTTGGGACCACAAAAAGGTTTGAGTAGTACCTCAGACCTCTCTCTGCTAGAGGTACTGGTACAATTAATCCCAGGGAGGAGAGATTCCTCACGCACCCTAGAAAGGCCTCTTGCTTTTCTGGCCTTGAAGACAGGTTTGACAAAAGGAATCTGCCTCTGGGTGGATGAGTTTTGAAACCTATACTGTATCCCTGAGCGATGACCTCCAGGACCCAAGGGTCTTGCACGTCCCCAAGCCAAGCCTTCAAAAAGAGAGATAGTCTGCCCCTAACACGATCCAGAGACGGATCAGGGGCCCTTTGACTCGGCAGGCTTCTTGATTTGCTTGGATTTATTACAAGACTGAGTCAGTTTCCAAGTTCCCTTGGTCTGTTCAGGCTTCGCGGAGGGCTGCTGGTGTTGGGATTTATCCGAACGAAAGGAACGAAAATTAGGACCTTGTCTCTTAGGTTTGTTCTTATCCTGCGGTAAAAAAGCACCCTTGCCTCCAGTGACCGTGGATATGATTGAGTCCAGACCTGGGCCAAAAAGAATCTTCACCTTAAATGGAAGGGAAAGAAGTCTAGATTTTGAAGTCCAAGACCAAGACATCAGCCAAAGTGCCCTATGGGCTAGCACAGAAAAACCTGATGTCTTGGCATTCAGGTGAATAATCTGCATATTTGTATCACAGATAAAAGAATTAGCTACCCTCAAGGCCTTAATTCTTTCCTGGATCACGTCAAGGGGACCTTCCACCTCAATCAACTCAGATAAAGAGTCGCACCAATAGGTAGCGGTCCAGCCACTGCAACAACTGCTGCTGCCGATTGAAACAAATATCTGTGTGCTGAAACATCTTTCTCAACAGTGTTTCTAACTTCTTATCCATGGGCTCTTTAAATGATGTTCTATCTCCAAGTGGGATAGTAGTGCCTTTAGCAAGCATTGAGATAGGGCCATCCACCTTAGGGACGGAACCCCACAACTCCAATTGAGAGTCCAGAACTGGGAATAAGTTCTTAAAGAAAGAAGAGGAAAAAGTAGAACCAAGCCTTTCCCACTCATTCTTAATAATATTCGCCATCTTTACAGGAACCTGGAAAGTCTGTGGTACAACCCTGTCCTCGAAGACGTTATCTAGTTTAGGAATACAAGGTTCCTCCGGTAATTTAGGTTCTGAAACCTATAAAGTAGCCAAAACTTCCTTTAACAGAAAGTGTAAGTGTTCAATCCTAAATCTAAAGTCTGGTTCCTCCGCAGCCGGAGGCTTAGAGGCACCAGATTCCAACCCAGAAAGAGCATCCTCTGAAGTATCAGAAGTGTCCTCATCAGCGGATAATCTAGAATCAGATAAATCCAACAAGCCCCCTGGGAAGGATAGCAATATTTGACCTTTCACTTGCGCTTGCGCTTAGCAGGGCGAGGTAAAGCACTGAAGGCCACAGACACTGCTGTTTGTAGCTGTTTAGTAAAGTCAGCAAAGAGGAAAGACAGTGTGACCACAACCGGTCATATGGTACGCCATGCAGGACCGCCCCTGCTACAAGAAAAAGCGTGCCAATCCTGATAGGCTGCACAGCTAACCAAAAACGAAAGTAAAACCTGAATGTCCCAACATCTGCCTCAGCCTCATCTCACACATGACGCAGCATAAAACATAATAAAGTAAATTATGTGACAAATCCCCTCTATTCAATAATCCCCTTCCGGAGATATTAACCCTCGATTCCATACAGATAAAAGGAGTCACACTGTGACCCTGTCTTCTTGCATTATCATATTAGTATAATAATGAAACGATCTCCGCCGTGGAACAGACACATAACCTCTCACGTTTGACAGCCTTGTAGCATAACTCCTGACATGGACTTGAGTGATAGACGCAGGCAGTGAAACTCGTCAACACTGATTGCTTAGGAGTTGTTAATACGAGTCTGGATGGGTTCGCAGGAAGACTCTCCCTGCATCTCCAGACCCTAACACTCGTCAAAGCTCTCACTGAGAGGCTGACAAGACTACTTAAAACTCCAGTCCCATTCCGAAGGGTACTGCCCCCCCATAAGGAACTACTCTAAATCTTGACACTTCTCTGCCATCCTCCTGTGACGAAAGGCAAAGAATGACTGGAGTATGAGGGAAGTGGGGGAGGTATTTAAGCCTTTGGCTGCGGTGTCTTTGCCTCCTCCTGGTGGCCAGGTTCTGTATTTCCCACAAGTAAGGAATGAAAAAGAAAAAAATTGGGTTTTTATGTCCCTTTAAGGCTGGAGGTTAAGCTGAACATGGATGACTGTGAGAATCCAGCCTGCCTGATTTGCACCGTTTGTCCTTTGTGCAACTCCATATGTGACTGCATTTACTGATGTTTTACTATCTATCCTGATCCTACTGTACTTGGTCATGTGGCGCCCCTGTTTATGTTTGTTATCTACAGAGATGAACCTCACCCACCACAGTGAGCAGCCTGGGCCTGGATTAACATTCTGATCACAGACTTTGCACATCACAGTTTCAGTATATGGAGTTGTCAGATATTGTTGCAATTTGGACTTTATGCTAAGCTTTGTGCGCATTATACACTTAACATTTCTGACACATTTAGATAGTTATTTTTATCTCCATTATTAAGATACATGTTTTTGATATTCCAGTTGTTGTTTTTTCATTTTTTATGAGGGTGCCCCTTATTTTTGCTGGTCTTTTTCTGTTCAACATATTTGCAACCAATAATGCTTACATTTGAAAACATTACCACATATCTGACATCCATACCTCATTTTCAGTTTTAGGTGGCGCACATTCAAACCGGTCAAAGCCATTAGATATTAAAGGTGTCTTTGTCTCTTGTGCAGCTCCAGATATTCGTTTTGTGCCCCTTTCTTCTCTTATAATCTCTGTTTTGTATTCAATTTCCCACAGTGTCTTTGTTTTTGGCTTTTCTTCAAGCGCATGTTTTGGCTCTTTAGTGACAACTTTGGTTTCCGCTTCATAAAGTTCCGCTTGTGAGATAGAAGTGCCAGTTGAATGTTTTGAACCTGGTCTCAGTGATATTAAAATAGGACCTATAAACAAATGATTATTATATTGGTGAGATTTTATTCAGCAGTGTAAAATGTATAACTATATATATATCCCCTAAAGAGGTTTATAACCAGTTACAAACATACAGCCTACAACTTGCAGGAAAATAAAACATTTTAACATAGCTGTTAAAAGGGACACAATACATTTTTTTTTGTTTCACGATTCCAATAGAGCATGCAATTTTAATCAGCTTTCCAATTTAAAGGGACATTAAACCCAAAAATGTTCTTTCATGATTCTTATAGAGAATACAATTTTAAACAACATTCCAATTTACTTCTATTATTCTAATTTGCTTGTTTCTTTAGATATCCTTTGTTGAAGAAATAATGTACATGGGTCAGCCAATCGCACGAGGCATCTATGTGCAGCTACCAATCAGCAGCTACTATCTAGATATGCTTTTCAGGAATTAAGCAAATTAGGTAATAGAAGTAAATTAGAAAGTTGTCTAAAATTGTATTCTCTATCCGAATCATTAAAAAAGTTGGGTTTAATGTCCCTTTAATTCTGTTATCTGATTTGCTTTGTTTTCTTAGTGTCCTTTGTTAAGAAGCATACCTAGGTAGGCTAAGGAGCAGCAATGCACTACTGCAAGCTAGCTGCTGATTGGTGGCTGCACATTATTACTATTATCAGTTATTTGTAGTGCTCACATTTATGTCTATTGTCATTGGTTCACCCAATGTATTCAGCTAACTCCCAATAATGCATTGCAGCCCCTTCAATAAAGGATACCGTGAAAATAAAGCAAATATGATAACAGAAGTAAATAGGAAAGTTGTTTAAAATTGTATGCTCCGATTAATAAACAATTGGGGTTTCATGTCCCTTTAAATTCTATTTGGTAAGAAAAAATCACTATAATAATATAAAATAAAAAGAAATTTTTTTTTTTTTTTTTTTTATGTTAATGATAACTTTCAAGGACTAAAGAGGACGAGGTACAATTTGTTTTATTGGAATGAATATATAATAAAGAAAAATAATACAATAATACAAGTCCTGACAAACTTGCGGCTAGATTACGAGTTTTGTTGGTAAGGCTGTGCGGTGCTAACGAGCAGTTTATGCTCACTGCTCACCTACAAACAACGCTGGTATTACGGGTTTTTACAAACCCGGCGTTAGATGCAGAAAAGTGAGCGGAGAGCAAAATTTAGCTCCACATCTCACCTAAATACCAGCGCTGCTTACGGTAGCGGTGAGCTGGCTAAATGTGCTCGTGCACGATTTCCCCATAGGAACCAATTGGGTAGAGCCGGCTGAAAAAAAACCTAACACCTGCAAAAAAGCAGCAATCTGCTCCTAACGCAGCCCCATTGATTCCTATGGGAAAATACTTTTTATGTCTACACCTAACACCCTAACATGAACCCAGAGTCTAAACACCCCTAATCTTACACTTATTAACCCCTAATCTGCTGCCCCCTACATCGCCGCCTGCTGCATTATATTATTAACCCCTAACCTGCAGCCCCCAACATCGCCGAACCCTACACTATATTTATTAACCCCTAATCTGCCTTCCCCAATGTCGCCGCCACCGACCTACACTTATTAACCCCTAATCTGCCACCCCCCCTAATTTAAATATAATTTAAAATAATCTAAATAAAATAACTAAATTAACTAAATTATTCCTATTCAAAACTAAATACTTACCTATAAAATAAACCCTAAGGTAGCTACAATATAACTAATAGTTACATTATATCTAGCTTAGGGTTTATTTTTATTTTACAGGCAACTTTGTATTTATTTGAATTAGGTAGAATAGTTATTAAATAGTTATTAACTATTTAATAGCTACCTAGCTAAAATAAATACAAATATACCTGTAAAATAAAACCTAACCTAAAATTACAATTACACCTAACACTACACTATAATTAAATTAATTCCCTACATTAACTACAATTAAATACAATTATCTAAAGTACGGAACCCCCCCCCACTAAATTGCAGAAAATAATACAATAATTACAAATTTTTTAAACTAATTACACCTGATCTAATCCCCCTAATAAAATAAAACAGCCCCCAAAATAATAAAAAGCCCTACCCTATACTAAATTACAAATAGCCCTTAAAAGGTCCTTTTGCGGGGCATTGCCCCAAAGTAATCAGCTCTTTTACCTGTAAAAAAACGTACAATACCCCCCAACATTAAAAACCACCACCCACACACCCAACCCTACTCTAAAACCCACCCAATACCCCCTTAATAAAACCTAACACTAACCCCTTGAAGATCACCCTACCTTGAGAAGTCTTCACCCAATCAGGCCGAAGTCCTCTACGAAGCCGGGCGAAGTGGTCCTCCAGACGGGCAGAAGTCTTCATCCAAGCCGGGAAGAAGAGGTCCTTCAGACGGGCAGAAGTCTTCATCCAGGCGGCATCTTCTATCTTCATCCATCCGGCGTGGAGCGGATCCATCTTCAAGACATCCGACGCAGAGCATCCTCTTCAAACGACGTCCAACTGAAGAATGAAGGTTCCTTTAAATTACGTCATCCAAGATGCGTCCCTTCAATTCTGATTGGCTGATGGTGAAAGAATCCACCGGATTCTTTCACCATCCTGCTATTTTCGGAATCCACCGGGATGCATCGGAGGCAAACGGAGCATTACAAAAAATAAATAACCGTCCGCAATAAGTATGAAAAAAACACCTAACCGTCCGCAATAAGTACTTTAAAAAAAAAAAAAACTAACCGCCCATATGAAGTATTAAGAAAAAACAACAACTACCTAATAAAATGAATAACCCCTAAATCCGCAAACCCCAATATCGCAAACTACCTAATACATCTATTAACCCCTAAACCGTCAATCCCCACAACAAATTAAACCTAATTTACCTATTAACTCCTACACCGCCCAAACCCCACAACGCAAAAAAAACATATTTAATGACTAAGCCCCCTAACCTAACACCCCCTAAATTAACCCCTTAATTACAATAAAAATAAACTACATTAGAATAAAAAATACAAAAAATTACATTACATTAATCTAATTACAGAAAATAAAAAAAAAAGCTGTTAGGAGGGACTTTGTTTATTTTTAATGTAAAAGAGCTGTTTAACTTAAGGCTATTGGTAATTTAGTATTAGATTAGGGTGTGTTTTTATTTTGGGGGGATTTTTTTTTTTTATAGGGGTATTAGTTTAGGTTTAATTTTATTATTTTTGATAGCTTTGTTTATTTTTTTTCTGTATTTCTTTTTTTATTTTTTGTAGTTTGGGGGTTGTATTTACACCACATAGACTACCCTCTGGGCAGGCTTATCAGCCAGTTCCATATAACTGGACAGTCTATTTTAATAGGATACTGACAAGGAAATATGGAGGCTCACCGAGCTTCTAAAATGTCGAACACTTTTTTTCCAACATCTGTCGTGTTTGCAACCTGTCTTTTGAAAGATTTTTTAATGAAATGTTTATAAGACGTTGGAAATAAAGTGTTTGACACTTTAGAAGCTTGGTGAGCCTCCATATTTCTCCATCAGTATTCTATGTGTATTGTATCAGCATTGGAGTGTACTCCGAAGCACTTTCTAACTTTGGTGTGGCGAGTCCTTACTGTTAGATGGTTATGTGACCGGGATGTATTCTGTGGAAGACTGAGGACACAAAATGATCCGCCTATGGTGAGAATGCTGGTGGTCCGTGCTGGCTATGCTACCATCAGCTACAGCATGGGTGTTACTGCATGTATGTGAGCAGCCTTAAGGGGATGCAATAAGAAACGTATTACGATAAAGAGCCATTGAGGTTGGTGAAACCAGCAGTGTTACAAATTGTGGAGGTGCGATAACACCAGTATATGGATTTTGTAAAGTTTATACAGTAAAGTTACAGTGATAACCAGTGTCCTCTACATTGTGCCGGTTTAAATTCAATATAGGACTGGGTGTTATCCATTTTTGTTCCATTTAATTTGTAATACTCTCAGCTTAGCTTTCCCCAACTATCAGTAATCATCAATAAAGAGATATAAATGTCAAACTTAAAAAACGTACATGATTCAGACAGAGCATGTGATTGTAAACAACATTCTAATTTACATTTTTTTAAAATCAAATGTACTTTGTTATTTTATTCAAGAGCATATCTAGATATGCTCAGGAGTGTGCACAGGTCTTCAGCACTATATAACAGCAGTGTTTTATCCATGTTTTTAATAACGTTTTACATTGCTGCATATGCTGCTGCCCTCATGTGCTCAACAATATATAGCACATGTTGTTGCAAAGAATGCTGTCGTATTGTGCACACTCTTAATCCTACCTAGGTATGCTCGGCAAGATAATTAAGTAAATTTGATAATAGAAGTACATTGAAAAGTTTTGTTTTCTAAATTGTATGCTGTAATCTGAATCATGAAAGTATAATTCTGACTTTCATGTATCTTGAATTTGTTCATTTCCTCAACAAATTTTTATCAACAATATTTTGGAGGGGTTTAACCTTTTAAAGCCGTTATGCCGTTCCATTCCGTCATAATTAGACTGGGCTTTAAAGCCGTTATGACGGAATGGAACGTCATAACTAACGGCTGTCCTGAAGCCTTCTGTGCTTCAGGGATTTAATCGCGGTCTGGAGGGCGTTCCTAGGATTGTAGGGACGCCCCCCAGATGCGATCCAATAATTGAAATCTCGCGATCGTATGCACGATCGCGTAGTTTCAATTTGTCTACATCGGAACAGTTGTTCCGATGTAGGCACTTTAACCCTGTCACGAAAGGGTTAAAAAGGAAATTTATGCTTACCTGATAAATTTATTTCTTTTACGATATGACGAGTCCACGGATTTCATCCTTACTTGTGGGATTTATCCTCCTGCTGACAGGAAGTGGCAAAGAGCACCACAGCAGAGCTATATATATAGCTACTCCCTTCCCTCCCAACCCAGTCATTTGACCGAAGTTAGGAAGAGAAAGGAAAAGCTAAAGATGCAGAGGTGACTAAAGTTTAATAAAAATAAATATATACCTGTCTAAAAAATGACAAAGTGGGCCGTGGACTCGTCATATCGTAAAAGAAATAAATTTATCAGGTAAGCATAAATTTCCTTTTCTTTTACAAAGATATGACGAGTCCACGGATTTCATCCTTACTTGTGGGATACCAATACCAAAGCTATAGGACACGGATGAAAGGGAGGGACAAGACAGGAACCTAAACGGAAGGCACCACTGCTTGAAGAACCTTTCTCCCAAAACCAGCCTCAGAAGAAGCAAAAGTATCAAATTTGTAAAATTTGGAAAAAGTGTGAAGAGACGACCAAGTCGCAGCCTTGCAAATCTGTTCAACAGAAGCATCGTTTTTAAATGCCCATGAGGAAGCCACAGCCCTAGTAGAATGAGCCATAATTCTATCAGGAGGCTGCTGTCCAACAGTCTCATATGCCAGACGGATGATTCTCTTCAGCCAAAAAGAAAGAGAGGTAGCTGTAGCTTTCTGACCCCTATGCTTTCCAGAAAAAAAACATAATTTATGTAAGAACTTACCTGATAAATTCATTTCTTTCATATTAACAAGAGTCCATGAGCTAGTGACGTATGGGATATACATTCCTACCAGGAGGGGCAAAGTTTCCCAAACCTTAAAATGCCTATAAATACACCCCTCACCACACCCACAAATCAGTTTAACGAATAGCCAAGAAGTGGGGTGATAAGAAAAAGTGCGAAGCATATAAAATAAGGAATTGGAATAATTGTGCTTTATACAAAAAAATCATAACCACCACAAAAAAGGGTGGGCCTCATGGACTCTTGTTAATATGAAAGAAATGAATTTATCAGGTAAGTTCTTACATAAATTATGTTTTCTTTCATGTAATTAACAAGAGTCCATGAGCTAGTGACGTATGGGATAATGACTACCCAAGATGTGGATCTTGCCACACAAGAGTCACTAGAGAGGGAGGGATAAAATAAAGACAGCCAATTCCTGCTGAAAATAATCCACACCCAAAATAAAGTTTAACAAAAAACATAAGCAGAAGATTCAAACTGAAACCGCTGCCTGAAGAACTTTTCTACCAAAAACTGCTTCAGAAGAAGAAAATACATCAAAATGGTAGAATTTAGTAAAAGTATGCAAAGAAGACCAAGTTGCTGCTTTGCAGATCTGGTCAACCGAAGCTTCATTCCTAAACGCCCAGGAAGTAGATACTGACCTAGTAGAATGAGCTGTAATTCCTTGAGGCGGAGTTTTACCCGACTCAACATAGGCAAGATGAATTAAAGATTTCAACCAAGATGCCAAAGAAATGGCAGAAGCTTTCTGGCCTTTCCTAGAACCGGAAAAGATAACAAATAGACTAGAAGTCTTACGGAAAGATTTCGTAGCTTCAACATAATATTTCAAAGCTCTAACAACATCCAAAGAATGCAATGATTTCTCCTTAGAATTCTTAGGATTAGGACATAATGAAGGAACCACAATTTCTCTACTAATGTTGTTGGAATTCACAACTTTAGGTAAAAATTCAAAAGAAGTTCGCAACACCGCCTTATCCTGATGAAAAATCAGAAAAGGAGACTCACACGAAAGAGCAGATAATTCAGAAACTCTTCTGGCAGAAGAGATGGCCAAAAGGAACAAAACTTTCCAAGAAAGTAATTTAATGTCCAATGAATGCATAGGTTCAAACGGAGGAGCTTGAAGAGCTCCCAGAACCAAATTCAAACTCCAAGGAGGAGAAATTGACTTAATGACAGGTTTTATACGTACCAAAGCTTGTACAAAACAATGAATATCAGGAAGAATAGCAATCTTTCTGTGAAAAAGAACAGAAAGAGCAGAGATTTGTCCTTTCAAAGAACTTGCGGACAAACCCTTATCCAAACCATCCTGAAGAAATTGTAAAATTCTCGGTATTCTAAAAGAATGCCAAGAAAAATGATGAGAAAGACACCATGAAATATAAGTCTTCCAGACTCTATAATATATCTCTCGAGATACAGATTTACGAGCCTGTAACATAGTATTAATCACGGAGTCAGAGAAACCTCTATGACCAAGAATCAAGCGTTCAATCTCCATACCTTTAAATTTAAGGATTTCAGATCCGGATGGAAAAAAAGGACCTTGTGACAGAAGGTCTGGTCTGAACGGAAGAGTCCATGGCTGGCAAGATGCCATCCGGACAAGATCCGCATACCAAAACCTGTGAGGCCATGCCGGAGCTATTAGCAGAACAAACGAGCATTCCCTCAGAATCTTGGAGATTACTCTTGGAAGAAGAACTAGAGGCGGAAAGATATAGGCAGGATGATACTTCCAAGGAAGTGATAATGCATCCACTGCCTCCGCCTGAGGATCCCGGGATCTGGACAGATACCTGGGAAGTTTCTTGTTTAGATGAGAGGCCATCAGATCTATCTCTGGGAGCCCCCACAATTGAACAATCTGAAGAAATACCTCTGGGTGAAGAGACCATTCGCCCGGATGCAACGTTTGGCGACTGAGATAATCCGCTTCCCAATTGTCTACACCTGGGATATGAACCGCAGAGATTAGACAGGAGCTGGATTCCGCCCAAACCAAAATTCGAGATACTTCTTTCATAGCCAGAGGACTGTGAGTCCCTCCTTGATGATTGATGTATGCCACAGTTGTGACATTGTCTGTCTGAAAACAAATGAACGATTCTCTCTTCAGAAGAGGCCAAAACTGAAGAGCTCTGAAAATTGCACGGAGTTCCAAAATATTGATTGGTAATCTCACCTCCTGAGATTCCCAAACTCCTTGTGCCGTCAGAGATCCCCACACAGCTCCCCAACCTGTGAGACTTGCATCTGTTGAAATTACAGTCCAGGTCGGAAGAACAAAAGAAGCCCCCTGAATTAAACGATGGTGATTTGTCCACCACGTTAGAGAGTGTCGAACAATCGGTTTTAAAGATATTAATTGAGATATCTTCGTGTAATCCCTGCACCATTGGTTCAGCATACAGAGCTGAAGAGGTCGCATGTGAAAACGAGCAAAGGGGATCGCGTCCGATGCAGCAGTCATAAGACCTAGAATTTCCATGCATAAGGCTACCGAAGGGAATGATTGTGACTGAAGGTTTCGACAAGCTGTAATCAATTTTAGACGTCTCTTGTCTGTTAAAGACAGAGTCATGGACACTGAATCTATCTGGAAACCCAGAAAGGTTACCCTTGTTTGAGGAATCAAAGAACTTTTTGGTAAATTGATCCTCCAACCATGATCTTGAAGAAACAACACAAGTCGATTCGTATGAGACTCTGCTAAATGTAAAGACGGAGCAAGTACCAAGATATCGTCCAAATAAGGAAATACCACAATACCCTGTTCTCTGATTACAGACAGAAGGGCACCGAGAATCTTTGTGAAAATTCTTGGAGCTGTAGCAAGGCCAAACGGTAGAGCCACAAATTGGTAATGCTTGTCTAGAAAAGAGAATCTCAGGAACTGATAATGATCTGGATGAATCGGAATATGCAGATATGCATCCTGTAAATCTATTGTGGACATATAATTCCCTTGCTGAACAAAAGGCAATATAGTCCTTACAGTTACCATCTTGAACGTTGGTATCCTTACATAACGATTCAATAATTTTAGATCCAGAACTGGTCTGAAGGAATTCTCCTTCTTTGGTACAATGAAGAGATTTGAATAAAACCCCATCCCCTGTTCCGGAACTGGAACTGGCATAATTACTCCAGCCAACTCTAGATCTGAAACACAATTCAGAAATGCTTGAGCTTTCACTGGATTTACTGGGACATGGGAAAGAAAAAATCTCTTTGCAGGAGGTCTCATCTTGAAACCAATTCTGTACCCTTCTGAAACAATGTTCTGAATCCAAAGATTGTGAACAGATTTGATCCAAATTTCTTTGAAAAAACGTAACCTGCCCCCTACCAGCTGAACTGGAATGAGGGCCGTACCTTCATGTGAACTTAGAAGCAGGCTTTGCCTTTCTAGCAGGCTTGGATTTATTCCAGACTGGAGATGGTTTCCAAACTGAAACTGCTCCTGAGGACGAAGGATCAGGCTTTTGTTCTTTGTTGAAACGAAAAGAACGAAAACGATTGTTAGCCCTGTTTTTACCTTTAGATTTTTTATCCTGTGGTAAAAAAGTTCCTTTCCCACCAGTAACAGTTGAAATAATAGAATCCAACTGAGAACCAAATAATTTGTTTCCCTGGAAAGAAATGGAAAGTAGAGTTGATTTAGAAGCCATATCAGCATTCCAAGTCTTAAGCCATAAAGCTCTTCTGGCTAAGATAGCCAGAGACATAAATCTAACATCAACTCTAATAATATCAAAAATGGCATCACAGATGAAATTATTAGCATGCTGGAGAAGAATAATAATATCATGAGAATCACGATTTGTTACTTGTTGCGCTAGAGTTTCCAACCAAAAAGTTGAAGCTGCAGCAACATCAGCCAATGATATAGCAGGTCTAAGAAGATTACCTGAACATAGATAAGCTTTTCTTAGAAAAGATTCAATTTTTCTATCTAAAGGATCCTTAAACGAGGTACCATCTGACGTAGGAATGGTAGTACGTTTAGCAAGGGTAGAAATAGCCCCATCAACTTTAGGGATTTTGTCCCAAAATTCTAACCTGTCAGGCGGAACAGGATATAATTGCTTAAAACGTTTAGAAGGAGTAAATGAATTACCCAATTTATCCCATTCCTTAGCAATTACTGCAGAAATAGCATTAGGAACAGGAAAGACTTCTGGAATAACCGCAGGAGCTTTAAAAACCTTATCCAAACGTATAGAATTAGTATCAAGAGGACTAGAATCCTCTATTTCTAAAGCAATTAGTACTTCTTTAAGTAAAGAGCGAATAAATTCCATCTTAAATAAATATGAAGATTTATCAGCATCAATCTCTGAGACAGAATCCTCTGAACTAGAAGAGTCCAAAGAATCAGAATGATGGTGTTCATTTAAAAATTCATCTGTAGAGAGAGAAGATTTAAAAGACTTTTTACGTTTACTAGAAGGAGAAATAACAGACAAAGCCTTCTTTATGGATTCAGAAACAAAATCTCTTATGTTATCAGGAACATTCTGCACCTTAGATGTTGAGGGAACTGCAACAGGCAATGGTACATCACTAAAGGAAATATTATCTGCTTTAACAAGTTTGTCATGACAATTAATACAAACAACAGCTGGAGAAATAGCTACCAAAAGTTTACAGCAGATACACTTAGCTTTGGTAGATCCAGCAGGCAGTGGTTTTCCTGTAGTATCTTCTGGCTCAGATGCAACGTGAGACATCTTGCAATATGTAAGAGAAAAAACAACATATAAAGCAAAATAAATCAAATTCCTTATAAGACAGTTTCAGGAATGGGAAAAAAATGCCAAACATCAAGCTTCTAGCAACCAGAAGCAAATGAAAATGAGACTGAAATAATGTGGAGACAAAAGCGACGCCCATATTTTTTGGCGCCAAATAAGACGCCCACATTATTTGGCGCCTAAATGCTTTTGGCGCCAAAAATGACGCCACATCCGGAACGCCGACATTTTTGGCGCAAAATAACGTCAAAAAATGACGCAACTTCCGGCGACACGTATGACGCCGGAAACGGAAATGAATTTTTGCGCCAAAAAAATCCGCGCCAAAAATGACGCAATAAAATGAAGCATTTTCAGCCCCCGCGAGCCTAACAGCCCACAGGGAAAAAAGTCAAATTTTTGAGGTAAGACAAAATATGATAATTTAAAGCATAATCCCAAATATGAAACTGACTGTCTGGAAATAAGGAAAGTTGAACATTCTGAGTCAAGGCAAATAAATGTTTGAATACATATATTTAGAACTTTATAAATAAAGTGCCCAACCATAGCTTAGAGTGTCACAGAAAATAAGACTTACTTACCCCAGGACACTCATCTACATGTTTGTAGAAAGCCAAACCAGTACTGAAACGAGAATCAGTAGAGGAAATGGTAAATATAAGAGTATATCGTCGATCTGAAAAGGGAGGTAAGAGATGAATCTCTACGACCGATAACAGAGAACCTTATGAAATAGACCCCGTAGAAGGAGATCACTGCATTCAATAGGCAATACTCTCCTCACATCCCTCTGACATTCACTGCACGCTGAGAGGAAAACCGGGCTCCAACTTGCTGCGGAGCGCATATCAACGTAGAATCTAGCACAAACTTACTTCACCACCTCCCTTGGAGGCAAAGTTTGTAAAACTGATTTGTGGGTGTGGTGAGGGGTGTATTTATAGGCATTTTAAGGTTTGGGAAACTTTGCCCCTCCTGGTAGGAATGTATATCCCATACGTCACTAGCTCATGGACTCTTGTTAATTACATGAAAGAAACAATGAATAATGAAGATGATTGACGGAAATCCTTAGTCGCCTGCAAGTAAAACTTCAGGGCACGGACCACGTCTAAGTATATATACCTCTAAGTATTTGTCCATCTTACACAATTTCTCTGGCGGAATCACAATAGAGTCACAGTCATCCAGAGTCGCTAAAACCTCCCGAAGCAATAGACGGTGGTGTTCAAGTTTAAATCTAAAGAACATTGTGTCCATATCTTTCTGAGGCAACACACTTCCCGAGTCGGAAAGTTCCCCCTCAGACAGAAGTTCCCTGACCCCCAAATCAGATCCCTGAGAGGGTACATCGGAAATAGCTACTAAAGCGTCAGAGGTCGTAGCTTTCGCATGAAACTCTGACCTGCTACGTTTGCCCTGTAACATAGGCAGTTTAGATAAAACCTCTGTAAGGGTATTTGACATAACTTCAGCCATATCCTGCAGAGTAAATGAATTAGACGCGGTTGAGGAACCCAGCGTCGCTTGGGTGGGCGTTAAAGGTTGTGACGCTTGGGGAGAATTTGGCGGTCCATCCTGATTCTACTCAGACTGAGAATCATCCTTAGACACATCTTCTTTAGATAAGATTTGTGCTTTACATTGTACAGCCCTCTCAGTGCACGAGGAACACAAAACTAGAGGGGGTTCAACAGTGGCATTTAAACACATAGAGCAAGGAGTATCATCCTCCGACTCAGTCATGTTAAACAGACTAGCAATATTAACAATAGTCGTTTTCAGCTAATATTGAGCACTAATACAAAGAGTATGTAAACAGTAAAATCAAATAAAAACGTACTGCGCCTTTAAATTTTAAAGAGCAACTATTTTTCTAAAAAATGCAAAAAGTTGTTGGGGACAGATAATATTATTTTTAACGTGCCCAAAAGTATTGCAGCCACCTGCATAAGCATGAAAGAAGAACTTTATAAATTTTTTTATATATTAACGAAAAAATTGCCTCTGCACCATGCCACAGTTCTACTGTGGCACCTACCTGCCCCCGGAATACACTTGCTATCCTCCGGTAGTATCGATACAGCTTAGGCCTGACCAGAACCCTGGTCTCTGTTACTACATTATCCGGAAACTGCTGCGCATCTGAGCGTGTGAATATAAGCCCGCCCACCATAGGCGGTATCTAAATTTAACTAAGGTCCGCATGGGTCGTAGCAAAAAAACGTTAAAACATGTCGAAGCACAAAATTCAGCCATGTGTACACCTAACCTAAAAGCACTGCATTCGCAAACCAACAGCCATAAAACAGCTCAAAACGACAACAGCAACTCCCAGCGTCTAACCTCAATAAGCCCATAGGTATTTGCATGTTAACAAATAAAACAAGGGATTTCAGGCACACCATTCTCCTTTTATTAGTGTATACCTTACCATTCCCCATATAAGGGAAATATCAGTCTGCTCTGTTACATCAAGTCTAGAAACAAAAGACTGAACATACCTTAATATTGTTTGTAATCAAGCATCGGTCTCCACACTGAAGATTTCCTTACACTACCTCCAGCTGAGTTGTGGGAACCAACATGGATCTTAGAAATATCAGATAAGATCATTGACATCAGGACAGGAATTAAGTTGTTCTCACTTGACGAATTCCCCCTGAGAAAAATAGTACTCACTGGCACCATTTTAAAATAAAAAATTCTTGATAGAAGAAAATAAAACTAACACCTCACTTTACCTCTTCCTTGTACTAACATAGGCAAAGAGAATGACTGGGTTGGGAGGGAAGGGAGGAGCTATATATACAGCTCTGCTGTGGTGCTCTTTGCCACTTCCTGTCAGCAGGAGGATAAATCCCACAAGTAAGGATGAAATCCGTGGACTCGTCATATCTTTGTAAAAGAAAGAGCTATATGGCTATTAATAACTACTTGTTGTTAAGAGAGAACAACTAACTTTATTGGTTTTATCATTGAAACACATTTGTAGAATTATTTTCTGTAAGAGAACCAGGGAGTCCTTAAGGTAAAATATTTATTTCTTGCTTTGTGTTGCTCGAAATAAAACACTGGGAACATACTGTTCCAGGAAAGTGCTTTAGGGCCTGTGCAATTTCTTTTTATTAATTTTATTCTTAGAAGTGACTCCTGGGATTCCATAATTCCACTAGTCTGTCGGTTACCTGTCTTCTACGTGATCTTGCCAGAGATTGTTGACATTGATTCACCATACAAATCATCTTTTTTACAGAATTTGAAGCCAGATAAGTTAATGCCACACACCCCTACATTAAAGTGATGGTTAATTGTAGATGGTTCATGCGTTAGCCTGAATCTATAGAATAAATTAAAAGGACCTTCATTCATGATTTTAAAGTGAAACTGCTCTAAAACATACCTTTATTTAATGCACCGTTCCACTAAAATAACCCCTTCCAATGTCCACCCCAAAAATACTTTTTTTCATGAGGTGACGTTTCCACCTCTTATCCAATAGCTGTATTAGCCATACGGCACTCAATCATTAATTTATTCTGTAGATTTAGGCTAGCGTTTGAGTAACACTACAATTTAAGTTTATGCTGATCTAATGTGCAAATGTTTCCACTTCAGTTAGACTTTAGGACATATATTCTACTTCTATTCTAGATTTTATATTTGTCCATGGATAGCAGAGAGGGTCAGAGCTATATTATGTCCATCAAATATGATACAGTAGAAGGACATGGAGCCACCAAAAAAGCAGCTTTTTCCTCCAAGCACAAAACTGGATGTGGGTGGGGGGAGGAGGGCTTACATTTCAAACATTTGTTCAATATTGTGGTTTGCATTAAAGGGATAGAAAAGTAAAAATTAAACTTTCATGGTTTAGACAGAGCGTGCAAGTTTAAACAAATTTCCATTTTACTTCTATTATAAAATACGCTTTGTAATCTTTGTCAGAGTAAAGATAGGTAGGCTCACAGGAGTGTGCATGATATTTTTTTTAGAATGCTATGGCAAATGTGGTTGTAACAATGTATGTAGTAATTTAATACAATGTTTCAAACATTGCTACCATAGACTGCTAAAGGCATGTGCATGCTCCTGAGCGCCTATGAGCCTACCTAGGTTTTCTCTTCAACAAAAGATACCAAGAAAACTGAGCAGAATTAAATCGAAAAATTGTTTTAAGGGACAGTAAAGTCCAAATTAATCTTTCATGATTCAGATAAAGCATGTAATGTTAAAAAAAACTTTCCAATTTAATTTTATCATCAAATTTGCTTTGTTCTCTTGGTATTCTTAGTTGAAAGCTAAACCTATGTAGGCTCATATGCTAATTTCTAAGCCCCTTGAAGGCCACCTCTTATTTAACAGTTTTTCACAGCTAGAGGGCGTTAGTGCATGTGTGCCATATAGATAACATTGTAATTGTCTGAAATGCAAGTCTGTCGAAAGATCTGAGATAAGGGGTAGTCTGCAGAGGCTTAGATACAAGGTAATCACAGAGGTAAAAAGTGTATTAATATAACAGTGTTGGTTATGCAAAACTGGGAATGGTAAATAAAGGGATTATCTATCTTTTCAAACAATAACATTTTTGGGCATTTACTGTCCCTTTAAAACTGCATGTCCTGTCTGAATCATGATAGTTTAATTTTGCATTTACTGTATTTTAAAACTCATTATTCATGAGCCCTTTACCGATTAACTCATTGTAAAAGCAGATGGAATTAAAAAAAACAGGTAACTTTTACATTTTTTGCGCATGTCGTAAGTAGCGTGCATATTATAAGTTGAAAGTAAATGCATTCCCTCGAGCGCAATTGAATTTAACGTGCGTCAGGTTAGTGCAACTTCCGAGCTATTTTTAACTGATACACAAGTCAAAAAAGTTGCACAAAACACATCAAAAGTACATTGTACAGTTCAGTTACACTCTTAATAACATTGATAAAAATTATTAAAAAAATATTGCATTAAAAAGTTTTAAGGGCTCAAACATGAGATATCAGGCGTTAGTTAAACCCCTTTGCAGACTTTTTTTTCCTATGTATTTACTGTAAATGTTTCACATTATTATGTTCTTCACATAAGGGAAAATGTTCTAAGTATATTTTAATACATATTCCTATATATCTATACCTACAGTTGTGCTCATAAGTTTACATACCCTGACAGAATTTATGATGTCTTGGCCATTTTTCAGAGACTATGAATGATAACACAAAAACTTTTCTTTCACTCATGGTTAGTGTTTGACTGAAGCCATTTATTAGCAATCAACTGTGTTTACTCTTTTTAAATCATAATGACAACAGAAACTACCCAAATGACCCTGATCAGAAGTTTACATACCCCAGTGATTTTGGCCTGATACATGCACACAAGTAGACACAAAGAGGTTTGAATGGCTATTAAAGGTAACCATGCTCACCTGTGATCTGTTTGCTTGTAATTAGTGTGTGTGTATAAAAGGTCAATGATTTTCTGGACTCCTGAGAGATCCTTGAATCTTTCATCCAGTGCTGCACTGACGTTTCTGGATTCTGAGTCATGGGGAAAGCAAAAGAATTGTCAAAGGATCTGTGGGAAAAAGGTAGTTGAACTGTATAAAACAGGAAAGAGATATAAAAAGATATCTAAGGAATTGAGAATGCAAATCAGCAGTGTTCAAACTCTAATCAAGAAGTGGAAAATGAGGCGTTCTGTTTGATAACATACTGCATTCATCTTGCCATCAATTCTGACCAAATTTCCTGAGCCTTTATATCTCACACATCCCCAAAACATCAGCAATCCACCTCTGTGTTTCACAGTAGGAATGGTGTACCTTTCATCATAGGCCTTGTTGACTCCTCTCCAAATGTAGCATTTATGGTTGTGGCCAAAAAGCAAAATTTTGGTCTCATCACTCCAAATGACTTTGTGCCAGAAGGTTTGACGCTTGTCTCTGTGCTTTTTGGCGTATTGTAAGCGGGATACTTTGTGGCATTTGCGTAGTAATGGCTTTATTCTGGCGACTCGACCATGTAGCCCATCTTTCTTCAAGTGCCTCCTTATTGTGCATCTTGAAACAGCCACACCACACGTCCTGTATTTCACCTGAAGTTATTTGTGGGGTTGGCTTTGTACTCCAAACAATTTTCCTGGCAGTTGTGGCTGAAATTTTAGTTGGTCTACCTGACCATGGTTTGGTTTCAACAGAACCCCTCATTTTCTACTTCTTTATTAGAGTTTGAGCACTGCTGATTTCCATTCTCAATTCCTTGGATATCTTTTTATATCCCTTTCCTGTTTTTAACAGATCAACTACCTTTTCCTGCAGATCCTTTGACAATTATTTTGCTTTCCCAATGACTCAGAATCCAGAATCGTCAGTGCAGCACTGGATGAAAGATGCAAGGGTCTGTCAGGAGTCTAGAAACTTATTGACCTTTTATACACACACACTAATTACAAGCAAACAGATCACAGGTGAGGATGGTTACCTTTAATAGCCATTCAAACTTCTTTGTGTCAACTTGTGTGCACGTTATCAGGCCAAAATCACCAGGGTATGTAAACTTTTGATCAGGGTTATTTGGGTAGTTTCTGTTGTTGTTATGATTTAAAAAGAGTAAACACAGTTGATTGATAATAAATGGCTTCAGCCAAACACTAACCATGAGTGAAAGAAAAGTTTTTGTGTTATCATTCATATTCTCTGAAAAATGGCCTTATGAGCACAACTGTATATACATAGATGTATATGTATAGATAAATAAATAAATAGATATTTTACCTAAAAACCAGTATATATATATATATATATATATATATATATATATATATATATATATATATATATATATATATATATATATATATATATATATTTATATATAAATAAAGAGAGCATATTCTGCCCTAGGCACTCAAAAGTCTGATGCCCCCCTAAAGGTTTTATGCCTTTTTTCTCCTTAATATCTTTTTGGATCAGTGTGTAAAACATTTTTTTCCCCATAATTCAAAATAAAATGGGCTAGCAAATCACACGCATACAGGTGGGTTGAATTGAATGCATCTCATACCATTTTCTCCCTGAGAGAAGGGAGAGAAAATAAGGGGATGGGAGAAAAGGGAGGGAAAGGAAAGAAGGGAGGGAGAGAGAGAGAGAGAGAGAGAAGAGAAAAGTGGGGAGGGAGAGGAGAAAAGGGGGAGGGAAAGAAGGGAGGGAAGGAAAGGAGTGAAATAAGGGAGCAAGGGAGGGAGGGAAAGAAGAGAGGGAGTTGAGGGAGGGAGTGAATTGATGGAGTGAATTGAGGGAGGAAGGGAGGGGGGGAGAAAGGGACAGAAGGGAGAGAGGTAGGGAGGGAAAGAAGAATACACTTTGAAACAATCACTGCCCTTTACATGCAACAACATACAGTAATTACCATCATTCAAGTAATAAAACTTTAAGTATCCGTTTACTATTTACACCATGTATTCATGAATGCAGAGAAAGCTAGCTATTAGTAGCTAACATACATTAGCGCTGAGAGTTTATGATTAGACATCACAAGCTGATGTAAGCAGTGCACAGACGTATCCAGTCTGTTAGTTACTAAGACCTACAATAAGCACTGCGCTTGCAGACCCACCACAGCTGATAAGGGGAGGCAGCATATCAGCACAAGGTCTTCTCCTCCAGCCTCACCTTGTAAGCATATCCCCGGGCAAGTTTCTCACCAAGAAAACTTCCACTGCAAAAATGCAGGTGGCTCTAAATGAAGCAACGGTTTAAAGGAGCACTGCCTATGAAGAGCAACCTTAATCAGTGCACATGCCTTGTCTTCTCTGTAAAAGCCTGCACTTTATTGCTTACTGTACTGTGTGTTTGCTTTTAGAGAGAGGATAGGACCTCCCAAATCTGAACCTCCCAAATCTGCTGCCCTAGGCACCGGCCTTGTTGGCCTAGGCCATAATATGCCCCTGATTGGAATGTGAAATATTCATATTTTATGTCGGGTTAGCACACTTTGGTTAAACGTGATCGAGTTTGAGTGCAAGTAGGGTGTTAGGTTTTTTTCCACTTTCACACTGCTTTGAAGTCTATGGGGGAATACGTTAACATGGTTGCAATATCCGAAGTCTGGCTTATCGCACTCGCCGGGTTAGTGCTCGTGCGAAAACTTTATTTTTAACTTGTACTACGCACACAAAAAACTTACTTCTAGCCGAGTTAACACACGCGCAGGAGCGATAAATAGTGCTCCCCTCATAATCTAGCCCTAAATGTTTGGGACTTGCTATCCTTCATTTATCTAGTCAAAATATACAGCACAGGCAAGAAGAAATGTAAATTATGCCATTCGCTGAATCAGACAAAACTACTTTTTAATATTAATGGACAATAGAAGCATTAACTCCATG
Source organism: Bombina bombina (assembly GCF_027579735.1). Classification (NCBI taxonomy): domain Eukaryota; kingdom Metazoa; phylum Chordata; class Amphibia; order Anura; family Bombinatoridae; genus Bombina; species Bombina bombina. The sequence continues at coordinate 706,494,858 of NC_069500.1, read as the reverse complement.
CAGAGCTTCATTATGTTCTCTTACTCTCTATCCGTCAGACCAACATAAATAAGTATTTGTAAATTGTGTAACAGTAACTTGTCATGCTTGCAACCTTCTTGTGCAACACTCAGTGCAAGAATAAGGGAATTAACATTGTGCAATATTCCCCTTCACTGCATCCTCACTACTTTTTGTTCAAATGAGAAAGCTGCTTTTAATAATTCATGGTAGTGCAACATAAGATACCTCAGTCCTACAATAATAAATGCGCACTCCAGGGTTTTACTAATGGAAGCTGGTTCTTAACAGCACATCTCTGTCTATCTCTAGTCTGTAGATCTAACGCAAGCAAATTTAAAAATAAATGAGCTTTTACTTTATAATATTCAGAAGCATCAAGAAATGAAATGTGGAAAAAAAATTATACACAAGACAATGTTCTACTTAGAAAATAGGATGATAGAAAAGGGAAATCTAAAAAAGAAATGGCGCACTAATTTAATGGGTATAAAATTGGAGTTTATATGACAGATTAGATTTACATTCAAAGCTATTTTGTAGTACTTTGCAAATAGATTTAAAGGGGCACTGTACTATTTTTTTCTTCTGTTCTTATAAAAATACATTTAACCCCTTCATGGCTAACCCATTTTACAACCTTGTGCTAATCTGATTTTGAGGTTTTTTTTGCTGTTGTTTATAGGTGAACACTATTATAAGTCATATTTCTGTGAGTAACTAAAAAATGATGTATTTTATTTTTCAGCAGGCCAGCAGATTCCAAATATACTGTTATTACATTTATGGCATGTCAAAAAACTGCAACAAAATTGTTTAAAATCAAGTATAATTTTGTTGATATTTTAGTAAATAACATTGCAAATTGTAATCATCTCATTAAATTGTCATTAAGGATGGTCAAATTTGAAAAGGGGGTTATAATATAAACTAGAGGGGTCCCCCTTTCTGGCATTTCAGAAATTAAACACATTTTTTGCCAGGTGATCACTGGTTTCCTGGCTATATAGACAAAATTTACATTTGTATTTAGGATAGACCCTTGTTAACTATCAAATAAACTTTATTGAGGCTCTATAAACATTTTAGATGATTTATAAAGTGTCCCTAAATATTAGATTAGATTCATTTAATGTCATTGTACAGAGTAAAAAAACAGAGACAACGAAATTGTAGTTGAGTATCTAACCTATCCATAACACAAGGTAGTACTGTAATGGTAGATCTGACAAGGGACAATAAAAATCAAGTGACTTGTGCAAAAAGTTTCCATACCACAAAAGTGCAATAAACAAGAGAAAAAATATTTCTATACCACAAGATGTATAAAGTATAAAATAAAGTGCAAGTGAAAAAAATAATTCCATACCAGAGGAATGTGTATATAAAATGCAATACAAATGCAATATACCCTCCCCCCAGTAAAACCCTGTGTTTTTTTCTTTAGATTTTCTTTATTTCTTGGGGGCTTGGGGATTTCCCTTTAAAAAGTGCTGACACTTCTTTTTCAAAAAGGGATCTAGCTGCTAAGGGAGCTAGGACTTAGTGGTTCTGCCCCTTTGTGACATCACCATAACCATCAAAGCCCTGGGAGTACCGCTCCCTATGCCACCAATGAACTATAATGCGGGGAATCGCCAAAAACAATTTCGGATCAGTGATACCACTTCATGGCACCCACAGGACATCCTTTGAACACAGGTCTCAATGTGAAGTACAACAGAAAGTCATGTGCATTAAAGATTTTAAACATGGTGAAGTTGCCTAAAGAATATATCCGGCAACAGAGGTTAAACTAACACAGCTTTATTAGTTGTGTCCTTTCTTCATTAACCAATAAATACAAATGCTCATGGGCAGCAAAAACTTAATTAATGCTTACCTGATCATTTTCTTTTCTTCTGATGGAAAGAGTCCACAGCTGCATTCATTACTTTAGGGAAATAAGAACCTGGCCACCAGGAGGAGGCAAAGGCACCCCAGCCAAAGGCTTAAATACTCCTCCCACTTCCCTCATCCCCCAGTCATTCTGCCGAGGAACAAGGAACAGTAGAAGAAATATCAGGGTGAAAGGTGCCAGAAGAATAAATAATGACGCTCCACATAAAAAATATGGGTGGGGGAGCTGTGGACTCTTTCCATCAGAAGAAAAGAAAATTATTAGGTAAGCATAATTTAAGTTTTTATTCTTAAATTAAAAGAGTCCACAGCTGCATTCATTACTTTTGGGGAAACAATACCCAAGCCACAGAGGACACTGAATGCCAAGATGGGAGGAAACATAGGCGGCCCATTCTGAGGGCATCAGGCCTGAACCACTACCCAACAAAAACCTTGCTTCGTCCGAAGCTGAGAAAACCTTGAAAAGGAAAAAGCCCCAAGGACACTGATCCGCAGATAGTCCAGAAGCCTAGCTAGAGTCCGCAAAATCGGACTCAACTGAGCCAACAGTCCTCCAAGAGACACCGTTGCCCAACAGTCGGTCCCTCACCACTCACCCCTCACTAACTAAGGGAACGCCAGCCTAAACTCTTAAAGGGATAGGGCAAGAAAGAACCGAAGGGAAACCGAAAGGTCACCACAAAATTCATAGAAGGGAAACCCCCAATAGAGAGCCCAGCTAACAAAGACCCAAATGGGTCCTGACAAACAAAGGGAGGCTACGCCCAGACCAAGAAGAAACTAGAGGTTTAGGACCGGGCATCAGAACAGAGAAACGTTTCTCTCAACATCGTGCAAGGCACTGAAAGACAACTGAAGACGGAGTCCTCACATCGTCAGAACATAGAATACTGAAGTATTCCAACACAAAAAACGTGCAACAGACCCAGACGAAAAACCCTGAGTCAAGAACACACAGCCATCATCAGGATGACACAGAAGAATATTTGTTGAGAAGTAAAAAGCGGCCAGCAAGAGAACAGATTGCCCAAACAAAATCCCAGACAGAGAGCACACTCTAGGCAATCTAAGCCGCCAGACCTACACATAGGTCTCCAAAAGGGGGAAGCACCTAATCTCAACAAGGCCCACTGCACCCCCAAGATGAGAGGTTTCAACCAGAACTAGAAAGTGGATTGGAACCCTGGACCTTCTGCTTGCAAACCCACTATGCCAACCTAGATCCTGAAGATGAAAACTCATCTCAGAACCTACTCCCAGCCGGGCCAGCCCAAGCGTCGGCACTGGCAGGTCTGAACAGGGGAACAGAAGAACCCCAACACCAGCTCAAAAACGAGCGGAAGAATGGCCACAGCCACCCCAACAGAGCACGGGTGACAACACGACTCCTTAGGAACAGACGACAAGGCCGTAAACCCAAAAGAATCTAGAAAAGGGCCTAACATAGTCTCGGCACGAAGCCAGCAAGACTCCAGATGGAAGGTAACAACCCAGAGAGAATACCCCTCTCTGAAAGGTTAACTCTCAGTTCCAACCTCCTGAATCCAGGAGAAGCCCTAAGAAAGGAACCACACCTCCATAAGAAGGAGCATAAGCCCCCACCCTAAGAAAATGAATGGGTCCAGAAAGGCAGAGCACCTGCCCACAAGACCCGAAGCCTAAAGGAGAGATCAAATCTCCAACGCAAACGAACATGGAAGGAATCCCCCAAAAAAATTACCTTGCTAACACACAAACAATTTATAAATAAATTAAACTGTAATGATCTTAATGTCAGACTGACGTACGAGACCAGCCACACAAAAGTGACCTTCCTGGACTTAACAATCTCCAGAGATACCACTTCAAGTTCAATCTAGCCTATATAAATTCAATCTAGCCTATATAGGAAAGAGACAGCCACAAAATCAATTTTGTCCTTTGAGAGTGCACACCATCCATCAACAAAGAGAGCTATCCCTTATGGGGAATTCCTAAGAATACGTTGCAACTGCTCAAATATTGAGTCATTCAAAAGTGAATCACAAGAGTTGAAAACGAGATTAAATAACAGGGGCTACCCTAACAGCATCCTTAAAAAGGCCTACCATAGGACACTCCATATGGACAGGAATGATTTACTATTCCATAAACAAAAGCAAGCTAAGGGACACAAGGGTTAGATTTATATGTACTTACAACATAGCCCACAAGGAAATCAGCACAATACTGAACAAACATGCCCACATACTACAAACTGATGAAGATCTAGCAAAGAGTGTGGGCCAAAAGGTAGAGATCAGTTGGAGGAGAGCGCCGACCATCAAGGATAAAATTATGAGGAGTCACTTCATAAAGAAAACAAATCGCAGGAAAGATGGCCTAACAGGCACATATCCATGTGGTGCATGTAAATTTTGCGTTTACATGACAAATGTCAAGGAGATGTCTATCTTTCCTGAGGGAATAAAGAAAATCAATGGACTATTTAACTGTAGAACCAGCAATATCATCTACTGCTTAGAATGTAGCTGCAAGAAAATGTACATTGGAATGTCCACAAAAGAATTCAGGAAGAGACTAGGTGAACATTTGGGGAATATAAGGAATGCCAAAAACGACCTGGAAAAAGGCAAAAAACTAACGTCCGTTGCAAAACACTTCCTTGGCCATCATACTAGTAAACCAGAACTTAAATGCTGGATACTACAGAAATTAACACTAGGTATCAGGGGTGGCAACATGGAGAACACTCTACTAAAAGCAGAATCTAGATGGGTCTTCTGGCTACAGAGTATGGCCCCCCAAGGACTAAATGAAATGATCACATACAGTGCATTCCTCTAGTAATTATTGTTCCAATGTAACAATGGGCATATAATAATTGCCCACTATAGACATCAATTTGTTAGTTTTTTTCGTCTGAGAAGGTTTATCACACATCTTGATATGATTCTAGAACAGTGATACATAATAACTCACTCATATTCTGTAAAGGGTCGCATTAAAATATCCCTTACTAGCTAGTACTGGGTAAAGTTAAGATCCAGGATTATTCACACACTATACCATCATAGAAATGTTATGAATGATTTTAATATGGACAGTCACTCCTTTTTTACTCGTTTCTATAACTATAGCAAAGGACGATACTATTTGGTTGTCACTATCAAGGAACAGTTATGTTAACCTACAAACCTGAATTAACAGTCCTATTGCTATTTAGATAGGAGTGAAGTATTAATGATCACTGCATAACTTACACTGTTCTTAATAACATAGCGTCACTAATGACTATACTATCAGAACCATGCAATACTATGAAGGGTACTTTTGATCGATTTATTCTCACTCTGATCTTTAATTTCATATGTTGCGTAGATTGATTTATATTGTAATATATTTTGTTCCTACTGATATAATCATTAGGGTGTTATTCTGGAAACAGAGCGGCATTGTACAGATATAACCAGTGTGCCCTATGCAATCATGATACCTGATATCTGACCACCTTACTTCGATCTCACATTTGCCTGTCTTTAACTTCTGACAGCACTTGCAGGTGTATATTGTGAGCATGAAAAAGCAAATTGAATGGACTATGGGGGCACCCCCCCCGCCCCTTCTTTCAATTGGCTGGTGTAACGATGACAATTATCTGTCATCCAGACATTACCACTGTTATAACAATGCTGATTGTTTGGCGATGACTTGCTCAAATGTAAATGGTCACATGATTGGCCAGCGATCCTTTTAAATACCTTGCGTGGAGTTAGACTCAGGTGCCTCAGAAAAAGCAGTTGCGAAACGTGCGTCAGGCGTTCGCACTGCTCCTCTCTGCCAGTTCTTATCCTCTAGTTTAATTGTTGGCCTCTAAGGCAATTTATTATAGGCTTCGCTCATTATTGGGGTTTAAGGTTTAGCTTTAACTGTGGACCATTTTGGCAATTGCTTTGCTACAGGGTAATGATATTTTACCGGCTTAGTATATATCTTAGTACTTAATACCATTTTTTAACTAAATCCTTTTCTACCTGCTAGACTTTAAACACGGTTACTAGTGATATTGCTGATATCTGACCCTCAGTGTACAATAAGGGAATAGTAGCTGTTTTTGGCTTAACCTGTTACTTAACAAGATAGGGTAATTGCCAGATTATCGTGACATTTATATACCTTACTTTGTGATTTTTTTTAAGGAACCACACTATTGTGCACACGCACACTTTGGTGCCTTTATTTTCACAATTCTACTTGATATATGTTACTGTGTTTTTTTACCTTGATATATTGATACTATCACGGAGTCTGCAGATTAATATTTTGCTAGGGGACTGGTTATGGGTGCAGACTGATCACTGCACTGAATTCTGAGAGGAGTTTGTGTGTCAATTTGTCATTTGACACGATTTTACTTTGTTTTAATTTTACTAGTGAAACATTCCACTCTTTTTACACAAGATTTATATAAAAGTTAAGTTTTAAATCACTACACTCCACACATTCACAAATTGCTATGATTATCTTCCCATAAGTGTGCCATATTATGCCCCCTTTTCTGTCCTTCTCTTTCAATACTTGCCAACACACATCCAATGTCCGATAGTTGCCGCAGAGACACTACAAACCCATTCGTCTGCAGAGCGAATCCATAAGGTTACTACAGCAAGCTGACCAAGAGAAACTGACCATAAAGTCGTAAGTCAAGCCCAGTGAGCATCGGCACTCAGAAAACCTGTCCAACCATGACCAGGTCAATTAGTCAGAGTAAAGGTCATAGCCCAAGTTCCCTGGAACTGGGGAACCCCAAAACAGCCCTAGAGCATAAAAGTCCAGTAACACCCGCAACGGGGTCCACAAGGGAAAACACTGAGTGAAGCCTCAGCAACCGGAAGAACCAGGGTGAAGATAGGTCTGAGCCCCCAGTTGTTTAAACAAACAATAACCAAGCCCATAGACACTCACATAGCCACAGGACCACAAGCAAGGGGATATCTCGAGGCCAAAAACACTCTAGCAAAGGCTGGTCTCCCCATCACCTCCATACAATCAGAGAATCACAGAGAAAAAAGGAATGCTGAGCATCCCCAGCTCCGGGGAAGAACCCTAAGCAGAGCCCAAAGGGAACAACCATCTCCCGGAGGGAAAATCAGGTGCCTAAAAGGAGACCTAACCCACACAGAGAAAGCGGAGAACCAAAAAGGTCTCATGAAAACAGCTTGATATTACACAGTCCATGTGCAAATAGATGCAGCTGGTTACAGTTTGCAAACCTTCTTTTGCAAACCTTCTGCAGCTAGGCAGCTAAGCTACCCATCAGGCTACTAACTGCTGAAGGACCCAGTCCAAAAAGGACAATATCAGAGCCTCAGAAGGCCAAACCGCCCAAATCGGCGGCAAGAGGGCGCCAATCCCTCCAACCCTCCACAGCATGGGGAGGAAACTCTAGGTCCTGATAATATCAGACGCAAGAGAGAGTGACGCAGCGGAACTCCACTGACCCAGTCAACTAGATTGAGGGCTAATAAGGACTGAAACAATCCTACCTGCCACACAGACCCACAGGTCCTCTAGAATGCTTAGCTAAACTTGTTGAAACAAAACAAGAAACACAAATAACAACATGAGCACTTGACCGGACCAGCCAAGCAGAAACGGCGCCACGTGTCTGAACATCCACGAGAAAGAAAAACCCAAACAGAACCAGCCTGCCGTCATGGTCCTAGCTGTCAAGTTTCATAAATCCTCCCTTAGTGGGGAAGAAGGAATAACAGACAAACATAGGACTAACCTGTCCCTTAAACTTCCGCAGAAGTAACAGTGAGTATCGATCCCAGAAAGTTCCCGAAGGAAACGTAAACAAAAATAAGACATCCTAATCGGATAGAAGAAAATATAAGGCAACCCGTAGGTTAACACCCAAGAAAATGCAGGCCTACCTGCAAGACCACCCAAACAGAACCCTGATCTTCCAACAAAACTGGGAAGGATCTCAATAACAGACAATCAGGAGATTACGTCATCCCCTCATGTCTAATGAGGTGAGCCATTCGAAGTAGAAGACTGTGGATTCCCGTTTAAGGATTAAGAATAGGGTTGTCTAATAACTGAAAAACATGTGAGTAATACGCAAAGGTGTGCTATTCTCTAACCAAAGGCACAACACTCAGGGACATCTACACCTGCAGGGCACTGTATAGGCCCTCCCAAGGCCGGGAGACCCGGAACAATAAGGCACGAGCGCAATCACAAATAAATGTCTGGACTCTGCAGACGAATAATCGCCAAAAATATGTGGAAGCAAAAACGTGCTGCAACCTCCGGGGGAACAAGCCGCCCTTCAAGGACGAATAAACATAATCTGGGTTATCCGCATGTGTAGTAGGAGGAAGCGGTAGGGAACTCGCCTCTCAGAGGACAGGGCCCCTAGAGGCGGATGGCCAGTGGTCCCTTGATTCCCCGAGCCTGGGGAACAAGGCGCTCTAATACGGCATACCGAACATAACTGATTGACATGTCAACGAGGCCAAACCAGATTCTTCACAGGACGAAGAATCTGAATCTGAAATTTGAACAGTCTCAGCATAAGAATCCTCCATAACTGGATAGAGAATATGCAAATATGGACTATAAGAAAAACAAAAACTAAACAGCACCTGACACCAACAATGGCTGGGGCACTCACCACCTCCTATGAACCAGACCCCTGCGGACCAGAATTTCTCCATCTCCACACGGTCAAAAATGCGGAAATAGAGACCAGAGTGTAATCACGCCCAGTCACAAGCTGACCGTACAGTCCAAAAAAGCGCAACCAACCAGTTAACACTACACATAAGCAGATTGAATCACATAACAAACATGATTAAACCCCCACCCCCCTGTTCAATAATCCCCCTCAGGAGATATTAACCCTTGATTCCAAGATACAAAAGAAGCACCACTGAGACCCTATAGTCTAGCAAATCCAGCAAGGTAGGCACCTCACCGGAAACATTTGTATGACAGTACATTCATGAATAAGTCAAATTAAATGATCTTACCGGAATGTATGCTGTGGAAACCGGAACACGGCCCTTCAAGTGTGACAAATAGTTTTATCACCTCCGCCATGGATTTGAGAGAAGAAAGCAGGCAGTGAAGCGAAGTTTGACAACGCTGATTGCTTGAGGAGCTGTTAAAATGAATCAGGATGGTTTCGCAGAAAGACTCTTCCTGCATCTCCAGACTCTTTCATCCAGGCCCTCACTGAGAGACTGACAGGATTACTTAAAACTCCTGTCCCATATCGAAGAGTACTATACTCCATAAGAGACAAAACAAACTTCTGACACTTCTCTGCCAACCTCCTGGGATGAAAGGCAAAGAATGATGGGGGATGAGGGAAGTGGGAGGAGTATTTAAGCCTTTGGCTGGGGTGTCTTTGCCTCCTCCTGGTGGCCAGGTTCTTATTTCCCAAAAGTAATGAATGCGGCTGTGGACTCTTTCCATTTAAGAAGAAACGGAGTATTAGCTGGACATACAAAACTGACATTGCTATATTAAACAGTGTTTGATTCACATTTCTTCAGAAAAAAAAATCACCACGCTGCAATGTCATGTGAATAATGGAATAAATGTGTGAAATATTCCATACATTTGCATCAACAATAGACGTTAGTTCTAAGATAATAACAAAAATGTTAAAATATCACAGTCTGACCTCTATTAAGTCCGATTAACCATTCATTTGCAGTAAGGGATGGCTGGGTTCCAGCTGTCATTGGATAAATGTCCTCCTGGTACGATTCTGACTGGAAAACACGGCATATAAAATCAGAACTTGCAATGCAAAGTACATCATCTGAAATAATGTTTAAAATAGTGAGAAAAAAAATATTGGGAAAAAAGTAGTAACCTCAACTCAATCCAGGATTAAATTCATAAAAGCATAAACATGAATAATCATGATAATCTAAAGCAAAATATACCTCCTCTAATTAATTAGAGCATGGAATCGTTGCATTTCTTACCCTGTTTAATCACCATAAAGGGGCTAAACACATAGGTAACGTTCCGCTCATGAGCTGCAAGCCTTGCAGCTCCAAAACAGCAAACATTTTGTGACTGGTGTGGGGTTGTGAAACTGCAGCTCCTGATTGGCTGACTGACCATGTCAGTTAAACATATAGAGCTAGATTACAAGTGGAGTGCAATAGATAGCACAGGGTGTGTTTTGCGCGACTGTGTAGAGAGTAAAGAATAACGCACAATCTGTTATTACAAGTGAATAGTTCAATATTTTAATGTTTATGGATAACTCAGTGAGCACTATTAGCTTGTGCTTGTATTACAAGTGATGAGTTAAGTGTTGTGCTACAATGCAATCCAAAATAGGGATGTAACATTTAGTGCTTTTTGAGACCTGAAATAAACCATTATCGTTTGATAAGTTAAAAGTTATATTTAGGTTTAAAGCTTAAGAAACAAAAGTTTATTTTAAAAAAACAAAAAACTTTTATGTCAGAATAAAAGTGATATTAAGGCGTAGGAGCGATTAAAAGTGCGTGTTTCTATAAAATTATATATATATGTGTAATGTATGTACGTACTTATGAAGTGTTTTATACTTAACTATCACTAAAGTAGTATAGCAGAAAACTACATTTACAACTCCACTACTTAAGCATTATTGGCCTACATGTTTGAGCAATATCCAACACCAATCAGCAAGCGCTACCCAGGTGCTGAACCAAAAATGGGCTGGCTCCTAGGCTTACATTCTTGCTTTTCTCCTGTTAAGTGTAGTCAGTCCACGGGTCATCATTACTTATGGGATATTAACTCCTCCCCAACAGGAAGTGCAAGAGGATCACCCAAGCAGAGCTGCTATATAGCTCCTCCCCTCTACGTCACACCCAGTAGTCATTCTCTTGCACCCAACTAATAGATAGGATGTGTGAGAGGACTGTGGTGATTAAACTTAGTTTTTTATATCTTCAATCAAAAGTTTGTTATTTTTTTTTTTTTTTTTTTTTTTTTTTTATTTTAATATTTTTATTGAGGGTATGAAATTTTTTAACAAACAGTGGTTGCAAATTACAATCAACATTACATATATTCATTGCATATTAAAAGACATAAGATGCGCCCAAGATAGTATAACCTTTCCCCTCATTTTCCCCCTTTATCTAGATTCAGTGGATCACTCTTGGGTCCTTGGTATGACAAAAATTCTTCTTAGGGGTTTAAAAGTAAAGAACAAAAACAGAAGAAAACAAAAAAAATGCATCTCTAAAGTAATAATGCTGTAAAGACTTTCCTGTCCTTAAATTAAAAGATGCAAAAACCTTAATTGGGAGCTCTCATGGTAATTTTAAGCTTTAACACAAATAAGATTGAAACCGGGCCCTAAATATTGGGAGACAATAGTTAAGAAAAAGTAAAACTTCCAAATCTACCACCGTCCTCTCTAACATAACAGTTTGTGTCAATTAAATTTTAAGAAAGCATAATGAGTTGCGGTGCCCCACTGATAAAGTGCTTTATAGGATTGCGTGTTGGATGTTTTTTGCTATGAACTATGTATTAATGAATTGTCGTATATATGGGATAACGCGATGAATAAAAATTCTCTCATTCTGATTACCAGTAAACAGTGTTACATTTTAAATACACAAGGCTCCATTTGTGTTGTATATTGTAGGATGCTTCCCTAGGGCCCCCCCTTAACCCCCAGAAAACATACAAATATATATAAGGACGAAGCAGGAGCAACGTTACATTCTGAGCAATATTGGGAGAAAACAGACATCCAACACATTATTCTTAATAATTAGTTAGTAGGCATAAAAAACACAGTGCAACATAAATAAACTTATTAGGCTAACCGCTGAAATCAAACCCTCTTTAATCCAAGCCTTTTGCAAACAAGTATATCCCCCTCCCCGGCTCCGGCCGTAAGCCGCAGGAAGTAGGCTATGTAAATAATAAGTGAAGGCCTCATTGGCACCGTTCCGGCTTGGCAATATAATTAACTATAATGAGTTATGTAGAGACACTAAAACTGCGTCATTACAAGATAGATTATGTACTCTAGTGCACCCCAATAACGGACAAAATTCAGAACAGAAACAGTTTGGAGTTAGTCAGAACTCTCCCTTAACATGTAATACACCGTGTGCACCCGGCAAGAGCCTGCACTAAGTTCCAGCTTCTGCTGCCCACATATAGTCCTCAGAAGAAAACAACGTCCCAACACCCCAATTCTGACCTCCTGGGCTGTAGATATAGCATCGATTTGAGATAGCTAATTTAAGGAAGTTCACTTTCAAGTTCTCAGAAAAGGATACCTCAGCAGAGCCTAGCTGGTTATACAAAAGTCCCAATTTAACAGGCTTGGTAATGCACGCTGTAGCTAAGGTCAGTCCGGTGCCTAAGGCAGCCCGGGAGTATGCCCCGAGCCCTCTCGCCGGCTCTGCCCTTGTCAAGGTCCCATTTAGCGCCAGGAGTTTTAAAGCTATGTCACCTGTTTTCTTTTCTACTGCGATAACGCCGTTGGTTGCTGTGGTTGTAGGCATCTTTTTGGGTGAAGTCTCGACATCAACAGCACACTCTGGTTTAGCCCTCTCATAGGTTCCCGCCATGCAGTTTGTCGGTTGTGAAATAGAATGTAGAGGTCCCCTTGCGCACGTAGGTGTCAACGGAGGTCCAGTAGTTTTAAATGTATCTTGATTGGGATCTACCTCCACAGTTATAGGAGCTTGCTTGAGCTGTTTCTGCTGTTGATGAACCTGCATGAAATAGTCCCAAGGAGCCTTTGCAAGTAAGGTTTGGAAGCAGCGTTCCAATCTTTCCATGTGGTAGTCAAAGCGTGCTTGCAGGCCTATTTCCTGTGTGGCAGCCATTATTGCAATACAGGGATGAGAAGTAAGTGAAGATATCTTCCCGTTTTCGGGTGCTTTTTTGCTGGTATAGTGCTGCATAAGATTGTGTGACACTGACGAGATTTGTGGAGCCCCAATTAAGGCAAAAACCCTCGATTCACCGAGGGGGGTGGCGCTGCCTATGTATGAGCCGCCGCTCTAGGCCTTCTATGTCCGATGCCAGCCTCCAACGTCACGAATACAGCGCAATTTTCCCAAAAAATGCAGATGCTGCCAGGCAGGCTTGTTCATATACACGGATGGTGAAAATTTTTTGCTGTAAATATCTCTTTATCGGCGGATATCAAGATTTCTGTAAGAGCTCAGGGAAAATGCGACTGTGTGTAGTCGCAGTTCGGACACGCCCCCCCAAAAGTTTGTTATTTTAAACGACACCGGAGTGTGTTGTTTCCTTCTCAGGCAGAATTTGAAGAAGAATCTACCTGAGTTTTTGTATATGATCTTAGCGGACGTAACTAAGATCCGTTTGCTGTTCTCGGCCATTCTGAGGAGTAAGGTAACTTCAGATCAGGGGACAGCGGGCAGGTTCACCTGCAAAGAGGTATGTTGCAGTATATTATTTTCTAAGGAATGGAATTGACTTTGAAAATACTGCTAATACCGATATAATGTAAGTACAGCCTTAAATGCAGTAGTAGCAACTGGTATCAGGCTGACATGTATATATGTTTACACTTAAGTATTTCTGGGGAATGGCACTTCACTGGGAAAATACTGTATGCATATAACTTTTAGCCTAACTTGCAGTGTGAGCGACTAGCAGCAGGCTTTTTAATGACATTTCATATATTAGATTTTAAACGTTTACTGGCATGTTAAATCGTTTAATTATCTGAGGTACTTGGTGAAAATTGTTTTGGGCTTTATTTTCCACATGGCTGTCGTTGTTTTAAATTAAAACAGTTTACTGAGCTTCCCTCACTGTTGTAGTGTGAGTGGGAGGGGCCTATTTTGGCGCTTTTACTACGCATCAGAAATTCAGTCACAGTCTGTCTTTTTCTCCCTGCATGATCCAGGACGTCTCCACAGAGCTCAGGGGTCTTCAAAACTAGTTTTGAGGGAGGTAATCACTCACAGCAGACCTGTGAGACTGTGCTTGACTGTGATAAAAACGCTTAAATCTTAACTACTTAACATACCTTTCAAGGGGCAGACTTTATTCGGGCCCGGTTTGAAAGAAATTATCGCTGATATTACGGGAGGTAAAGGCCATGCCCTGCCTCAAGACAGAGCCAAACCCAGGGCTAGACAGTCTAATTTTCTTGCCTTTCGTAATTTCAAGGCAGGAGCAGCTTCAACTTCCTCTGCTCCAAAACAGGAAGGAGCTGTTGCTCGCTACAGACAAGGCTGGAAACCTAACCAGGCCTGGAACAAGGGCAAGCAGGCCAGAAAGCCTGCTGCTGCCCCTAAGACAGCATGAAGTGAGGGCCCCCGATCCGGTAACGGATCTGGTGGGGGGCAGACTCTCTCTCTTCGCCCAGGCTTGGGCAAGAGATGTCCAGGATCCCTGGGCGTTGGACATCATATCTCAGGGATATCTTCTGGACTTCAAAGCTTCTCCTCCACAAGGGAGATTTCACCTTTCAAGGTTGTCAACAAACCAGATAAAGAAAGAGGCGTTTCTACGCTGTGTACAAGACCTTTTACTAATGGGAGTGATCCATCCAGTTCCGCGGTCGGAACACGGACAAGGGTTTTACTCAAATCTGTTTGTGGTTCCCAAAAAAGAGGGAACCTTCAGACCAATATTGGATTTAAAGATCCTAAACAAATTCCTAAGAGTTCCATCATTCAAGATGGAAACTATTCGGACAATCTTACCCATGATCCAAAGAGGTCAGTACATGACCACAGTGGATTTAAAGGATGCTTACCTTCACATACCGATTCACAGAGAACATTACCGGTATCTAAGGTTTGCCTTCCTAGACAAGCATTACCAGTTTGTAGCTCTTCCCTTCGGGTTGGCTACGGCTCCAAGAATCTTTACAAAAGTTCTGGGCTCTCTTCTGGCGGTACTAAGACCGCGAGGAATTTCGGTAGCCCCGTACCTAGACGACATTCTGATACAAGCGTCAAGCTTTCAAACTGCCAAGTCTCATACAGAGTTAGTACTGGCATTTCTAAGATCACATGGGTGGAAAGTAAACGAGGAGAAGAGTTCTCTCTTACCACTCACAAGAGTTCCCTTCTTGGGGACTCTTATAGATTCTGTAGAAATGAAAATTTACCTGACAGAGGACAGGTTAACAAAGCTTCTAAATGCTTGCCATGCCCTTCATTCCATTCAACACCCGTCAGTGGCTCAATGCATGGAGGTAATCGGCTTAATGGTAGCGGCAATGGACATAGTTCCTTTTGCACGCCTGCACCTCAGACCGCTGCAATTGTGCATGCTAAGTCAGTGGAATGGGGATTACTCAGATTTGTCCCCTACGCTGAATCTGGATCAGGAGACCAGAGATTCTCTTCTATGGTGGCTTTCTCGGCCACATCTGTCCAGGGGGATGCCCTTCAGCAGGCCAGACTGGACAATTGTAACTACAGACGCCAGCCTTCTAGGTTGGGGCGCTGTCTGGAATTCCCTGAAGGCTCAGGGATCATGGACTCAAGAGGAGAGTCTCCTTCCAATAAACATTCTGGAATTGAGAGCAGTTCTCAATGCCCTTCTGGCTTGGCCTCAGTTAGCAACTCTGAGGTTTATCAGGTTTCAGTCGGACAACATCACGACTGTGGCTTACATCAACCATCAGGGAGGGACAAGAAGTTCCTTAGCGATGATGGAAGTATCAAAGATAATTCGCTGGGCAGAGTCTCACTCTTGCCACCTGTCAGCGATCCACATCCCAGGAGTGGACAACTGGGAGGCGGATTTCCTAAGTCGCCAGACTTTTCATCCGGGGGAGTGGGAACTTCATCCGGAGGTCTTTGCCCAAATACTTCGACGTTGGGGCAAACCAGATATGGATCTCATGGCGTCTCGCCGGAACGCCAAGCTTCCTTGTTACGGGTCCAGGTCCAGGGACCCGGGAGCGGTCCTGATAGATGCCTTGAAAGCACCTTGGACCTTCAGGATGGCTTATGTGTTTCCACCCTTCCCGATGCTTCCTCGTTTGATTGCCAGGATCAAACAGGAGAAAGCATCAGTGATTCTAATAGCGCCTGCGTGGCCACGCAGGACCTGGTATGCAGATCTAGTGGACATGTCATCCTGTCCACCTTGGTCTCTGCCTCTGAGACAGGACCTTCTAATTCAGGGTCCTTTCAAACATCAAAATCTAATTTCTCTGAAGCTGACTGCATGGAAATTGAACGCTTAATTTTATCAAAGCGTGGATTTTCAGAGCCAGTAATTGATACCTTAATACAGGCTAGGAAACCTGTTACCAGGAAAATTTACCATAAGATATGGCGTAAATACTTACACTGGTGCGAATCCAAGGGTTACTCATGGAGTAAGGTTAGGATTCCTAGGATATTGTCTTTTCTACAAGAAGGTTTAGAAAAGGGTTTATCTGCTAGTTCGTTAAAGGGACAGATCTCAGCTCTGTCCATCCTTTTACACAAGCGTCTGTCAGAAGTTCCAGACGTTCAGGCTTTTTGTCAGGCTTTGGCCAGGATTAAGCCTGTGTTTAAATCTGTTGCTCCGCCGTGGAGCTTAAACTTAGTTCTTAACGTTTTACAGGGTGTTCCGTTTGAACCCCTTCACTCCATTGATATCAAGCTGTTATCTTGGAAAGTTCTGTTTTTAATGGCTATTTCCTCGGCTCGTAGAGTCTCTGAATTATCAGCCTTACATTGTGATTCTCCGTATCTGATTTTTCATTCAGATAAGGTAGTTCTGCGTACTAAACCTGGGTTCTTACCTAAGGTAGTCACTAACAAGAATATCAATCAAGAGAT